>NC_064856.1:37698607-38052357 GCF_024139225.1 Suncus etruscus | reverse complement strand
TCCAGGTTTGGAGAACTGCCTTGAGCTTGTGCTTGCCATGTAGTTTTCTGTGTCTCTGTATCCTCTGAATGTAGGAACTCAGATTTACTTATCTTTTCACCTTTAATAAATAATGCATAGTATATCACAAGAATATCATAGAAAAAATGAACAAATTAATTAAAGTATGTAATTCCCATTTTGTTAAAAATAGCTGGAGGTTGGGTTCTGAGAAATTTACAGGAGGTAGTGCACTTGCCTTGCATATGTCCATTCCCAGTTAAATTTCCAGTACCACATATGGTCCTCTGAGAACATCCAGGAGTGATCCCTGAGCACTGAACCAGAAGTTAATTTTAAGCACTAGCAGGTGCCAGACCTCATAAGCCAAAAAAATTTTGAGGTAGGTCAGAGAGATGGTTCAGTAGCTCCTGTTTGCATGCAGAAGCCCTAGATTTGATCTTCGGCAAGACATCATTCTCTGTACACAACCAGAAGTCACCTCCAACCACACAACTTCACGGTCCACTAAAGGATTAAGCCGGAAAGTAGCCTCTAAGCATTTCTGGGTGTGGTCCCAACCTCAAAGCCCAAAAATTGAAAAATAAGAGAAACTAAATTTTGGGATCATGTGGTTTTTGGGTCTCACAATCATCAAATTATTAATTTGGTGACTGTAACTCCACCCTGGATTTAGGTGTATCTACCTGAGAACCGCCCATAGCTGGGAAGGCTCTTGGGAAGTGGATATTAAGTGTATCTTTAACTGCAAGACCCCGCCTTTTCCTGGGAGTGGTCTTGAAAAGGTAAGATAAGGCCTTTGACTAAGGGGATTAGGATGTTTTGGTCTTTGGCCAGCATGGAGGTCATAGGGAAGATGGCTGAAAGGAGTTAAGATGCACACTTGGTTGGGTTTTGGGACAGTATTGGGTTCTGGGGAGCAAAACTTAGGTCAAACACATTCAGAACAAATGCCCTCTCTACCTGCTGTACTATCGTTCCAGCCTCTATATGGTGCACTGTATACTCAAATGCTTTGTGAAAATAAAATTTATTACATAGGTTATATAGTATCTTTGTGAATGATAAATGGATGTTTTTGTTCTTTTATTACTTCTAAATGTTCTCTTATGATTTATGTTATTTGATCCTAGATAGGATAGGGATTATTGTCCCTTTTATGGAAGAGGAAATTGAGGCTTAATAGATCAATTATATGCCAATATTTGTAAAAATTATTCAAAGACATAGAGATCAATGATTTTCAGGACTTTTTGTTTTGTCAGTGGAAGATTAGTTTGTGCAAAATGCTTGGATAAAGGCCAATGCAGAAAAGTAAAGGAAATATCTGTTCTTGAAATATTTAACAATTCTAGGGTTTTGTCTGACCTGGAACAAAAGTGGATATTTGGATGAGTCATGAATTATGCCTTTGGCAAAATTTCTCCTGGCAGTTTAAATGTTTAATGACTCTCTCTTCCCAAGAGACTATTATCTAAAATTTAAATAACATTGTTCTTGGCAGCCTGGGGACCCTTTAATTCAGCTGAACCTCCAGAGGGTAAAGCCAGAGAGGTGATGGGCAGGGAAGCTGCTTTGAAACAGGGCTGTTTCCTTTCTCCAACAATACAACTGCTCTTGAACTGGCCCAGCCCAGGAGGATTAGGTCAAAAGGTGAGCTATGGGTAGGATGAATAAAGCAAATAGACACATTCCAGAGGGGTTTTTAGTGGTCATTGTACTGTGTGCCAGGTGTGTGCTGATGAAAGAGTGGAGGTGCAGAAAAGAATATGCACAGATCCATGTCAAGTCCCTCAACTAGTGCAGGTTGTCCTGTAATCTGTTCTAATCCTGAGGTTAATCCAGTGCTTCTCAATTGTTTTCTGTCATGCCCCCCTAGGAAGAAGAAAACATTTTTCGCGCCCCCCCCCCCGCGACTGTAAATAGTATCTTTATTAAAAAAAGCTTTAACCTTCAAAACAAAAATATAAAAAGTAATTTGAGCTGATTTTTCAATCAGAGGTGATGTCTGGATTAATGGTTACAATGAGCACGTTTGCAATGCATAGCTTTTCCAAGCGGGGGTTTGAAGCAGGACACAGCAACTCACAGTTCCAGAGACATACAGAGACATAAACAAGGGGCTTAGCTTGTTATGACAATGTTTGCCGAGGTCAAACGCGCCCCCCCCCCCTTTACGGAGCCTCGCGCCACCCCCCGGGGGGGGCGCGCTCCACTATTTGAGAAGCAGTGGGTTAACCAGATCTCCTTGTCTTAGCCTTAATTCTCCAATCTGGCCAGGTTGATCAGGAAGGATATTGATTTTTCCTGGAGTCAGGAGATAGATGTGTCATAGAGAAGATCAAAGTGACTTGTACTCATCTCTTTGTTGACATCAGGAGACTAGAGTTCTAGGTTTACCATCTGTTTGGACTAACTTTATGACTGCCTTTAAAGGTTTCTTTGTTAAACTTTTTTTTTTTTTGGTTTTTGGGTCACACCCGGCAGTGCTCAGGGTTTTTTCCTGCTCCTGGCAGGCACGGGGGACCATATGGGACGCGGGGATTCTAACCAATGACCTTCTGCATGAAAGGTAAACGCCTTACCTCCATGCTATCTCTCCGGCCCCTGTTATACTTAACAACCCTTTTTCACTTCCCCCAAATTTCACTATCCATTAGAGATACCTAGGGAGCTGTTAAGTGCTCATGTCACACTACTCACTTAATCAGAATCTTGGGGATGGGAGCCTAAGTAAATAGTTTCTAAGACTGCAGAGGTGTATAGGGAAGTCTAGGATTGCTGTCTTGGGAGGAGGACTGTGAAATGTTATTTCCATTTTGCAGAGAATAAAGCCAAGGCTAAGTGAGTAAGGATTATGGCCCTGACCAGTTGAAGAAATCTCAAATTCTACTTAAAATCATTGGTTCGTTACCCAAAATAAATAATCATGTGCCAGCCATGTACCAGACATTGTACATACAACAAAAGACAGAAAGATTCTGCCTCCGTGGACTTCCAATCTATTCTTTTCATTTTATCTAGTGTGCTGTACACTTACTTATATTTTGAATTTATTTTGAATTATGTAGATTATTTTGGTGCCTGGCAGACTGAGGTGCTCAGCAATATATAGCACAAGTTCTATTTTTTTTTTTTTTTGCTGGAGTTCCAGCTTATTTATTTGTCCATTGGAGACAGTAAACAGGAGGTCAGGCTTTGAAGACTCAAGTCCTGGGTTTAAACAGCAGTACTGAATAAACTTTCTGTTTATTTGTTTTCTTACTTGGAGGGAGACCATACCTAGCAATGTTCAGAGCTTACTTTTGGCTCTATACATGGCTAGTGATGGGACTCAGGGGACCACAAAAGTGCCTTGGATCAAATCCTGGTTGGCCGCAAGCAAGGAAAGAGCCCTACCACTGTTCCATCTCACTAGCTCTGGACTTCCTTCCTTCCTTCCTTCCTTCCTTCCTTCCTTCCTTCCTTCCTTCCTTCCTTCCTTCCTTCCTTCCTTCCTTCCTTCCTTCCTTCCTTCCTTCCTTCCTTCCTTCCTTCCTTCCTTCCTTCCTTCCTTCCTTCCTTCCTTCCTTCCTTCCTTCCTTCCTTCCTTCCTTCCTTCCTTCCTTCCTTCCTTCCTTCCTACCTACCTTCCGACCTTCCTTCCTTCTCTCTCCTAAGTTAAACCCAGATTTATAGGTAACCAATCTATGACAAAGGAGCTGAGTATATAAAGTGTATCAAAGAAAATCTCTTCAAAAATGTTTTTTTTTTGGGGGGGGGGCAGAGTGATCGCACAGTGGTAAGGCATTGCCTTTCATGTGGCCAATGTAGGACAGACCCTGGTTCGAATCCTGACATCTTATATGGTCCCCTGAGCCTGCCAGGAGTGACTTCTGAGTGCAGAGCCAGAAGTAACCCCTGAGCACCGCTGAGTTTGACCCCCAAAACAATAAATAAATAAATAAAAACAAAAATAGTATAGGTAAAACCGAATAGCCACATGTAAAGAATGAAATTAGAACTGTCCCTCACACCATTTACAAGAGAAGGTTCAAATTGGATGAAAGATTTCAAGATTAGAGATTAGACCAGAATTCATAAAATAGAAAACATCAGCAGAATTCTCAATGAAATTGACCATGGAGGACTTTTCAATGATATTACCACAGTGTCAAAGACAACAAAAACAAAAATTATGAAATTACAACAAGTTATAAAAAGCTTCTAAACAGTAAAAAGAAACTGAAATTCTAATGAAAATACACCCAATTAAATGGGAGAAATTATTTGCACACAATATATCTGCTTAGGACTGATATAAAAGGTTTATAAAGTTATAAACAACAAAAAGTCCACTAACCTCATCCACCAATGGAAGCAAGGAAAGGAACAGAATTTCTCCCAAAGAAGAGATACAGATGGCCAAATGGCATATGAAAAAGTTCTCACTGTCAATTATGAGTAGGAAATACAAATAAAATTATTATTGAGATATTATCTCACATTAGTGAGAATGACATATCAAAAAGTCAGTGTTGTAGTCAGGGTTGTAGTGAGTAAGAAATCCTCATTCACTTTTAATGGAATCATCTCTTTATTCAGTCTCTGTGGAGAGCAATATGAAATTTCTCCAATAAATATGTATAAAACTGCCACAAACCCATAAACATCACTTCTTGGCATCCCCAAACACAAAAACATTTATTTGAAAAGATATATGCCGATGTTCATCACCACACTTACACAGCAGTCAAGATATGGAAACAACCTAAAACTCTAACTACTACTGATAAATAGATCAAAAAATTGTGAAATATATGGAATGCTATGCAGAAGTAAGAATGAACAAAATCATTCAATTTGTTTCAACATGGTATAATTAGAAGATATCATGCTATGTGAAGTCAGTCATAAGAAAAGGGCTAGTTATAGAATGATCTGTCTTAAAACTCCCCCTTACTCTAATTCATTGTAAGCATGAATTGGACTGAGGCCCATTCCTGTCAGTTTATTTAAATTGCAAAATCTCCCTAATTATAACAAACTTTAAAAAAAATTTTTTTATTGAGATCATTGTCAATTATAAGATTTTCAGAGTTGTATTTCAGGCATTTAGTGACAGTAAATTAGGGCCATTCCTACCACTAGTGTTGACCTTCCTCCACTAGTTTCCCATAAGCATCCCATACCTACACCTCTAGCCCCCTGGACTACTAAGTGTAACAGGTTCATTTTGTGCATAACAAACTTTTTGAAGTGTGAGCATAAAGCCCTAATATCCAAAGCCTCCACAGACCTAAAGAAAATGATACTCTGAGTCAATTCTAAAACGAATAATATGAGAAATTAATGCTACATAATTATAAGCATAATGCAAATAAGTTTGCCAAATTTCACATTTGTACAGCACTTCAATAGTCTTTTGTTATGAAACAACAATGACAAGCACACATACCTCCCAATTTCCTAACCAAACCCTAGCCCTAAACTTATTTCTATCACTAGCCCATGATAAACCTAACCTGAATTGAGGGAGGCCCAGTCTTCTGAGTTTGTTAAAATTGGATTTACATAATCTTCAAATTCATCTAGAAGTATAAATACAGCAAAAATTTACTCATAAAACCTCCACAGCCCTAACCCTAATTCAAGGCCCAAAAAAAAATAAAAAACTAAGGCTAATCTAATGACCAAAATAGGGTTATTTTTAATAGGTGTAAAGCAAACAACTTTGCCCAATTTCACATTCACCCAACACTTCACTTGCCTTATGCTATCTGAAAATAGCAGTAATGAACACCTCATACTTCCCAATTTCGTAACCCTAACCCTAGCCCTAATCCTCCTCCAAAGCAAAACCCATGATAAGCCTGACATAAAATGAGGTCCAAACCTGTCAGTTTGCCTAAATTGCAAGATCTCCCTAAATTTAATATGAATTTTGAAGTGTGAACACAGCAATCTAATACAATAAATCACAGACTTAAGCCTAAACCAATTCCCAGGTCAAACTAAAGGTTATTCTATGACTAATATAATGCTATGTTTTTATAGACATAAAGCAAACAACTTTTCCAATTACACATTCACCTAACACTTTAGTTTCATTTAGCTCTCTAAAATGGAAATGATAAAAATATGGGATGCATGCTGGGAACAGGGGTAGAGGGAGGACAACATTGGTGGTGGGATTGCCCCAGATTCAATGTCACTATGTACCTAAAATACTACTGTGAATAATTTGTAATCCACTTTGGTCAAAATAAAAAGTATTAATAATTAAAAAAAAACACCTCATAACTACCAATTCCCTAACAAAAATGCTTGGCCTACTCCTCCTCCTTATCTTAACCTATGATAAATCTGATTTGAACAAGACCCAAACCTGTCAGTTTGCCTAACTTCTAATATATCCCAAATCTTAAAATACATTTTAAAGTGTGAACACAATAACTAACAAACAAAACATCCATAGATATAACCACAACCCTATACCTCATCAATCTGAAGGTTACTCAGATAAGTAATAATCAAATGCAAAATAGTTATAGCCTTTTGTTAGCTGAAAACAATAATGATGAACACCTTATACTTACCAATTTTTAATTCTAATCCTAGCCTTAATCCTTCTTCTAATCCAAATCTATGATAAACCTATTTAAACTGGGACCCAAACATACCAGTTTTCCAAAATTTCAATATCTTTTTAATCTTATAATGCATTTTAAAGTGTGAAAATAGTACAATGTAACACCCAAAATCTCCATAGACCTAACCCTAACTATAGTCCCAGGTCAATCTTAAAATTAATCCTATGACTAAAATGGAGCTATATTTTTATAGGCATAAAGAAATCAGCTTTGCCCAATTTCACATTTGCTCAACACAGCACTTACCTTTTGCTATCTGAAAACAGCAATGATGAAGATTCATACCAACAAATTACCTAACCCTAACCCTATCACTAAACCTCCACCTAAACCTATCATAGGATAAATTTGAGTTAAACTAAGACCCAATATGTCAACTAGCACAAATGGCAAGATATCCCTAATCTTAGAATTCACTTTGAAGTGTGAAAACAGCACAACCTAAAATCTAAAATCTCCACCTGTGAGGTGGTGCTAGAGGTAAGGTGTCCACCTTGCAAGCTCTAGCCAAGGAAGGACTGTGGTTTGATCCCCAGCGTACCATATGGTTCCCCCAAGCCATGGGCAATTTCTGAGCGCTTAGCCAGGAGTAACCCCTGAGTATCAGGTGTGTCTTGAAAAACCAAAATAAATAAATAAATAAAATAAAATAAAATCTCTACAGATTTAACCAGAACCCTAGTCCAAGATCAATTCTATGAATAAACCCTAAGAGGAATATTTTTATAATCATAAAGCATTCAACTTTCCACACTTTCACATTTGCCAATATTTAGCTTTTTTTTTTTTTGCTATCTGAAAACAGTAATGATGACCACCTCATACTTTCCAATTCTCTAATCCTAATTTTAGCCCTAATTTTCCTCCTAACCCTAATCCATAATAAAGCTGACATAAACTGTGTCCAAAAATGTCAGCTCAACCTAAATGGCAAGATCTCCCTAATCTTAACAAGCATTTTGAAGTGTGAACACAATAAAACCTTACATTCAAAATCTCCACAGACCTAACTAACCCAAGTACCAGGTCAATCTTAAAGCTAATCTTACAACCAAAATGGAATTATATTTTTATAAACATAAATCAAGAAACTTTCCCCAATTTTACATCCACCCAACACTTCCATGCCTTTTGCACTCTGAAAACAGCAATAGTGAATACCTAATAATTACCAATTACCTAATCTTAACACTACCAAATCATCCTCTGAACCCAAACCCACAATAAGCCTGACAAAAACTGAGGCCCAAAATATTAGTTTGCCTAAATGGACAGATCTCCCTAAATTTAACATGTACTTAAGGATTAGTGGGGCTGTGAATGTTTGCTTTTGCTAACTTTTTACATTTTAAAATGTTTGTTAATTTAGGAAGATCTTGCAATTTAGCTAAACTAACAGTTTCGTGCTTTAATTCAGGTGAGGCTAATCATTGGTGAGGGTTTGAAGGAGGAATAGGACTAGAATTGGGTTTAGGGAATTGTTAAGTATGATGTGTTCATCATTAATTTTTTTAAATAGAATAAGCAAGTGCATTTAAATTAAATTAAATTTAAAATTGGGTAAACTTGTTTGCTTCATGCCTATAAAAAAAAACTGGCTTTATTTTAATCTTAGGATTAGCCTTAGGACTGATGTACTAGGGTTAGGGTTAGGTCTTTAAAGGGTTTGGGTGTTAGGTTGTGTTGTGTTTATACTTCAAAATGCATGCTATGATTAAGGAGATTTGCAATTAGATAAACTTAATTTTTAAAATTTATTTAAAGAAAATACATCACATAATATATTTGTTTTCAGATAAGCGAAAACAAAGTTGTTGAAATATAAATAGAAAGAAAAAATAGAAAGAAAAAAAATAAAATGTAACAGAAAAAGGTTTTTTAAAATATAGAGAAAAAGAAAAAGAAAATTACAGTAGCAAACATATTTGTGAAAATATTGTATCTCCAATAAAGTCATTAATACAATGACAGAAAGTTTAGTAAGCTCTTGTTACGTGCTTGTAGAAGCCTGTCTCAAATACAGGTATGGGTGTGTTGGGGAGGAGGGAGATTTGGGACATTGGTGTGCCCGCACTTGCTCCAAAAAGCCTTGATGAAGTTTGGTCAGACTGGTGTCCATGAAGGGAATTGTAGAGGATCAGTGATGAGGCAGGGCTATTGGGGAAGTACTAATTGTGGGCGATGGAGGCAGAAGGCATGATTTCAGCTGGATATGGACATGCTTTTGCCCTCTTCCCAAGATGGCTAGTTTTTTTGCTGTGTGGATCTGTGATCTTTCGAGGTTCAATTTACCATATTTTTCACTCTATAAGATGCACCTGACCATAAGACGAACATAGTTTTTAAATGCTGTCCTCCCCTACACTCAGGCTTCAACTCCAGGCAGCATTCACTCCATAAGACTCACTTTTGGAAGGAAAAGTGTGTTTTGTGATATGAAAAATAGGTTACATCTTATTCGAGCAAAGAATGAGTCTATGAAACTGGCCCTGTTCAAACATGCTGACTACGTTTTCAGGTCAATTTAATTTTTTTCTGTATTTTTAATTATATTTATTTAAACACCATGATTACAAATATGATTGTAGTTGTTTGATTTCAGTCATGTAAAGAACACCCCCCTTCACCAGTGCAACATTCCCACCACCAATGTCCCAAATCTCCCTTCTCCCCACCACACCCGCACCTGTATTCTAGATAGGCTTCTACTTCCTTCGATCATTCACATTGTTATGATAGTTCTCATTGTTGTTATATCTCTAACAAAACTCAGCACTCTTTTGGTGAGCTTCATGTAGTCAGCTGAATCTTCCAGCCCTCTTCTTTTTTTCTTCAAACCCATATATGAGTGAGATTATTCTGCATTTCTCTCTCTACCTCTGACTTATTTCACTCAGCATAATAGATTCCATGTTTACATGCATACATGTATAATAGATACAGCATAATAGATTCCATGTATACATCCATATATAGGAAAATTTCATGACTTCATCTCTTCTGATGGCTGCATAATATTCCATTGTGTATATGTACCACAGCTTCTTTAGCCATTCATCTATTGAAGGGCATCTTGGCTGTTTCCAGAGTCTTGCTATTGTAAATAGAGCTGCAACGAATATAGGTGTGAGGAAGGAATTTTTGTATTGTATTTTTATGTTCCTAGGGTATATTTCTAGGAGTGGTATAGCTGGATCGTATGGGAGCTCAATTTCCAGTTTTTGGAGGAACCTCCATATCGCTTTCCAGAAAGGTTGGACTAGACGGCATTCCCAACAGCAGTGAATAAGAGTTCCTTTCTCTCCACATCTCTGCCAGCACTGCTTATTGCCATTCTTTGTGATGTGCACCAGTTTCTGTGGCATGAGATGGTACCTCATAGTTGTTTTGATTTGCATCTCCCTGGTGATTAATGATGTGGAGCGTTTTTCATGTGTCTTTTGGCCATTTGTACTTCTTTGTCAAAGTGTTTGTTCATTTCTTCTCCCCATTTTTTGATAGGGTTAGATGTTTTTTTCTTGTTAAGTTCTGTCAGTGCCTTGTATATTTTGGATATTAGCTCCTTATCTGATGGGTATTGGGTAAATAGTTTCTCCCACTCAGTGGGTGGTTCTTGAATCCTGGGCACGATTTCCTTTGAAGTACAGAAGCTTCTCAGTTTAATATAGTCCCATCTGTTTATCTCTGCTTTCACTTGTTTGGAGAGTGCTGTTTCTTCCTTAAAGGTGTCTTTAGACTCAATGTCATGGAGTGTTTTACCTACATGTTGTTCTATATATCTTATGGTTTCAGGTCTGATATCAATTTAATCCATTTGGATTTTACCTTTGTACATGGTGTTAGCTGGGGGTCTGAATTCGCTTTTTTGCAAGTGTCTAACCAGTTGTGCCAATACCACTTGTTGAAGAGGCTTTCCTTGCTCCATTTAGGATTTCTTGCTCCTTTATAAAAATTTAAGTGATTATATCTATGGGGAGCATTCTCTGAATATTCAAGCCTGATATTCCACTGATCTGAGGGTCTGTCTTTATTCCAATACCATGCTGTTTTAATAATTATTGCTTTGTAATACAGTTTAAAATTGGGGAAAGTAATGCCTCCCATATTCCTTTTCCCAAGGATTGCTTTAGCTATTTGAGGATGTTTATTGTTCCAAATAAATTTCAGAAGTGTTTGATCCACTTCTTTGAAGAATGTCATGGGTATCTTTAGAGGGATTGCATTAAATCCATACAATGCTTTGGGGAATATTGCCATTTTAATGATGTTAATCCTGCCAAGCCATGAGCAGGGTATGTTCAACTTAACTTTTGACTAAGTTTATATCATGCTTGTCATGGTGAAATTTCGAAGGAGGATTAGGGTTAGGTCTAGGGAACTAGAGTTCATCATTTCTGTTTCTGTTAGCCAAAGGCAATTGAAACGTTGGGAAAATATGAAAGTTCATTGCTTCATGTCTATAAAAATATAGCTACATTTTAGTCATAAGATTGGATAATTAGGATCATCCTGGGACCAGGGCTACGGTAAGGTTTATGAAAGTTTGGGGTGTTACATTGTGCTGTTTTTACTTCAAAATGCATTATAAAATTAAGAAGATTTTGCAATTTAGAAAAACTGGCATATTTGGGTCCCAGTTTAAGTTAGTTTTACCATGGATTTGGATTTGGATTTGGAGGAGGATTAGGGTTAGAATTAGGATTAAAAATTGGTAAGTATGAGGTGTTTATCATTACTGTTTTCAGATATCCAAAGGCAAGTGAAATTTTGGGCTCATATAAAATTGGGTAAATTTGATTGCTTTATGTCAATAAAATATAGATAGATTTTTTTATTCAAAGAATTACCCTTAGGATTGAATTTAGGTTTAGGTCTGTGGAAGTTTTGAGTGTTAGGTTGTGCTTTTATCACACTTTATTTTTTTTTTTTTTTTTTTTGGTTTTTGGGCTACACCCTGTGAGGCTCAGGGGTTACTCCTGGCTATGCGCTCAGAAGTTGCTCCTGGCTTCTTAAGGGACCATATGGGACGCCAGGGGATCGAACCTCGGTCCGTCCTAGGCTAGCGCAGGCAAGGCAGGCACCTTACCTCCAGCGCCACCGCCCGGCCCCTTTTATCACACTTTAAATTTCACTCAAAACTTACCTTTTGCTATTTGAAAACAGCAATGATAAAGATCCATACCAACCAATTTCCTAATCCTAACCCTAGCTCTAATCCTCCCCCTAATCATACCACATGATAAATTTGAGTTAAACTGAAGCTCAAAATGCCAGCTAGCCCAAATGGCAAGATATCCCTAGTTTTGTAATGTATTTTAAAGTGTGAAAACAGGATAGGATTTATTCTAAAATTAGGGAAATCTAGGTATATAGTTAAATAGACATTTTGGGCCTCTATTTAACTCAAACTTATCCTGGATTATGGTTAAGGGAAATTAGGGCTAAGGTTATGGCTAGGGAATTGGTCAGTATGAAGTGTTCATCATTACTGTTTTCAGAGAGCAAAGGCAAGTGAAGGGTTGGGCAATGTGAAATTGGGTAAAGTTGTTTTGCCTACAAAAATATAACTCTATTTTAGTCATATGATTAGCCTTAGGAGTGACCTAGACTAAAGCCAGAGGTAGGTCTGTGGAGTTTTTGGTTTTTGATGAATATCTCATACTCCCTATTCCCTAACCCTAGTCCAATCCTCCTCCAAAGCATACTCCATGATTAGCCTGATTTATACTGAGGACCAAACATCTCAGTTCAACTATATTGCCATATCTTCCTAACTTAACATACATGTGAAAACAGCAAAATCTAACACCCCAAACCCCTACAAAACTAACATTAATCTTAGTCCATGACAATCCTAAAGCTAACCTGAGGAGTCAACTAATGCTATGTAATTACAAGCAAAATGCAATTAACTTTGCCCATTTTTACACTTTACTGGCCTTTTGCTCTCTGAATACAAAAATGATTAGCACCTCATATCTACAAATTCCCTAACCTAGGCCTAATTTTCTTTTGTTGGCAATGGCTCCTCTCATCTCTAAATGACCTTGTCCATGAAATCTTAAGTTGAGGCATGTGAAAGTACTTTCGGAAGGAAAGCCTGTGGTGAAAACAAAGCAGAAGGAATGGAATGTCTGGCAGAGGCTAGCAATTGAAGAATGCTAGGTGTAATCTCTAGGAAAGTAATGGGCAAAAATATTTTGGGAAGAAAGAGAACTTGCATGCCTTGACTTGCTCTCCCAGTTACCAAAGGAAGAGTAACAAAGGTATCAGATATCCTGCCTAACAAGTAGTCTGTTATCTGCTATGTTGAGATCTTACAAATAAATAGTGTTTGCATCAGTAAATTGCTGCATGCTGTGCATGAAATTTATCCATCTAGAAGTACACAGCAGTATCCTAAGTCTCATATACACTATAGATTCATCTAATTTTGTTAGAGATTCACAACTGGCACCACAAACAGGGACCTGAAAGAGATTCATTCAAGGAGGGACAGCATTGGCTGTGAATTTACTGGAAGGGGCAAACATGAGAATTCCCTGGAATTAGAAAGTAGGGGATTTACAGAAGAGACTTTCTACTTCTAGTCCTACTTTTGCTTTGCTTCTTACACATTAGTTTGCTGAGCCAGGAATGAAGGTGCCCCTTTGCAATTTCTTGACTGTCTAGTGTGATAACTGAATCAAATTTCTGGTTTCTAGATGAAGGAACCTTAGATTTATAAATACTTGTAATAGGATTAAGAATAATATTGTGGGCCCGGAGAGATAGCACAGTGGTGTTTGCCTTGCAAGCAGCCAATCCAGGACCTAAGGTGGTTGGTTCAAATCCCGGTGTCCCATATGGTCCCCCGTGCCTGCCAGGAGCTATTTCTGAGCAGACAGCCAGGAGTAACCCCTGAGCATCACCGGGTGTGGCCCAAAAACCAAAAACCAAAAAAAAAAAAAAAGAATAATATTGTGAAAAAATATAAGCAAGAAAAAAAGATACCAGTAAAACTTTAGTCCTTGTGGGCACTAATTCAAATTGTTGTGATTTCTGTTGATGGATGGCTGGTACTAGGACTGGAAGAAGTCAATAAATCTGTGAAAAATTCTTTAAAGCAATATGAATTGGATGATTACACATACATTTGAAAAAGCAAAGCATTTGATACATACTACTTTAATACTGCCAGAACCTCCCCTGCCAAAAATTCCCCCCAACAAATAGCTCAGAAGCTCTGGTATTTTTGGTTTTCCTTTGCAAACCTTGAAAAGATATCAACAGATGACCCGAGGAATAGCCCACTGTTTTGCAGTCTCTGTTTGCCAGAAAGTGTACCAAGGATAGAGAAAGAAGAAAGGAGGTTAAGGGAAGTTCTTTCCCCTTAACCTCCTTTATCTTCTGTCTGCCAGCTGAGGATGAGGATGAAATAGAGCCATGCAGGCACTGAGATTCAGGCAGAGCCTATGGGGGTGCGGGTGATGAACAATCCTTGGTTCAAGGAGCAAAGAACCTATCTATAGATAGATTGGAAATAGATAAGCAGGAAAGAAGGAAAAGATTTATGGAGGTTGACAGTGAATTTGACCTGCAGTGTGCACAGATGTGGGAGAGGGCCATGGTTGCCATAATGGCACAGCCAAGGTCCACTGGGACATGAGCGAGAAATGTGACAACTGTGGAAAACCAGCTATAATGCCTCAAGAAATAGCAAATTGAAGAGGGGTGTTCTGTTCATGAATGAAACAACTAAAAAAAAAAACTAAAATGGAGCTTAAATAAAGATTATATATATAATTAAAAATAAAAAATTTAAAAAAGAAAAAAAGAAATAGTAAATTTACCCACAATGTATTGGTATTTTTGTTGATCAAGCCTCAATGCCCACCTGTCTTAAATATATTCTATAATTCTACACTTCATGGATAATACCTTTGTAGCAGCTCAAACAGAGGCTGGCATAAAAGATATATTAAATCATGTTTTCTATGCTTAATTAAAAAAGGATTTTTAGATTTAAAAAAAGTGTGGGAGAAAGAGAGCAAGTTGAGGACACATGAAATTCCTTGTTTTTGACAAGTTAATTTGTTCAGATCAGTGAGTAGTCGAGCCAGTGACTGTTACCAGTCATTCTCTAGTGTATCTGGTAGGCATGTAGAGAAAAAAACATTGGGACTGGAGAGATGGTATAGCCTGTAGGGTTCTTGTCTGCATGTGGATGACTCAGGTTTGATCCTGGGCACCCCATAGAGTTTTCTGAACATTGCTAGAAGTGTGACCCTGAGCAAGGAGTCAGAAATAAGCCTGGCTTACTAAAAAGTGCAATGATAAGATGGGTAAAAAGTTTATTGTGTTTTCAGGAAGATTGGGGTGATAGATTTTGGAATAATACAAGCTGGACTAGCAGATAGAGCTGATGGCTGGAGAAGGTCAGGGTCCAGTCAAGGTCCCAAGTCAAAAGCTCAGTAGATTAAGCAGTATTTTTCCAGACTAAATGACTTGTTAGAGTCTTTGAGTTATCTGATTTTATGATTTCTATGAGTCACACTGGAGGAATTTTATACAATGCCAAGGACCAACTATGAGTTGCCAAAGGGGACTGTTAAAGAAAAGTATTCTAGTCAGGAGAGGCCAGGGTGTTAAAGGAATAGGTCATATTGAAACTGAAGTTATTCAGGATGATCATATTGATACTGAATTTAGGCAGAATTGGAGTAGAGAAAGTAAGTCTATATAAGCATAAAAGAAAGTATAAAAAAGAAAGTAAATCTATATAAGTTGATACTACAGGTCTCAACGAAGAGAAAGAAGTTAATGATAGTCATGAGAAAGGAAAAAATCTCTATTTCTTATTGTCACAAGTCTTAAAAGAGATGCAGAATCTAGTTTTATAGCTGCGGTGATTATTTTTTTAAATAAATGTCAGGAGTCTAGTTTCTAAAACTGGCCTTGTGAACAAAAGTGCACTGATTCATTTCTTGACTGGGATGGGTGAGTGTGAAAGATAAATTTCAAGAGAGAGAGACTTATAAAGTGTGGTCAATCCAGGGTAAAGGTAGGTTTTAGTTCATCAAATTGGAAGGAAGGTTTTGTTTGTTTGTTTTTTATTTTGGGCCACACCCAGTGATGCAAAGGGGTTATTCCTGGCTATGCACTCAGAAATTGCTCCTGGCTTGGGGAACCATATGGGATGATGGGTGATCAAACCAAGGTCTGTCCTGGGTCAGCTGTGTTCAAGGCAAACGCCTTACCAATGCATCATCGCTATAGCCCAATTGGAAGGAATGTTTTTAAAACAGATTGAAGACATATTGGAAGGTTGTTATTCTTAGAATTTAGGAAGGTGTGGAGTGGAGAGTGAAAGGCCTGATCAGAGGCAAGGATGCATAGACATGAATGTTTGATAGAGAAATAGAGGCAAATAAAGTAGGTGTTAAGTGTGAGAAAGAGAGGCTTAATTGGAGTTACAAAAAAGGGGGTCCTCAAACTATGGCCCACGGTCCACATGTGGCCCACCAAGGACACTTATCTGGCCTGATGGGTGTTTTTGAAACCTCTACTTATCCTGCTTAACAAACAACTCATCCTGGACCCACATTGAGCATGTGTGGGATGTTTGCCACACTCTCTGATTCTCCTTCTCTCTCGACTCCTCTTCTCAGTCTCGGGTTGGAGTCCTCAAACTATGGCCTGCCAAAAGCGGGCCCATCGTTCCCATGGAAATACAGGTAAGTTTGTTGGTTTAACTTTACTTGTTCTTCATTTTATATATTGTATTTGTCCTCCCACCCACCCTGCTATTTTTACTTCAAAATAAGATATGTGCAGTGTGAAGAGAAATGTGTTCATAGTTTTTTATTTTTTTTTTTATAAACTACAGTCCAGCCCTCCAAAGTCAGAGGGACAGTGAATTGGCCCACTGTTTAAAATGTTTTCAGACCCCTGTATATCTAATTAGGGTCAAATAGAAATTCTGCTAATGGCCATAGAAGGGAAGAGTGTTCCAGGCAGAATGATCAGCATGTACAATGAGGCAGAATCCTAGAGGCGATAAAAGTGAGTGTTAATTAATGAATGTTAAAAGTGCCTGCAAATCTAAGATCTAGATGGCTTTAGGGTCCAGTTGAGGCACCTTGTAACTTAAAGACATTTTATCTCTAAAGTGTGATTAAAGCATAGACCTCTTAATCTCTATTACTGTATTACTCTATTATCTCTATTACTCCTTCCATTCTTCTGTCAAATCAGCCTAGAACAAAGGCTATTATGATGCTGTCATACTATGCCTTTTCCATGAAAAGTCTCCATTCTTCCAAAAAGAAAGTAGAGGTCACCATTCACCATATATATTAGCAAGTTTTCTCCTAACCTAGACCTGGTAGCAAAAGATAGCATGGAGGTAGGGTGTTTGCCTTGCCTGCAGAAGGATGGTGGTTCAAATCCCAGTAGCCAATATGGTCCCCCAAGCTTGCCAGGAGCGATTTCTGAGTAGAGCTAGGGGTAACCCCTATGTGTTGCTGGGTGTGACCCAATCTCCCCAAATTCCAATTATGATTGAGTAAACAGTCTTTTCATCTAGGAAGAACTCAGAAATAGTGGGAAAAGGGATTACTTCTCTTTTATATTTTAATATTCATAAAACCAGTGTCTTCAGACTTGTAAAATGCAAACTCATTGTAAACAATAGTGGGTTTAAAAGTCCCATATTGATTCTGTACTAAGTAATGACTGTGTGCCTTTCAGTAAGTTATTTCACTTCTGAGAACCTCAATTTATCTATTAAGTTGACTGATAATACATCCTTTTCCCAGTATTATCAGCAGATTAGAGATGATTATTCACAGGTCCGGCATATTCATCGTGTGTTTTTCTATGTGCCAAGCATTCTAGTCATGCAGGGCTATGGCCATATAGGAGAAAGGATATTCCATATCAATGACAGAAAAATTATATTCAAAGAATATCATAGCAGTCTGAGGATACATGAAGCCAGGCATTAAACTCAGTTCTTCCCCTTTCTTTATTTCTTTTAGTCTTTATTTCATTACTTCTTTTATAGCTAGTGCTTCTTGCTAGTATATACAAATTAATTACAGGAGCCATTTCCAAGATCCTTTCTGTATGTGGGTACTATCTGTGATTTAGATAAACAAAGATGGTGGTACTGAAGAGACTAAATTCATGTTGTCTGAGTTAAGGAGACCCAGTTTAAATAAAATATGAAGAGTATCCAATTAATATCTGCTCATTAGAACAGAGTGCAAATACACTGAATTCCAGGATAAGCATTATGCCAGAACCAGCCTGTGCAGGGGAGAAAACCTCCAGTGAAAGCTGGGAATTTGGCTACCAAACAGACACTGAGGGGTTTGATTCATACTGCCACCTGTTCATCCACTGAACAAGGGCAGGCAAGCACTTTCCTATACTGAGGATACAATTCCTTTCTGGTGAAAGAAAGACCATGCTTCTTCTAAGGTTTACTCATGAGTAACCTTATTTAAAGATCTCAGGCACAAAGGCTTCTTTAATTCCCCAGTGGTCTGAGACAAAGGATCAGCTGAGGTGTTGGGCATGTTCATTGTGAGGCAACAGCTGTGGATCCTAATACGGGGGAACTTCTCTCTTTGCCCTCTCTCAGCTCCCAGGACTGCCCTGGGCCCTAAGCACCACAGGATAACAACTGAGCTGGGGGTGGTGGTATTGAGACCTTTCAGGGACTTTTCACAGAAAAGCTTCCCTTTTAACTCTTTAGTAGTAGGGAGGGAGAAAAAAGATCTGCATGAACTGGGAACTCAAGCAATCTTATTTTGCTTAAGAAACTTTTCTTTCCTGGCAAGTTCCAGCCACCTTCACACATCTGGAGCTGAAAATTAATTTGTCAAATTTATTGCAAATATTGTTGACAAGTTTGCCCTCTCCTGTAGATGCTTAGGTTTTGTTGTGGCAGGTGCTGTGTTTGAATTTTTGTTGTTGTTGTTTTTAGAAATTTGTTCATAATTAAATTTTTGTCCTACAATGTGCTCGTAGGGTATTTTCCTAGGAGTGGGTTTGCTGGGTCAAATGAAAGCTCAATTGCTAGTTTTTTTGAGGTAGTTCCATACTGTTTTTCCAGAAAGCTGGACCAGTCTACATTCCCACCAGCACTGGTTGTTCTTGTTTTTAATGTCTAACAGTCTCTGTGATATGAAATGATATCTCATTGTCATATACCAGTGAACATTTCCCACCACCAATGTTTAGAGTTTTCATCTTGTCTTTCTCCTGCCCTTTCCCATGCCCTCTGCCATGCATACCACTGTGGCAGACATTTTTCTTCTCTTTCTCTTTTTCTTTTTATCTTTTAGACACTGCTGTTTGCAATATTGTTACTGAAAGGGTATTAGGCATATCACTTCTTCTCCTTTTAGTACTGAGTTCTTGTCCAGAGTGATTATTTTCAACTATAATTACCATAGTGTTTCCTTCTCTGCCCTAACTGCACTCCCCTGATGTTTGTGGCAAGCTTTTATTTTAATATAATTTTTATTTTGATCATAGTGGCTTACATATTGTTGACAATAATATTTTAGGTTCATATTAACATAATATCAGGGGGATTCCCATCACCGAATTATCCTCCCTACACCTCCGTTTCCATCCTACCTCCCATATCCTCCTCCCTCACCCCTGTGGCTGCTAGAATACGTGGTCCCCTCTGAGCCTAGCTTACTCCTTAGTGTTCCAACACCTGTTTTGGTCTTGGTACCTTCCTTGTTCCCTCCTCTAACTGGGAGGCGGAACTAGATAGTTCAAGTTATGTGGTTTTGTTTAAAGAAGAGAAAAGTGATAAACTGGGGTAAAAATCAAATACGTCAAAAATGGGTGGAGTCCTAGAGGCTCTCATCATCTGTTTGAGAGACCAAGGGGAAAAAGAAGGTGAAACACTCCAACAGTACAAAAAGAATTGTTAAATAAAATAACCAGTGAGCACTCCAACAATAAAGATAAGCACCACATAAAAGCCATGGTCTTGAGATAAAAAACATGGCGGAACACCTAAAGAAAGAAAAGAAAAGAAGAAAATAAATAAAATAAATGGAGACAATAACTTCAATAACCATACCAAAATGAAGAAATTGACAAAACCTAGATAGATAAAAAAAATGTTTTGTGCTTTTTTTTTTTACCCCTCCTGCACAGGCACAGTAAATATTGGGATCATTCGAAAAGGAATTCCCTTGGCCTAAGAGATACATGGTTTCTCCACCCTTGGAGTATATTGTCATGGGATTAACTATAGACTCCGTTCAGGTTCATTTACTCTCCTCTCGGTGCTTTCGTGGTGTTTGGAAGACTTCTGCTCCATCCTGGGTGATAAAATCAGATCCCTGTATCTAGAGATATTGGTATCTGCACAGGTCAAGGGGTGGAACTTATGATGAAGCCTTTCTTTGTGGTTCTAGAAGTTCTGTTCCCTCAGTGTCACTTTAATCTGTCTTCTGTGGTTGGTGGTCTTGGTCTTTGCACTGATCCTAGGATGGAGCCTAGAATAGCATCTTTCGTTATGTTTCCAGAAGACCCAATCTGTTGCAATTGTCTCAGACGGACCTTTGGAACTGGAGATCATGGTTCTTGTGCAGGTTGTAGCTCAAAAACTAGACTAGGGCTTTTTATTGGTCACAGGATACATATAATCCGGTCATGGTTCTATCAGCCAGCCATCTGTAAAACGCGATCTTGGCTTTTGGACGGACCAAAGGGTGACAAGTCTTCTGATTTTGTCTTATCGTCAGTAGGAGGGGTAGGATAACCTGCTCTTAAGTCAAGTTGTTCCCATTTTCCTCGTTGTCAGGATATCATATTAGAGCTGGCACTTGTTGGTGTCCGACCAGTATTAAGGATGTCCAGGATGGAATTTGTTTCCTGTAGCTGTTGTGAAGTGTGAAGAACTATGTCGTTTCTATGTCTGGGATCCAAGGTTCAAGGCTGGACAGATGGTGTCTAATCACCTGGGGTTTAAGTTGGGTCCACGTGACATATTTTCAAGGTGGGAGATGTCCCTGTATTGTAAACAAGTATGAGTTCTTATCCCTAGTAGATAAGAGCTCGTTTTTATATGTAAGATTTCCCCATTTTTTAGTGTGTCTTTGCAGGGGGAAATGGTGCTACATTATATTGCCAGTGCATTTGGGGGTGGAAAAAGAAGAAAACGGAAACAGGTCCCACACCCAAAAAAGATAAAAATAGAAAAATATATATATAAAAGGATTTAAAAAAATGAAATAAAGTAATTAAAGGGACAAAATGTCTTACATTTGGAGAAAAGCAGGTAAAGAGGTAGTGCAATACAGGACTTATACTTATGATGGAAGTATAGGTTTCCCCATTGTCTTTTGAGATTTTCTTGTGGTGTGTGGGTTCCTGGGCACCTTTTCATCACACACACCCTGAATTTCTTGAGATTGGCAAAAGCTTTGCGGCAGGGAGGTCTTGGGAAGAGTTCTTGCTTTGGGGATACTTATAGAGCTGAGTCTGGTTTCAAGTAACAGTCCACGTTAGGTAGAGTTGGTAAGGAGGGCTGTGCAGCTTGAGTCAGTAGGGGAGTTGGTTGCCTTTTCTTGCTGGGGACGAGGTGTGGGTTTAATTGGGTGTCCCTTTGGTTGGGTGCTGGGTATTGGTTCGTTGGGGTAGGAGGTCAGTCTTGATGTCTAATAGATTAAGAACTGAGGATGAAGAATTTTAATAAGGTGGGAAATCTGGATGGGATTGAGGAGTGAAGGGATAGTCGGATTTCCAAAGGGGGGAAAGGGGAAAATATATGGAAGGGGCAGGAAAGAAGAAAAGAGAAAATGCATTAAAAAAAGAGAAGAAAGAAAGAAGAAAAAAAGAACGAAATTAGTGAGAAGAGAGGAAAAAAGGGCAAGGGAATGCTCGTTTGCTTGAATGTGTTTGATGAGTAGGGCCTGTAGAATGAGTCTGTAGGTCACAGTTGCTGCTTCGGTGTTCTGGCTGGTCACGTGTTTTAAGTCCTAAAAGAAGGTATAACCTAGAGATAAAGTGTATGTTAAAGAGTTTTCTCGGGACATTCTCATAGTGCAAGCTGGGTATGGTATTTCATGTGGCTGGGCCCCGAGATGCCATCTTAGTTTGTCCACCCTTTGTTTTCAAGAACGCCTATGGACAGAAAAGCCGAGAGGTTATTTTAAATAAAGTAAGATTAAGGCATTAAAACATATTGTTATGAGATGTTTCCGTTGGAGTCAGTGATTTCCCATAGTATTCTTTACCTGTAATCCTGTATAAGATCCCTAAGGAATTATTATGGGCCTTTGTAGTAGAAGGCTGATTACATACCTGTTCTCTCTATGCTGCTGTTTCTGTTTTCTTTGTGGTATAATGTGTATTCAAGAATTTGTGTTGTTCTTCTTTCATGTATTTTGGGCACTGCTCCCCAGTGTATGTTGACTGTTACAGTGTTTGGAGTTTCTGCCCTGTTAAACCCTGTTATTTGATAGTTGAGTATTAGTTGTATATAAGGCATATGTTCTAGGTGCTTCAAAATAGTTCTATCATTCTGTGTTTATCTTTCGTCTTCTGACTTACTTCGTTTAACATAATATGTTCTAGGTCCATCCACATTGCTGCAAAGTCCATGACTGTATCATTTCTGACTGCCATGTAGTATTCCATTGTGTATAGATACCACATCTTAATGATCCACTCATCGAGGTTGGTTCCAAGACTTGGCTATTATACTGAGTGCTGTGATAAATAGTGGGGTGCACACATACTTTGGGATGAATGTCCTTTTGACTTGGGGGTAGATACCTAGGAGAGCAATTGCTGGGTCAAATGGCAGCTCAATTCTGAGTTCTTTGAGCACTCTCCAGACTGTTCTCCATAGGGGTTGGACTAGGGGGCATTCCCACTAGCAGTGGATGAGAGTGCCTTTTATACTGCATTCCCGCCAACAGAGGCTGTTCCCATTATTTTTGACGTGAGCCATTCTCACTGGTGTAAGGTGGTAGGTACGTCATTGTTGTTTTGATTTAGGTTTCTCTGATGATGAGTGAAGGTGAGCATGTTTTCATGTGTTTGTTGTCCAACTTTCTGTCTTCCTCTGAGAAGTGTCTATTCATTTCATCTTTCCAATTTTTATGGCTTTATTTGGTTTGGGGGGGCTCAGCTTTCTGAGTTCTTTGTATATTTTGGATATCAGCCCTTTATCTGATATGTTGAGTGAAAAGATTTTTTCCCAGTCAGTTAATTGTCTTCTTGTGTTAAGTAGGGTTTCTTTTGCCACGCAAAAGCATTTTAGTTTGATATAGTCCCATTTGTTTATGTTTGACGCTAAAGTTCTTGCCATTGGTGCTCCATCCTTGAAGACCTTTTTGATATATAAGTCTTCGAGTGTTCTACCTATTTTATTCTTTATAAACTTTATAGATTCAGGTCTTATTTCAAGGTCTTTAATCCATTTTGAGTTGATTTTTGTATAAGGAGTGAGGTATGGGTCAATTTTGAATTTCTTACATGTGGTTTTCCAGTTGTACCAAAACCATTTGTTGAAAAGACTTTCTTTGTTCCATTTCAAGTTCTTGGCTCTTTCGTCAAATAGTTGACTGTATATCTGTGGGTTTATGTCTGGAAATTCTGTTCTAACCCACTGGTCTGAGGCTCTGTCCTTGTATCAGTACCATCCTGTTTTGATCACTATGGCTTTATAGTATAGCTTCAGGTTAGGTAGCGAAATGTCACCCAGCTTCTTGTTTTTAGTATGTGTTTGGCTATCCTGGGTCTTTTGTGGTTCCAGATGAATTTTATGATTGAATGTTCTAATTCTTTAAAGAATGGTGTCTGAATTTGGATCAGGCTTGCATTAAATCTATATAGTAGTTTTGGTAGGATAGTCATTTTGACTATGTTGATTCTATCTACCCATGAGCATGGGATGTTCTTCCATTTCCTTAGATCCTCTTCAATTTCTTTCTGTAGTTTTTTTGAAGTTTCCCTGGTATAGATCCTTCACTTCCCTTGTAAGGTTGATTCCTAGGTACCTGATATTTTTTGATACTATTTTATATGGAGTTGTATTTTTGATATCTCTCTCCTCAACTTCATTATTTGTGTAGAGAAACGCTACTGTCTTTCGTGTATTGACTTTGTATCCAGCCACTTTGCTGTATTGGTTAATTGTTTCTAGGAGTTTTACTGTGGACTGTTTAGGGTTTTCTATGTATATCATCATATTGTCTGCAAAAAGAGACAGTTTGAGTTCCTCTTTCCCAATTTGGATTCCTTTGATACCCGTCTCCTGTCAAATTGCTATTGTTAGGACTTCTAAGATTATATTGAATAAGAGTGGAGAGAGTGGACAGCCTTGCTTAGTTCCTGAGCTTAGTGGAAATACTTCTAGTTTTTCGCCATTAAGAATAATGTTGGCTGTGGGCTTTTCATAGATAGATGTAACTATCTTGAGGAAGGTTCCCTCTAATCCTATTTTTCTGAGTGTTTTTAATATGGAAGGGTGTTGGATTTTGTCAAACGTCTTCTCTGCATCAACTGATATGATTATGTGGTTTTTGTCTTTCTTGTTGTTGATGTGATGTATGATGTTGATTGATTTGTGTATGTTGAACCAATCTTGCATTCCTGGGATGAAACACACTTGGTCGGACCTTGAGAGATAGCACAGCGGCATTTGCCTTGCAAGCAGCCGATCCAGGACCAAAGGTGGTTGGTTCGAATCCCAGTGTCCCATATGGTCCCCCGTGCCTGCCAGGAGCTATTTCTGAGCAGACAGCCAGGAGTAACCCCTGAGCAATGCCGGGTGTGACCCAAAAAAAAAAAAAAAGAAAGAAAGAAAGAAAGAAACACACTTGTTCATGATGTATGATCTTTTTGATAAAGTGCTGGATTCGGTTTGCTAAAATTTTGTTTAGAATCTTTGCATCTGGGGCCGGGCGGTGGCGCTAAAGGTAAGGTGCCTGCCTTGCCTGCGCTAACCTTGGACGGACCGCGGTTCGATCCCCCGGTGTCCCATATGGTCCCCCAAGCCAGGAGCAACTTCTGAGCACATAGCCAGGAGTAACCCCTGAGCGTTACTGGGTGTGGCCCAAAAACCAAAAAAAAAAAAAAAAAAAAAGAATCTTTGCATCTATGTTCATTAGTGAGATTGGTCTGTAGTTTTCTTTCTTGGTGGTGTCTTTGCCATCTTTGAGAATGAGTGTGATATTAGCCTCATAAAAGGAGTTGGGGAGGATTCCTGTTTCTTCAATTGTTTGGAAGAGCCTGTGGAAAAGTGGTAGTAAGTCTTCTTGGAATGTTTGATAGAATTCACCTGTAAATCCATCTGGACCTGGAGTTTTGTTCTCCATAGGTGTTGGACAAGGGGGCATTCCCACCAGCAGTGTATGAGAGTTCCTTTCATACCACATCCCCGCCAACAGAGATTGTTCCCATTATTTTTAATGTGAGCCATCCTCACTGGTGTAAGGTGGTATCTCATTGTTGTCTTGATTTGGATCTCTCTGATGATGAGTGAAGGTGAGCATGTTTTCATGTGTTTGTTGGCCATCCTTTTGTCTTCCTCAGAGAAGTGTCTATTCATTTCATCTCCCCATTTTTTTATGGCTTTATTTGGTTTTGGGGGACTCAGCTTTCTGAGTGCTTTGTATGTTCTAGATATCAGCCCTTTATCTGATATGTCGAGTGAAAAGATTTTTTTCCATTCTGTTAACTGTCTTCTTGCATTAAGTAGGGTTTCTTTTGCCATGCAGAAGCTTTTTAGTTTGATGTAGTCCCATTTGTTTATGCTTGTTGCTAAAGTTCTTGCCAATGGTGTTAACCTATACTGGTGCCTAATATATCTTACATGATAATCTTTTATCAGATGTGTATTGGGTGAATAAATTCTCGCATTCCAGGGGAGATCTTTGTATCTTATTATTGCTTCTGTAAGGTGCAGACGCTTCTTAATTTAATGTAATGCCATTTGTTTACCTTTGCTTCCATTTGCTTGGCCAGTAATGTTTTATCCTTGAAGATGCCTTTAGCTTCAAAGTCATGGAGAGTTCAGAGTATATTTTAAGTACCTTATGCTTTCAGGTATATTAAGTTATTTAATTCATTTTGATTTGACTTTTCTGCAAAAAAGTCCGAGTTCATTTTTTGCATGTATTTCATTTGCAGGTAGCAAATGAACTTTGATGAGTTCATTTTTTTTTTTTTGCCTTTTGTTGTTGTTGTTGTTTTTTGGGCCACACCCCGTGACACTCAGGTGTTACTCCTGGCTTTTTCTGCATGTAGTTGATTAATTTTCCCAACACTACTTTTTGGGAGGGGTCACACTTGATGATGCACAAGGGTTACTTCTGGCTATGCGCTCAGAAATTGCTCCTGGCTTGGGGAAACATATGAGATGCCGGGGGATCGAACTGTGGTCTGTCCTAGGCTAGCACAAGCAAGGAAAACAGCCTACAGCTTGCACCACTGCTCTGGCCCCCAACACCACTTTTTGAAGAAGCTTTCCTTGTTCCACTTAGTATTCCTTGCTCCTTTATCAAAGATTAATTGATCATATACCTGAGGATCTATCTCAGATTATTCAAATCTATTCCATTAATCTAAAATGGTCTTTATTCCAATACCATGCTATTTCAATGACTACTGCTTTACAGTTTTGAAGTTGAGGGAAAGTAATTCTCCTATTTTTCTCTCTCTCTCTCTCTCTCTTTTTTTTTTTTTTTTGGTTTTTCGGGCCACACCTGTTTGATGCTCGGGAGTTACTCCTAGCTAAGCGCTCAGAAATTGCCCCTGGCTTGAGGGAACCATCTGGGATGCTGAGGGATCGAACCATGGTCCTTCCTTGACTAGCGCTTGCAAGGCAGACACCTTACCTCTAGTGCCACCTCACCAGCCCTCTCCTATCTCTCTCTCTCTTTTTTTTTTTACCAGGATTGCTTAGTTATATGAATTATTTTTTAACTTAGCTTTGAGTAGAAGTTACAGAAATGTTTGGGAAGTGAATGAACAATAGCACAATGAATAAATGAATGAAAGTATATTGTTCTCCAACCTAGATTTTAGGGTCTCTAGTGCATACTAGAGGGTCTACAAAAATGTCAAGTGAATAGTGTCACAGGAATCTGGCCTATCTTGCTTCACTCAATGCAGTTTAACTCTGTTGGGTGATTTGTCTTACATAATGATATTTCTTATTCAAGTTTGTTTTTTAATAAAAATGTCTGTAGCTAGGACAACTGTTTGGAAAATACTGACTTAGATATTTTTTATCCTTAGGACTTGTTTAGCTTTGTTTTTTTTCCTAAAGGGCAAGTACTAGTGTCTTTTTTGCTTTGATTCACTGCTGTTACTTTTTTTCTGAATATTATTTTTGGAAGGACTACAGGAGAAATAACATAAAAATTTATTGGCCAAGTGTTTATGATATGTTCTACCTGGGCTCAAACTCCAATAGCTAAGGGGCCAGTCCCTACATGTCCTGTTTTTTAAGGCTGTCAGTTCCACAGCAAAAGTACAGGAACTCTTCAGGTGAATAGTGCTTCTAATCTTGTCTAATATTAACATAATTGTCATGGAACTATAAATCAATTTTTTGAATTATCAAAGAACAGTTAATCACCTATATATACAATACCATTAATCTCCCTAATAGCCCCACAGCAGTATTTAACAAGGCTCTAAAGAGTCCCATAGTTTCATCTAGCTAGTATCTGTCTATTAAGTACCTATTCTGTTGGGAAGCTGGGAAATTAAAGATTCAGAGACAGATAGAGAGCATCATTTTCTTGGAGAGTTTATATCCTAGTGATTGCCATTAGGTGAAGAAAAATATTGGTAAAGGTATTAACAAAAAGAGAAATCAAGTACCATGAGTTATGGAATAGAGAACTGATTTCCCTGAGTGTTTGACGTAAGATCACTTGAATTCAATAGCAAGTTTTGATAGTTGTTCAAGCCTAAAGTCAAGAGAGAGCAGATAAGACAAGCTTATGAAAAGTAGGAGCACCTGATAAAAATAGAGACACTTGACTTCTGAATCTTCTAGGGATATGACTGTGGGGCAGGATCAGTCATACAGTTAGATTGGAGGATATAAACTGAGTAGACTGAGTTAAGTCCTGTAAGCTTTGCTAACTATTGTTATGGAGGCAGTGGGGAATCTCTGATGATTTTAAAGCATGGTTTCATGTGCCATACTATGGAACATTAATTATCCAGTGAGAAATGGGAATAGTAATCAGGCAATCACTCACCTGGCACTTCACTTTTAATAACATTTGATTAGCTGATGGAAAACTGAGGAAAGACAGAAGTTTGAGCCTTGGCTACCTTTCATGCAAAAGAGAAACACAAAGGAATGGAGAGGAAGAGAAGGGAATTCCCTAATCAAAGGAGGAGACAGTAAGGCATGATTACTTAAGTTTGAATGATGTATGAAAGAAACCTCAAACGTTTCAAGCCTGGGAGTCTGGGCCATCTCCTCATCCTGTTTTCAGCATTGCTTAGGCATCTGAATATTGAGTGGTGGTGGTGGTGGTGGTGGTGGTGGTGGTGGTGGTGTATGTGCATGAGAGAAGGCATTGGTCTTATGGTCTTTGTGGTGTTTCTTCTGAGCATCAGATTAATCCAGCATTTGAGCATATGTTGATGTCAGCATTCATGGTCTAAAATGTGGTTACTGTTTGTTCGATTCTGATCCTAATCTGATTCTCCAAAGGACCCCTGATAAGAACTTACTATCCCTTCTGACTAATAATCATGTTGAAGACCTAAACCCTATTATATCAAAATATTTGGAACTCAGTCTTTGAAAGATTCATTTAAATTTAAATGAGATCATTAATATGTGTCTTAATATAATTAGT
Source organism: Suncus etruscus (assembly GCF_024139225.1). Taxonomy (NCBI): domain Eukaryota; kingdom Metazoa; phylum Chordata; class Mammalia; order Eulipotyphla; family Soricidae; genus Suncus; species Suncus etruscus. Next base: position 38,023,865 of record NC_064856.1, on the reverse strand, counting down.
GTTTTATTAGCTTGCAGACAAACAATACAGTTAAAGTCCATATGAAGACACAATGAGAAGATGGTTCCCCTGCAAACCAAGGAGAGGAAGAGAGACCTCAGGAAAAGATTCTGTGTTTATATTCTGTGTTTATAACCTGACCTTGAACTTCTAGTCTCTAGAATTGTAAGAAAATAAATGACTGATGTTTGAGCCACCTAATCTGTGACATTTTATTGTGAAAGCTCCAGAAATCTATGATTCTTGTGAGAAAAACCTTACTTATTATTCAAGCCTGCTTGGCCCTAACTAGGCAAAATAAGGGAAGGTTGGGAACTAGAATGGTGTTTCTCCTTTATATTTATCTCCCAATTCAGTTTTTCCACTGACCTATTTCATAATTATAATTAAGAACACCGTGACAATGATTATGCAGGGGAATCTGGGGAATTCCATTATTGAAAAAGCTTGTCATTGGGTTATAGCCAGTAAATGGGCTGCTGCTATTTTATAAAGAGCCAGTCAGTTGGTTCACAAAGATTACAAAAACTCACTTTTTTAGAATGCTCAGGGTTGACATCTTAGTCTTAAGGAGGGAAATGCTTTATTTAAACCAGAATGAATAATGAGCTTTGTTGAAACTTCCTCTTGGGAAAACAATGCAAATGGAATTCTCCTTCAAGTAGCAAAGGGTATAAGAGGTCAAAGAGCACTTCCCAATCTGTTGTGTTTTTATTATGGAATTCAAAGAGAGAAACATGTAAAGACTATGACCTTAATTAGGTAAAAACAAGAAATGTCATTGTAATCTATAAGAAGACACAGTTTTTAAAAAAATTTTTTATTGTGACCAATGTGAATTACAAGTCTTTCACAGTTATACTTAAGGTACATAATGGCAGTGAATTAGGGCCATTCTCACCATCAGTGTTGTCCTCCCTCTGCCTCTGTTTTAGGCATGCATCCCACACCACCACCCCCCTTGCCCCTTGGCCTATTAGTGTAACAGGTCCCCTTTATGTATAGCTTGTTGTAGATTGGGAAACTTGATTCTGTTGTCGTTGACTTTAGGTTTGGTATTTAGGTTTGATCATTTTTATTTTCACTCAATTTTTATGCTACTGTTTGCCCCTGGTGTCATCCACTATTTAATTTTTTCCCTCAATTTATGAGGCAGAACAAGATGATTCAAGTTCTGTGGTTCTGTTGGGGAAAAAAACATTGCTGGGAGGAGTCCATCTAAGAGCTATCAATATCAATTTAAAAGAAGAAAGGGAAAAGAAAAATAAAACAAAACAAGCAATGACAAAAAACACAACAGCAACAATAAACATCAACTAAACACCAACAACATGAAAGAAGAAAGAAAAAAAAAGGAAAGAGGTTCTGGTGTGGCAAGGTTTTATATTTTATTCTTGCATAGGCACAGTAATTATTGGGGAAATTAGAAAGGGAATTCCTTTGGCCTAAGAGATACAAAGTTTTTCCACCCTTAAAGCATAATGTCATGGGAACAACTACAGGCTCCAGACATCCTCAATGTTGAACTCTTAAGTCTTTTTATGGTGTCAGGAAACATTCTGCTCAGTTGTGGTTGTCAAAATCAGTCCTCTGTCATTAGAGATCTTGATATTTGTACAGATCCTAAAAGGAAGTCTAGGATAGAGTCTTATGGTCCCAGAAATTCTGCTCAGTAGCGGTTGTCAAAGTCAGACTTCTAGAATTAGAGATCTTGTTTTTTTTGTACATATCCTAGACCAAAACCTAGGCTAGAGTCTTTGTTTTCTGGGTTTTTTTTTGTTTGTTTTGTTTTGGTTTTTTTTTGGCTACACCCAGTGATGCTTAGGGGTTACTCCTGGCTTGGGGGAATGATATGAGACACCAAGGGATCAAACTGCCTTCTGAGGTTCATCCTTGGTCAGCTCAGTGCAAGGCAAATAGGGCCTTTCTTATTGGTCCCAGAAAAAGTTCTGGTCAGTCGAGATTGTCAAAGTCAGTGAGAAGATATTATTTTTGTAGACAGCTGCCAGATATATTTTTGTTCTCCAAATCTAAGATAAACTATTCATTCAAGAGTTAATACTATAACCAGTAACAGAAAATCATTTTAACTCAATTCCTACCCAGATTTGGAAATCTTGGATTTTATTTTAGTTTTATTTCTAGCAACATAAGAAAAGGCTAAAATATCCCCTTTTAGAATATCCAAAGAAACCTTCAAAATTAAGTAAAATCTGAGAAATGCACTTCAGGTTCACTCTATTACCCATAGAGTAAGTGTTCCTGAGCAAACTGATAGACAACATCCTCTGCAAAACAGTCGCCCCAGACCTGAGATTGTCATTCACACCTTTTGGAAATTTTAATATCATCATAAAGGATTCTATGACACTGTGGGAACATTCTCAAAGAGAGCTACTTGCTTTGAACTATAGCAAGAGCAGTAACAGTAGCTATCCTTTTATACTTTTTATTTTTCTTTTATTATGCTGTAGTTCAGGTTTTTTGGGGGCGGGCAACACATTCATAGTTCTCAAGGCTTACTCCTGGTTCTGTGTTTAGGAATCACTTCTAGTTGACTCAAGAACCATACGAATAACGGGAATCAAACATCAACTATATAATTGCAGAATTTAGGCTAGAAGTTGGCTCTCCACTTTGGCTTCAAAGTTCCTTGTGTTTTTTTTTTTTTTTCTGAATTTAAAAGTTACACCATATATGAAAGCTAAGAAAAATGGAAAATTACCCCTCACTTTCATTGTCTAAAGATGAATAAAAGCCTTTAATTGAATTATATTTAATTCATTTTGGAATTTTTAGGTTTAAAATCTTTAATCAAGTAATGTTGTATCATACTAAATACAAAATTTCATATATTTATTTGGCTGTTTACAATTCACCTAACAATTTTCTCATACTTAAAAGTTATCAACAATTTTTCTTTTGTATGTTATATTTGTCTCCAAATTTACAATTGTAAATTATACTGTGATGAGAATACATAAAATTCTATTTAAATTTCTGATTTATTTTTGTGTGATGAAACTCTCTGGGGCTATTTCTGTCAATGCTCAGCCCAACAGTCTGGTGCCTGGTATCATGGTGCCTCTGGGCCATACTAACATTAGCAGGATCTGTGCTCCATTTTTATGAGCTATCTCCAAGTTCTTGATTTTTCATTATGTCAAATCACTATACATTAAGTCCACTATAAATTAACTCATTCACTGTGTGAATAAATATTCACAATACACTGATATTAATGAGCTTATTATAAGATTTTAGAGGGCTTACTCCACATGCTCATTACATTGTAAATTGGTAATATAGTGACAACTTATTTTATAAATTGTTTTATAAATACAGATAAAAATCTCTTTATGAAGAGGCTTGAATTCTAGAAGAATATGAACAACTAAGTTTCTTTAGGCACATTGCTAAATTGTTTTCAGAAATATTGGAACAATTAATGACCTCACTAACATTACATAAGAAGTTAATTTGTCACAATTTTACTACTGACGCCAATTATTTTGCTTAACTCTTTTGACCCTTTGAAACAATATAAATTACTTTATTTAAAAGCCATGTTTTACACAGTGGTTCATATGCATATGTTCTGCCACTACTTGTTTCAACATCAATCCCACCATCAGCATAAAATTCCCACCACTTACATATACACAATGGAATACAATGCAGCTGTTAGGAAAAATGAAGTCATAAAATGTACTTATACATGGACAAATATGGAGAGTATTATGCTGAGCAAAATGAGTCAGAGGGAAAAGGCCAGTCATAGAATGATCACACTCATTGTAGCATATTAAAAAAGATATTATAGTAATAATATTCAGAGACAATAAAGACAAGGGCCAGGAAGACCAGTTCATGGCAGGAAGCTTGCCACAAAGTGGGGGAGTGCAGTTAGGGCAGAAAAGGGACCATCATGACAGTCATTGTTGGAAATAATTATTTTAGACAAAAACTGGGTGCTGAAAGGGGATAAAGGTATAGGGATGATACCCCTTTAGTAATCATATTGCAAATCTTAATGTTTAAAAGGGATAAAATGAGAATTAACAAGCAAGCAAGAGAGAGAGATAGAGGAGAAGAACAATGTCAGTCACAGATGCAGACATGGGAAAGGGCAGTCAGGGAGAGCATGGTGGAAAAGGCAGAAGGGTTTCTGGGGACATTGGTAGTGAGAAATGTATACTGGTTAAGGGTGTTGCAAATTATATGACTGAAACTAAATCATGAATAGCTTTGTAACTGTGTGGATAAAAATTGTATTATGAACAAGCTTGTAAACCATTGTTTAAGAACAATAAAATAAAATAAAATTTCTATCATCATTGTCTCCAAATTTCTACTCATTCCCAAGCCTGTTCTCTTGACAGGCACAAAATAACATATTTGATACTTTTTGTTTACAGGTAAGTGGTAATTAAATTATTAAAATTAAAAAGCACAGTAGAGTGAACATTTGTGAAAAATCATTGTATCTAGAAACAGAATAGTCTCACTCATCTATGGGTTTTAAGAAAAATAAAAGACATTTTTGCAATAATCCTCAGAGACAAAGAGAGGAGGGCTGGAAGGTCCAGCTCATGACATGAAGCTCACCACAAAGAGTGGTGAGTGCAGTTAGAGAAATTACTACATTGAGAACTATCATAACAATGTGAATGAATGTGGGAAGTGGAAAGCCTGTCTAGAGCACAGGTGGGGGTGGGATGAGGAGGAGGGAGATTTGGGACATTGGTGGTGGGAATGTTGCACCAGTGAAGGGGGGGGTGTTCTTTACTTGACTGAAACTCAACTACAATTATATTTGTAACCAAGGTGTTTAAATAAAGATATTAATATTAATAAAAGGAATGCTATTAAAAATCATTGTATCACAAAATGAGGCCACTAAGTCATTGTCAGTGGGTTACTAAGGTATTTGTTGAAAGTTGATTTTTATGTTATTAGTTGGCTTTGAATCTACATGGACACCTAAATTGGTGTGTTTCTATTGACACGACAGTATTGAAAAATTTGGAGTTGTTGCTCATTCACACAATTGACCACATAGTTCAGGAATTCCAAGTTCTGTGGCTGGTTTAGGCTTCCAGGACTTCCAAAAGTATAACAACGTGGTGGGAGAGTTCCTGCACTCACTCTAACGAAGTCCTAGTGATGTCAGCTCGAATACCAATATACCTAGAGTTTTAGTCAGTTTAGCATCTCTACTGAGAACAGTGGTTAAATGATGAAACTGGACCATTGACAAAATAGCAATTGTGGGTGGTGAGCACACCTAGTGAGGCATGGGACTGGTCCACTTCTCATGAACATGCCTATTTTCATCTGTGAGGCTGGTATACTTATAATTTTTCACAGCGTGGTTTATATCTTTTTCAAGAAAGAGTGAAGCACCAGGCTTCATAGACTCACTCTATTCTCAAAAGATATGTAAACCAAACCATGAAAACTCACAGGTACACTGGATTCACAGCTGAAAGCTGACAATCTCAGGAGAAGAGGGTGGACCAAGCCCTGCCTAGCCAAAGCTATGCCTACTGCATCTATCACTTACAATCATCACTTTGCCTATGGCCCTGCTTCACCACTCTTCTATGATTCTCTGCAGAGACACCAATCTGAACAATTCAGGTATGCTGGTATTTGGGCTGATGTCACCAGGACTTCTTTGGAGAGAGTACAGTCACCCCCCCAACCCACCCATTCCCACCCTGAATTATCCTAATTCCTGGAGACCTGGCAGCTGAAAACATGCCCCACAAAAGCTGCAATGTCAGTAATAGTGCTTTGAATTCCTAGACTGCATGACAAGTTTATTTGTTTCATGCTATTATCCTCAAAGAATAATTTAGATGCCAATGTGTATTTGACATCACTTAATGTTCAGAAACAAATGAAATAACAGATTAGTAGGCTAGCAACAACAGCTTAATAACCAATGACTTAATGACCTCACTGGAGAAACAATTTTCACAAATTTGCTTGTCTTTGAACCTCTTTTTTTCTTTCTTCTTTTCTCTTTCTTTTTCTTATTATTCATTTTTAATAATTTTCTCTTAATTTTCTGGAAACAAATGTATTACAGTCAACTGTGTGATATATTTTATCTAAAGTTAATAATAAAAAGAGTAATTCTCTCTTAAATAATTTTTAAAATTTACTTAAAAAACTCGTTTTAAGCATTTTTTGGGAGAGGTGGATGTCAATTTCATAACCTTTCATGGCAATGCCACTTTCTTTAAGGACTGCCTCTTCCTTTTACACTAAAAAACTAAACATAAGTATATTCAAGAGATACTAAAATTCCTTTCCAAGAAGCAGTTTTCAAATTTGTTTTTTTGTCCAGTGAGAATACAATTCTGCACCAAATGAGGTCTGGAAATAGTAGAATTCCTTCAATGCTTTGCAAAGTTGACCTGGAAAATAAAAACGAATGAGATGACAACTCTGTGTTAAGGCTTAATATGTCTGAAAGACAAGTCAGAAATAATTTTCTAGTCAAATGCCAAGAGGTTTAGGATACCAGCCAAGACAAGTCAGGACAAAGTGGAGTCTCTTCATGGTAGGATCAAGCTCATGAGCTTCTTTCACAAAAACACATGCTTCTTTCACAAAAACCTAGTCTTTAGGAAAGACTAAAAGGTCAAAGGAGTTTAGTTTTTTTTTTTTCATGAAGGCCTTGAAGAATGTTGAACACTTTGAAAAGGCTTACAATGAGAATAAATATAGGCATAGAAATACACAATGTACATAAAATATTAATAAATGAAGTACATATAATTTTTGGAGTGACTATCATAAATTAGAAATGACAGGATATACTTCTTTTTACAATAAAATAGTATATAGGGCTTACTATATATCAAACACTATTTTAAGCACCTTTGACCTCTAAATCCTCAAAATCTTTGAGGCAGGTACAATTGCAATTGCCAATTGACAGATGAAGAAATTGAGGCATAGAAATATTAAGTGTTTGCAACCTAATATCTGATTCCAATTTTCCTGTCTTTAAAGTTTATACTCTAAACATTTCCTATACCAAGAAAATTGTTGACCAAAACAATAGAATTATTTATTTGATATAATATTTTAAGAGGGATTCACTGGTTCTATTATTTTTCTTAAGGAAATGTGCTTTTTGAGTCGACATAAGAACAAGGCACAGTATTCTTAGAATAAAATGTCTAATTTAGAAATAACAGCTCTCACTGTGAAGGTAATATGAGCATTCTAATATCAACTTCATTCTAATGTGGTTTAGGTAGTTATATTTGGGGTTCAGATACTCCCATGCAATGAACTTTATTAATTTTAAGAAGTGCTCTAGTCTTTGACATTGGAATCAGTTAAACATTTAGTTATTGAAATCTATTATATATTATTCCCCTGACAACTTACATGGACTTGAGACTGACTTGATAGATCCCTTAACAGTTGCCTTCATATTTAAAAAACCTATGAAATTACATACTTGAAGGTATTATTCATTTCCCCCATATGTAATGCATACACACCCTATAATGATAACCAGATGAATTGAGGGGTCTTTTACAAAGAGTTATTTTACCTAATTTGAGTACAAACTCAATTTTAGTCTCTTCTGACTAGTATATAAAATGAGCAGAATGTAAAATACTTTAAAAAGGTCCTACAAATGAATTTTATTACTTTCATTATAGCTGAAGTATATTTAAAGCCAATTCTTGTTTTTATTCATTTTGAACATACATATATCAGACTGTACTCAGTAAAGCTCAGGAAAATGCAGAACAAGAAGGACTGGTTTTTCTTCCTTACTTATTTTCAGATGAGCTGGAGAGACATGCTGAGAGTTTCTTAAGAACCTGTAGAATGGGGCCGGCGAGGTGGCGCTAGAGGTAAGGTGTCTGCCTTGCCAGCGCTAGCCAAGGATCAGGACCAAGGTTTGATCCCCCGGCATCCCATATGGTCCCTCCAAGCCAGGGGCGATTTCCGAGTGCTTAGCCAGGAGTAACCCCTGAGCATCAAATGGGTGTGGCCCGAAAAACCAAAACAAACAAACAAACAAACAAAAAAAACCCCTGTAGAATATAAGATGCCAGGGCTGGAAAAATGTTAACTATTATCTGGTCTATTACTTCCTGGTTTACCACATCAGTAAAGAAAATATATTTTGAGTGAGGTTCTTGAACCAATTACCTAACATTAATTTATTGTGTCACTTTCTCTTCTGCTTTCTTTCTTTTTTTTTTTTTTTTTTTTTTTAGTATTTTTGCTCTTTTTCTCTTTGTTTTCCATTTTCCCTGTCAGAACCAGATCTAGAATGATGATTGATTGAATCAGACCAAAGTGAATTAGGTTTCAGAGAGCAACCACATCAAGGGAGAAATAGGGAACGTTATAGCAACAGGAAGCTAAAGAAAGTTTGACCTTAAAAATCTAGGACAAGTTGAAGACCCAGGTAAACAGGTACCATGAGAATCAGGGAAATTACTATCAGCTAATAAATACAGAGTATGCAGTAATCAAGTAAATAAAGCAGAAGGCAGCAGGTACTCATACTCATCAAATGTGTTTCAATGGCAAGATTTGAGTTCATAAGACCTACAGTATAGTACCAAAGCAAGAATATGACCACAGGACTCCTTGACTTTAAAACTATAATCACAATCTGGATGAAATCCCAAAAAGTACATTTATGGTGCCCACACAAATTCTCCCTGGGCTGGGAGAATTTAAAGGAACTTTTGGTCAGAATTCCTTAAACTCTGACCAAAAGTTCCTTTAAATTCTCCCAGCCCAGGAGACCAGAGCTATAGTATAGTAGGTAAAGCTGCTTTGCATACAGCTGACCTGGCTTCAATCTCTGGGATTCCTTGTAAACTCTAACCCTGAGCACTGCCAAGAGTGATCTTTGGGAGCTGTAGAGATAGCACAAAGGTAGGGCGTTGGCCTTGCAAGCACACTGATGGTGGTTCGAATTTTGGCATTCCATATGGTCCCCCAAGTTAGCCAGAGGCGATATCTGAGCAAAGAGCATGTATGGAGTAACTCCTGAGCGCTGCTGGGTGTGACCCCCCAAAACAAAAAAACAACCCCCCCCAAAAAAAAGAGTGATCTTTGAGCAAAGAGCCAGAAGTAGGCCTTGAGCACCACTGAATGTGGCCCCCAAACAAAACAAACAAACAAACAAAATCTCCTAGTGGAGGCAGTGAGTTGCTCACTCAATAGTTAGATACTTTAAACATCACAGTTTTCTTTTTCTCTAACTTGGAGTCATGTGATTATTATTTTTTTTTGCATTTTTTATTAATAATATATTTTTATTTTAAACATAGTGGCTTACATATCTTTGACAATAATATTTTAGGTACATATTAACATAAAATCAGGAGAATTCCCATCAACGAATTGTCCTCCCTCCACCTTCGTTCCCGTCCTGCCTCCCATAACCTCCTCCCTTACCCCCTGGGGCAGCTAGCATGAGTAGTCCTCTCTGTGCCCAGCTTACTACTTAGTGATCCTACACCTGCTTGGTGTTGGTACCTCCCTTGTTTCCCCCTCTAATTGGGAGGCTGAACTAGATAGTTTAAGTTATGTGGTTTTGATTGAAGAAAAGAAAATTAATAAACTGGGTAAAAATTAAAAACTTCGAAAATGGGCGGAGTCCTTCTAGAGGCTCTCATCCTCAGTTTGAGAGACAAAGGGGAAAAAGAAGTGTTAAATAAAATATCCAGTGAGCGATTATTTTTATCTAAAAGAATGTAAAGGGAAATAAAGACCAGAGAAAAGTAAAGACCACAGAAGAAATACATTTTGTCCTTGAAGAGGCAGAAGAAACAATAAAGGTATTTTAAAACCAGACCATTGTTGGCTCCTTGTCCACCCAACCCAACTCTGATGTACAGTTTGTAGAACATGTAGTTTCAGACATGGTTATTTAATTTTTATTCATTATATTTTAAAATTGCTTTATTTAAACACTGGTTACACAATTGCTCATAATACATTTTTTCACAGTTACAAATTGTTCATGATTTTGAGTTTCAGTCATACAATGTAAAACACCCTTTACCATGCACATTTCCCATTACCAATATTTTTAACCCCCCGCCCTCCTTTTAAATATGAGTATCCCTATTTATTTGGGAAAAAACTTTTTGAAAGGAATGTTCTTAGGTTAAAAAAGCAATAAAGTTTCCTCCCATAAAACCAATGCTTTTTGCTCATTTTGTTGAGAAACAATGGGAACCTGAATAAAAGTAGATATATCTGCTTTATACCTTATGAGGTCTCCTTTATATGTAAGTTTTTTGCTCATGCTGCTTTTACTATTTTATCTCTATCTTTGTTTTTCTTCCATTTTGAGTTCAATGGTCTGTCCCGGTCAGGTTTGCATATAACACAATCTTTATTTTGGTGAATCCAAGTTGTAAACAAAAGATACAAACAAAACAGGAGTGATCTTTGTTTTAAATAAAATAAGGTGTAACCTAATACAGGTCCAACTAAGATGAATTACTTTCCCTATCCTCCTCATTTTACTACATCTGTAAGATGGGATAATATCTGCTATGCCTCCCTCTAATAATCGTGAATATCAAATAAGAATATTCACAAGGAACAAGAAAGTGCAAGTAAAAGTCCATGGCATACTTAGGCATACTCATAGTACTCATGTGCAAGTACACTTATGCTCACATATACCACCCTTCGTAAATCATTAGCTACCGTATGAGTGGTAGTAAAGCCAAATATCTATATAGTACCTTGGAGTAAGTTTTTTAAAATACAAATCTGACTGTGGTGCTTTGTCCTTTAAATATTAAACTGGTTTCCTTTCTTCAGTGAGAGAAACAGCAAACTGAGTCTCAACCCCTTTTAGATCATGCCTACCTGTTTTCTGCATCATCTCTTGCCACTCCCAGGCCCTTCATGTGTTGGGCATACCCAAGCACTCAGATTGTGCTGTTGAGTCATAGAATCTGAGACGTGTAATCAGGAATCTGGAGGCTGTGACCATATTGCTATACAGGAATTTAATCTGGCTTTGAGGAAATACATTGGAGATTCAGCTTTGCCACAAGTAACATGTGACCTTGGTTCCTTTAGACCTCCAGGGTCTTCTTTTATAATGGTGGGGAGGTGTCACTCCTGGTGATGCTCAGGGGGTTCTTCCTGTCTGCGCTCCAAATCACTCTGGGAGTGCTTGGTAGAACCAATCATATGGGATGCCGGAAATGGAACCTCTGTCGGCAATGTGGAAGGCTAGTGCCTTACCTGCTATATTATCTCTTCCCAGGGTCACAGCTTTTTCTTTTGCTAATTTAAATGAGCTCAAATTCTTTTTCAGGTTTTGACTATTTTTACTTTGTTTTACTGATGTGCAATTGCAAAATAAATTAATTTCTTTAAAGCATGTAGTGAAATTATTTGATATATATAAACACTAAAAGGTTTACTTTAAGATAATTCACACACCCATAACTTCATATATTTCCCTTATGTATACGTCTGTTGAGGACACAAACTGTACTTAATAAATTTTAATTATACAATACAGTTTTTTAACTATAGTCAACATACTATATATTAGATACTTGGATCTTAGTCTATAAGTGAAAGTCTTATATTTATTTTTACCAACCTCGTCTTATTTCTCTTTTTTCCTATTTCCAGAAACCCCTGAAAATCACCATATGCTCTCTGTTTCTGAATTAAATTTATTTTTATTTAACATATAAGTGATACTATTTAGTAATTATGTGAAAAGCACTTTTGTTGAATTTAGTGTTGAAGTTAGTAATCCTTATAATTAATCATTATTATCCATTGAAACTATTTTAGGCTCACCTTTCATCTATATAGTAGAATTCTCCCCCTCCAGAGTTATCATGGCTCAGAAGCTATTATTGACTCTGTGTTCAGGAGTGACATTTTGTAGTGCTTCAGGAAGATGATATGTAATTCCAGGGATCAAACTTGGGTCATAGCCAAAGTAGCACATGTAGAGCAAGTATCTTGTTCTATGTCTCTAACCTTTTCATATTGTTACATTTTAAATTTTTTTAACAACCCTTTAAATATATTTTTATTTTATAATTTATTTTGTAGATGGAATAGACAAGTGACTCGACAGCATTCCATCAGAAAGGAGTTGTTCTATGCAAATCTAGACAGCCTGACTCTACATCTTCTTCCTTCAAGACACTTTTCATGATTTCCTCTTCTCTGAGAAATGCATTTTCTCCCTTCATAGGTTGCCAACAACTTCTCAAAAATTGACTATTTCTTTACCTATTTTTTATTTGGGGGTGGGGCTTTTGAACCACAACTAATGATATTCAGAGGTTACTCCTTGCTCTGAACTCAAAAATTACTACTGGTGGGCTCAGGGGATCATATGACATGCCAGGAATAAAATCCAGGTTGGCTGTGCAAGTCAAAAGCCTTACCAGTTGTTCTATAGTTCTGGCCCCTCTTCACTCCATCTAATATCCAAGAGCTTCCAGACCCCATGTGATACTCTCAGAAAAGAATCTCTATGCTACAGAAAGATGGTGCTGCTTTTACTCCTTTGCTAATATTACCTGAGCACATTTATAATAACAATAACAGCACTATCATGTGACATGTAGCCATGACTACTTCAGTCATTGCTGTTATCTTATATGAAAATTATAGCAATTTCATAAGTGATAGAGGAAAAAAAGAGCTATAAGGAATAAAAAGAACCATCTCATGTGTCTGAAGAAAAATAAGGGGACTTGAGACCCTAAGCAAGAGAGCCTTGTATTTACCAACTTTCTGGTAACAATAAGACTTTGGAAAAACAATTCCAGATCAGTTAATGGAGCAAACTCAGAAAACAAAACCATGACCCTATTTCACCTTTTCCCTCATTTAGCCCTCAATACATATTAACCTGCATTCCCCTAGCTTGCATAATTTGATATCAATGATTTATGAGATATATGAACAAGCAAGTAGTTCAGATGTGCCCAAGAAACTTTAGCACTACCCCAATCATTCTACTCATATGAAACTGCTTATGCAGTTAAGGAGAAAGAATTTTCTCCTTAATTTACACCTCAAAATTCTTATCCCCAAGCCTGGTAAGTGACTCCTCTAAGATAACCCATGTCTGTGACTTGGGTGTGTTTTATCTCTTTAACAAAACATATTTTCAACTACACCACTTTACCCTTAAATTATTTTTTCAACAAAGACAAAAACCTAGTTTTTCAGGTAGATGCCATATGTTTCCTAGGTTAAAAATAATTAGAATTTATCCCCATCTAACCTCCACAATCCCTGAGAGTCAAGGCATTAGAGGCTAATTCCCAGGTCATATAGATCAAGCAGAGGTAGGTGTGACTTTACAGCCAATTCATGAGACTGACTGAGTAACTTCACTGAGCAGTAACTCACTCCTTTTCTTTCTTTTTTTTTTTTTTTCTCTTGAAGTTCAGGGATGAGCAAGAACTCACCTAGGCACTTCCTTATCAACAAGGCTTCCCCAACTCTGTTCTCTGACCATACTACTGCACAAACTTCTCTCAAAACCTCACTAAGTTGACAGTCCCTTATATCTCTGTGACAGGAGCTGGAAAATAGTACAAGGGTAAAGTCATATGCCTTACATGGAAAACCTTGTTTCAATTCCTAGCACCACCTGGTACCTTCAGTGCTGCAAAGTAGCCCTGGAGGCCTTTGAGCAACATCACCCTGACACCACAGGTCCCTTACAGCACTGCACCTTTGGTCACCTTCACATTGAATTACTGGCTCAGTTAGATGAGAATCATTGGGAGGGAGGGACCTCACATCTCTTGACCATTTCTTGGGAAGTCCTTTTCAAATATCCCTGACAAGCCCAAAGGTCAATATTTACCAGATAGTAGTTAGGCTTTGTGCCCTCAAATATTATGGTGGAAAAATAACCATTTATCACTGGGAAGTGGCTGCACTTGAGAGTTCCCCTTGTAGAAAAGAAAGGAATTTTTGGGAAACAACTAGGTAACTTTGCTTAGTAGACTTGTTTTGATTAAGGAGTCATTTTTCTGGTTTGGGATCATCTGGTATAGCCTTCTTAATCACTTCAACTTTTTAATTAATTAATTAATTTGTTTATTTATTTATTTATTTTTAGATTTTTGGGCCACACCTGGTGACACTCAGTGGTTACTCCTGGCTATGTGCTCAGAAATCGCTGCTGGCTCGGGGAACCATATGGGATGCTGGGCGATCAAACTATGGTTCATCTTAGGTTAGTGCGTGCAAGGCAAATGCCCTACTACTTGCACCACCACTCCGGCCCAACCTTTTTTTAAATTTATGTGTCACTATGAGAAGTGTAAATTTATGAGGTTGCTATTTTTAGTAAGTTTGCTCAGTAATTAATGCCAAACAAATCTGTGCCTAAAAACCTGTCTAACACCAAAAGCAAATGAAGATAGGATTGCATTTCTTGTAAATAAACAGCTTGATTTTGGCAAATTGTGGGTCTTCTATTGGCATTGTTGTTCTGGTCTTAGAAATAGGCTTATTTTTCATAGCTGGGTTCATAATTTATGTAGCATTGCATCTTGAAACTGCTGACTAAATCTTTTCAAATTCACATATTTACAGAGATTATTTTTTGCATAAAACCCTATTTTAATATTTTTAAATATTGGTGCTTTAACTTAATAAAAGAAGAATTTATTACTTTCTTTGTTGTCCTGATTAGTGTATACTTTAAAGAAGACAAGTAGATAGTCAACAGGCACATGCAACAATATTCATCAACTCTTATTATTAGCCAAATTTAAATCCAAACAATAAAACATATAATTGAATGGTAATTACACATTAAGAAATAACAAGTGTGGGGCCAGAGAGACAGCACAATAGTAGAGCATTTGCCTTGCACCCGGCCGGCCTGAGACAGACCAGATTTTTATCCCCAGCATCCCATATGGTCCCCTGAACCTGCCAGGAGCGATTTCTGAGCTCAGAGCCAGGAGTAAACCCTGAGTACCTCCAAGTGTGACCCCTCCCCAATAAAACAAAATAAAACTACAACAACAACAACAACAAAAACCCAACCAAGTTTTAGAAAGGATTTAGAGATAAGGAAACTCAACAATGTTGGTAGGATTGTATATTGTTACAGCTAGCATAGGAAAATAAGCTAAAGAGTCCTTAAAAAATAAAAATGGAAATCTACTTATTTTATTTGTTTTTGTTTTTGTTTTTGGGTCACACCCGGCAACGCTCAGTGGTTACTCCTGGCTCCACGCTCATAAATTGCTCCTGGCAGGCTTGGGGGACCACATGGGATGCCGGGATTCGAACCAATGACCTTATGCATGAAAGGCAAACGCCTTACCTCCATGCTATCTCTCCGGCCCCAAATCTACTTATTTTAACAATTGATATTATAATACACATATATTATATACATATAATTATCATGTTATTTTTAGTACTATTTACAATAGCAAACAATTGAAAGTAACCCAAATTATCATTGGCAGATAATTGAATAAAGATATGGTATATAGATACAATGAATATTACACAAATAATAGAGAGAAAACACTGTCATTTGTAACAATATGGATGAACTTAGAGGGTATTATTCCAAGTAAATTTCAGGCAGAGAATGACAAATACCATTATTTCACTTTGTCATTTGGAAAAGAGACAAAACTCATAAAAATACTTAGTAAAAATAAATATAATTAAATCAAAATAGTAGTTACCAGAGTAGAATGGAAAAAAAAAGGCAAGTAGAGAAAGGTATCAATTATATGGTGAATGATAGAAATTAGGTTCTGATGGTTTATAATGCTGTACACCTAAAACCTAAATTATATTATACACCAAACTTAAAACATTTAAAAATAATTTTATCAATCCATTTTTATTTCAGTTATTTTATAAAACTGTAAAAGTAATTATGATACTAATTATTGAGCTATTCTGGTAAAACATTACTTTTCCAGTTTACTGATGGGGCTGATATATAAATGGTATCCCAGCAGCACTGGGTAACAGCTGGCCTCTATATTTGTTCATGGAGATTCATAATATATATAAATCAAATATTTTGAATATTGCACTAAATGTTTATTTTTTTTCCTTATGACACTAAAAATAAGCTTCTCTGTCATCTTTCTCTTTCTTCATCCTTTTTCTCCTCCTCTTTTTTCTCTCCCCCTCTCCCCCTCATATTCTCGTTTTGTCCATATTTCGTTTTGTTAATTATTTTATAATTATGAAATATTCCCTAACACATACATCTTCTTTATTCTCCTCATCTCCTCTAAGCACATTGCTAGTGTGCTCACCCGTCTGATTCTATTGGATTATATTCATATATATATATATATATATATATATATATATATATATATATATATATATACCAATGACTCAAGACATTTTTCATCACTGTATACTCAAAGACTCAAGTTAAATTAGGAAAAATGAAAGCAAAAACAAACAAAAAGAAGTCCCTTTTTTTTGTTTGTTTGTTTTGGGCCACATTCGGCAGTGTTGAGGGCTTGCTCCTGGCTCTGCGCTCAGGGATTACTCTGGATTGTCTGGGGGACTATAGGGATATCAGAGATCAAACCTAGGTCAGTCACACATAAATCAAGTGTCCTACTCACTGTACCATCTTTCCAGCCCACAAAAGTTTCTTCCATAAGAAAATTACAGAACTTAATCCCATGACAATATACTTCAGGGGTGGAGAATCCCTTTATCTCTTAGGCAAAGGAAATTCCTTTCGAATGACCCCAATATTTACTGTGCATATGCAGGAGAGGGAAAAAAGGCAAAAAAACATAAACAATTTTATTATTATTATTTATTTATCTATCTATTTTTTGTTGATTTCTTTGTTTTGGTTTGGCTATTGAAGCTGATGTCTCCATTTTTATTTATTTATTTATTTTCTTCTTTTCTTTTCTTCCATTAGGTGCTCTGCCACACTTTTTATCTCAATACCAAGGCTTTTATGTGGTGCTTACCTTTTTTTTTTTTTTTTTGGAGTGCTCACTGGACATTTTATTTGACACCTCTTTATGTACTGCTGTGGTGTTTCACCTTCTTCCCCTTTGTCTCTCAAACCAAGAATGAAAGACTCTAGAAGGAGTCTCATTTCCGGAGTATTTGATTTTTTTCCCCCCCAGGTTATTACTTTTCTCTTCTTCAAACAAAACCACATAACTTGAACTATCTAGTCCCGCCTCCCAATTGGGGGAAGGGAAATAAGGGAGGTACCAAGACCAAACAGGTGTAAGACCACTAAGTAGTAAGCTAGGCACAGAGGGGACCACTTATTCTAGCATCCCCCAGGGGTGTGGGAAGAGGATATGGAAGGTAGTACGGGAATGGAGGTGGAGGGAGGACAATTCAGTGATGGGAATTCTCCTGATTTTACATTAACATGTACCTAAAATATTATTGCCAACGATATCTAAGACACTATGATTAAAATTAAAATTATATTAAAAAAAAGATCATATAGAACAAAAGTTGACAAACAAGTCTATAGGCCAACGCTGGTCCACCCTCTTATTTTTATTAATAAAGTTTTATTGGAACATAAAAAAAGAAAATTACAGAACTTTAGATTTAGAAGAAATCAAAGAAGATACTTCCCACTTAACTTCTGCAGTTTCCTTAGGAGAATATTTTTAGCTTCCAACCTAATACTTCAATAGAGGGGCAGTCTCTTCTAGAGTCATTGAATAAATCTACTCCCCATTCTACTTTATGGTCATAAAGATATTTGATAAGGGCTCTCATCAATCTTCTGTCCTTTTAGGAAAATACATTATTTACCTATCAGATTTTTTCTAACACTGTACAAAACTTTGGTTTTAGGGGTATGAAATATATTTTATTTGATAAATGGTAAATTTAACAAATGCAATATGCCTCTTAATAAGGCTTACAAATGCAAGACAAGGTGATAAAAATAGCAGGTGTTTTTTAGAGAGACAGAAAATGTTTCAAACACTTCAATTACTTTCAAGTTGATGTTCAGCGCAATTCTTTCTGATGCCTGTTTCTTGCATAGGGAAAAAGAGATAGTCACAAGATAAGGCTTATGTCTCTCTTAGTTTTATCCTGGCTTGCCAATTTTATAAAAATTCCTAGGATGGTCCACGGTGGGGAGCTGGAGACCACACTGAAATGAAACTCATTTCTAGTAAAATTAAGCTTGCTTAAGGTGGAAGTGAGATGGGTTGTGGAGAATTTTAGCTTGAAAAATGATTCTGAAATTTTTTCTGTGAGAAGCCATTCTAATGTTGGTTATCTTTTTAGGTATTAGTTTTAGGTATTAGTTCAAATAAGCTTTTCTGAGAGATGAACAAAAGTCTTCAGTACTCTGTATGCTCCTTCTAGATTCAAGTGTGCAGCTGCTACCAGAATTTAGGAGCTTGGAATTCTGTTCTTGATATTCTGCTTGGAATTCAGTGTTCATGTAGAGTCAAAAATGTAGCAACTTACTAGTTCATTCTGTTAGAGTCAAATGTGTTTGTCAAAAAGAATAAAACAAGTAAACAAAACCCTTCATCATTTGCTAAATAAGGCAAGACAGATCAAATGTATTGTGACTATATATTTAGAAGTGGTAACTATTAATATTCTACAATTTCAAATTATATAATGGCTGATAGTTTATGATATAACAAGTATAAAGTTTTTTTATTTATTTATTCACAGTGAAGACTTAAAAATGGCAATTGTTATTGGGTTGACACGTATTACTATACACTCTACTAAATGTAGAGTATTTATTGTGCATCATTTACTAAGTACCTGATGTTTCTCATGTACTCTTTACAAATACTCTTTAAACAGGTACTATTATTTAAAAAAATCAAAGCATTGTGATTTACAACATTATTCATACTTGAGTTTTAGACATACAATGTTTCAGCACAATCCCATCACCAGTGTCAACCTCCCTCCATCAATATTCCCAGAACTTATCCCATATCTTTCCCACCACCACCATCCCATCTGTCATCATAATAAGCACAATTTTAAGTTTGGTTGTTATAGTTTGGGTCTCATGATTTCAATGTTATTGACTCCATGTGTCTATGTTTTGGACACTTAGTTTAGTTCTTCCTTAACACCACAAATATAGACAGAGATTATTATTTAAACTACCTACATATCTCAGAAGACAAAACTTATAGAAGTTCAAAACTATGTACAAGTTCATGAAGTTAATATGTGGTGGTGCTAGGATTGAAACTCTAGCCTATGTTCTTAAATTTAGTAAAATTCTGCTTTCCCTCACATTTCTGATGGGCAATAAGTGGCTTCTCTACTCATCTACCATATAGTAGTTTGATTATACCTATCCAATATAGCACAAGCAGAACAACATCATTATAAACAATGTCATATGGACATAACATACCTAGGACATGTAGATTAGATGACATATAGGGAAAGGGAACAATGCCCCTGAATTTCATTGGAAAATATCTGCAAATGGGTATTCCAACAAGATTGGGAGAAGTAGTAGGACTGTTGAATAATACACAGGCATAAAGTGGAAATAGAACAGAAACCAAATGAAAGAACAAGACAGATCTTTAAAAGACTATAAAGTAATGCATACCAGTAAACTAGCCAATGGAGAATTCAAAGTAATGATTATTTTTTGTTTTGTGGTCACATCTGTGGTGCTCAGGAATTACTTCTGGCTCTATATTCATACGTTATGCCTGGAGGTGCTTGGAGGCCCATACAAGTGCTGGGGATCAAACTCTGGTTGGCTGCATGCAAGGTAAGCACCATACCTGATGTACTATTGTTCTAGCCCTCAAAGTAATTGCTATAAAATGCTCACCAAACTCAAAAAAGTGGATGCACTAGAACATGAGAGAGAGAGTGACAGAGAGAGACAGAGGGGAAAACAGAGAGACACACACAGAGAGAAACAGTGCAGAAATAAAGAATGCAATAAAAATAGATTGAAGAGATAGCCCAAAGCACTAGAGAGCATACTTAGCATACAGGAGTCCTAGGTTTAATCTGCAGCACCATATGGGGAAAACCCCAAGCACTATATCAGCAATAGTACATGAAAAAAGCTTAGTGTGATTCTACAGAAGAACAAAATAATAAAATTGCTTAAAAAAAGACCTTTTTGAAAAGAAAAATGGCATTTACTTATAAAATAATAATGAACTGCAAAATTAATAAGTAATCTGAGAATTTAACAATTTATATAGCTAATAAGGAACTCATTTGAAACTGTACATAATACAATGTCTAACTCATTCTGAAAAGTTCAGTGGAAAAATAAAAATAAAATAAAGTTGCACCCAATCTGACTATATGTTTTGAGTGGGTCTTTCAGTTCAGAGATTCACAGGTGACAGTTTCTGTAATTTACACTTTAAATACTCTTTCTTAGACCTGTATGGTGCCTGTAAGGATGTTGAAACATATTTGCTAAATAAATCAATGAAATATTTACTAATATTAAGCATGACTTTTAACTGACAACAGATGCAAGTTGTACGTGTATGTACCTAACAGTGTAATCCTGATACCAATCAGAAGTGAAATTAATATATTAAGTATATCCCAAGAATCCAGCACTCTTTTAAAAGCCAGAAAATTTTCCCAGGACCCCTGCCTCATGCTTTTCAAAGTGACTGTCATCCAGAATCTCAGCTGCTGGTGCTGGAACCAAGCCTGTCAGAAGAACCTTGCAGGAGCAACATCAAAGGAGGTGAGCTGAGCCACCCACAAAGAGCAGAACCAGAGGAACCTGGCCAATTTTCTCCTCTCTAATCCTCAGTTCCACATATCACCTAGTCAATGAACCCCAGCACAACATGTAGAAAACATCACACTATAAGGGTGACAATGGGGAAAAAAACTTAGGCCCCACCATGCATAGAGAAAGAAGATGGCAGCTCTGATGACCCAAAAAGTGTCAACCACTTATTTATCCTCTCAGATAAGGAGAAGAATTATGGATGATCCCCATAGAATTCAAAAAAAAGCATGAAATGAGCTGAACGAACTACATATAAGAATCAAGGGAATATTAAAATAGAAATGAGAAGACTCCAAACTGAAATACCAGAGCTGAAAAACTTGTTAGACAAAATAAAAATCTCACTAAAAAGCCTCTTTAACAGAGTAACAGTGGTTTAGGGATGAATAATTGAGCTGGAAAATTAGTTAGATGCATAACTACTTGATACAACAGAAGAGGTTGGAAAAGAACCTTAAAAGAATCAGACAATGAAAACAATCCTCAAAGAATGTGAACAGATGAAAATAGAAGTTTTCAATAAACTCAACAGAAACAACATAAGAATCTTTGGCATTTCAGAGGCCCAAGAAGAAAATCTCCACAAATTTAAGGACAACATTGCAGAGAAACTCCAAGAGATAAAGACTACATGCAACCAAATCTTGCATACTAGAAGAGTACAAGCTAAGAGATCCAAAGAAAAGACCCCCAAGAAACACAATGATAAATCCAACACCTGGATATACATTCTTCTCCATGCACATGGGTCATTCTCCAGGATAGACCACAGGCTAGCCCATAAAACATACATCCACAAAATCAAGAGGATAGAAATTGTATAACCTACCTTCTTATTTCACAAAGAAATGGAGAAAATTTTAATAGACCAAATTAGAAATGAAAGGAGGAGATTACTACAGATACTACAGAGATTCCAAGGGTAATTAGAGACTACTTTGAGACCTTTTATGCTACAAGACAAGAGAACTTGAAATAAACGAATGAATTCTTGGACTCTTATAATATTCCACGATTAAACCAGGATGATCTAGTATATTTAAATATACCAATTACTATTGAGGAAATTAAAATAGTAATCAAAAGTTTCCCCCCCAAAAAAAAGCCCAAACCCAGTTGGATTCACTAATAAATTCTTTCAAATCTTTCGAAAGGACCTATTATCAATATTTTCAGACTTTTCCAGGAAATTGAAGAAAAAGAAATACTTTTTATGAAGCAAACATTAGCCTGATACCTAAAGCAGCAGAGATGCTGCAAAAAAAAGAAAACTACAAACCAACAATCCTGATAAACACAGATGCTAAGATCCTCAACAAAATCCTAGCAAATAGGATCCAACACCAACATCAAGGAGATGTTACAATAACATATTCAATGAATGAGCTCTGTAATAGGAGTTAATGGCATGCAGTTGCATATCCCATTGCTATCTGTGGAATAAACCAATAGATTATATTATCAGGCATAATCAAGTAGAAAATGCATAGATTAGAATTTTTGTCATGAAATTATCATAATGAACCCTGTCTTTTGAGTCTAATATAGTATAGTATAGCATGGTAATGTGGAACTGGGGTGATCAACCTATATCTCCTATCATCACTGTGGACAAAAAGATCAAGGAGTTATGATAGACAGTAAAATCAAGACATTAAACCCACTTATAGTGAGCACTGTAGTGGGAATCCATGACTTCCAAACACATTCTGCACCTGTTTCTGTGGATAAAAGCATTAGAACATTATTGTATAGGGATGTTGTTACAATTGGGGAATTGGTTTGTGTGATTGCTCTTTGAGAGCTCATTTAGGGTTGGTTTGGTTAGCACAAATATTGCAAGTTCTTTTTTGTCTGAGAATGTTTTTAATTGTTCCTCCCATCCCAAGTAAATGAGTTTGCTAGGTAGTGGACTCTAGGTTGGAAGTTTATTTCTTTCAGTAGTTTGAATATGTCATTCCACTCTTTTTTTTGCCTGGATTGTTTCAGATGGAAGATCTGGTTTGATTCTTATGTTGTTTCCTTTATAATTGAGATGTGTTTTTCTCCCTTACTGTCTTAAACAGTCAATTTCTCTCTTTTATTTTTGCCACTTAGATTACAAAGTGTCTTGGTGTTGTTCTATTGTGTTCTATTTTGTTTGACATTCTTTTTGCCTCTTGGACTTGTAGAGAAACCTCTTTCACAAGGGTGGAGAAGTTCTCTGCTATTATCTCCCTCACTATTTGTTCTTTCATTTTCCCATTTTCTTCCCCTTCTGGAATTCCTGTAATTTGGAGATTATTTCTACTGTTTTTAGACCAAAGGTTTTTCTTTTTTCTTTTTCATTTTTGCTGTGCTTGTGCAAAACTCTGCCACCCACCCCTTTTAAAATCTTTTAGATAGTGGCTCCTGCCTTTTTCATAGAACCTTGGCACATAAATTACTTTGTTTACCTCATATTTCTGTGTTTTTCTATAAAATTAAGAAGGAAAAAAAACCAAAATAAACAATGGGGACCTGGGCCAAGTGGTCTCAGGTGCATTGATGGAGGAAAAAAAAAAGAGAAAAAGAAAGAACAGAATAAATATCCAAGTTAAAGTTAGCAACAATTGAATCAAGAAATGCAAACTATAACAATTTAAACTTAAAATGGACCTGTTATACTGGCATATCAGTGGTCAAAATGTGGTTGTATAGGATGCACATCTGGGAACATTGGTGGAGGGAGGTTGACCTTGGTGGTGGAATGGCCCTGATTCACTTTATGTCTAAAATCCAGCTATGAAAGACTAAATCAGAATGGTTTCAATAAAATAAAGTTTAAAAAGAAGAGAAAAAAAGGAAAGAAAAAAAGAACCACCTAGTCTGTGCTACAAGTTGGTCTAGTTGGTCTAAAAAAGAGGACTTGAGATAGAGACCTGATTAGTAAGTAGCTCTTCCTTCACTTCTATATGTCTAATTTCAGTCAGTCTACTAAACTTTGAACCTATTTCCTGGAAATAAAATAGTTTCAAAACATGAAAAACAGGTCTTGTAACAATCATATTAAAGAGTTGCTCTGAGGAGCAAAGACAATACCCCAATAGTTACTGTACTCTTGTAGCTCACTTTGTGCTGATTCTGCACAGTAAATTGGAACAATCTCACAGAAGTTTCCCAGCACCTCTAAAATGAAATGGTATAAAGATCTGAAGTAACTGAGCCAAAATTATGATTTATATCCAGATGCCCATATTCTAAAGTTTTACTGCATTGGTGGTCTGTAAAATAATTTATGAGCATTATTTTTACTCCTTATGGCCATAAACATATCATAACCATGTGAAAGCATTTTATCTTGAACTGGTTAATATAGTAAGGTTTCAAATCCAAAAACATGGACTGAATTACATCCTTGCTGGTAGTCCAAGACCCAATTTCTCCCTCTGAGCAGATTGGTGACCTCTTTTTTCTTTCTTTTTGGTCCTGGTGAGACTGGCCAGGCTCAAGGTTTCTCCAAAACAGGAACAACTTTCTCCCCACAACTCCTTGGGTTATAGTCTTACCTTTAACCTCATTTTTTGGGTCTTTTTTATTCCTTGGCCTTTCAATGTCTGGAGTGCTGGAGTCCAGTAAAGCTACACTCAGCAGGGGAGAGAAGAAAAAAGTCACTCCCAGATTAAAATCAGGGCCTTCTGTTTTGATCTAGCCCTTAGAGATATCTCTCCAGTCCCAAAAGAGTACTTTTTTGGTAGTCTTTCAAGCTAAGAACTCAAGCTCAATTAATACACTTCATTTCCCAAACACTTTCCTGGATTAAATGTTCTGGAAATCAAGCCTTTAATAGCTTCTATGTATTCACTAAGAGTCAAATGACTTTTCTTATACTGAAATATTATTGTATTAAATATTAATTACTTGGAGCACCCATTCCATAACATTTACTTCAAATAAACTACAAAATACTTCTTTATAAAGTATCTAAAATGCTCAGATGGGTTACAGTGAATTTTGAGTTATTGGCTATAAGAATATATATACTCTGAAAAACCCAATTCTTTTTTTTTTAATTTTTTTTTTTTTTGTTTTTTGGGCCACACCCGGCAGTGCTCAGGGGTTACTCCTGGCTATCTGCTCAGAAATAGCTCCTGGCAGGCATAGGGGACCATATGGGATACCGGGACTCGAACCAACCACCTTAGGTCCTGGGTCAGCTGCTTGCAAGGCAAACGCCGCTGTGCTATCTCTCCGGCCCCCATGTTTTATATCCTTAATAAAAAAAAAAGTCAATGGCTATCAGCTAGATTTTGGGGGAACATATTTTATTGATTTTAGAAATGAAGGCAGGAATTTGTACTCTATTCCTATCAAGAATGTTTTCAGTTTTTTGTTATGTTTTTCTTCTTTTTGTCTCTTTCTTCTTTTTAAATTGTTATTTATAACCTCTAGACAGACTCCCCTCAGTGTTTTTAGTTAGTTAGTTAGTTTTTTTTTTTTTCAAACAGAACCGCATAACTTAAATCATCTTGTTCTGCCCCTTATATTGAGGGGAAAGAAAAATGGATGGTACCAGAACCAAACAGTCCTATAAACAATGAATAGAAATACAAAAGGATCAGAGTTAAACACTAAACCCAAAGTCAGTGACAAACAGAATTGATATCCCATCTACAACAAGCTATACACAAAGGGGATCAATTAAACTAGCAGTCCAGGGGCAAAGGAGGGATATGCTGGGAACTGGAGTGGAGGGAGGACAACACTGATGGTGGGATACCCTTGCTTCAAAGCCACTATGTACTGCAAATATTACTATGAAAGATTTGTAATTCAAGTTGATCACAATAAAATTATTTCTATAAAAAAGAATAAAAGATAGCATATTGCTAGCTGGATTTGGATACTCTGCACTTACTTTTCAGAGTTTTATTTAAATAACTAAAGTATCTGGATAACTGATATCATGGGGTTTTAGAATTGCAGTATACAGGAGACATTATTTAGTAGCAAGTCATTCATAACAACTAAATACAACTTATAGAATTCCTATTATATGACAGGTAAATTCTAAGTTATTGGCTTATTTTCTTCTCCCCCAAATTTTATTAAATATATACTTTCATCATTCCTATCTTATGGAGTCAGAAGAAGTTAAATTATCTGTCTATAAATTCAAATTCATGCTATGGGGCTGAATTAACTACCTCTTTACACTGTTTATTGTTTTGAGGAAACACTGTTTACTTGTGTCTTAGTCTTGAGTCAAGATATGTACTTTGCCTCTGGAGAGCAATTGAAGATTGTATATATGGGTATGGTAATGGTAGAGTGACACTTCCTTTTTCTTTTCAACTTTCCATTCTCAGAAGAGCTCAGCATCTTGACCTTGGAGGTTAGGGGCAGAACAAAGGTAATTCATAAGTTTTACTTTTAAAGATTCTTTTGTGTTTGTTTTTTTGGGCCACATCAATGGTGCTCAGGGGCTACTCTTGGGTCTGCATTCAGGAATCACTCCTGATTCCTGATGGTGCTTGAGGGACCATATGGGATGACAGAGCTTGAACCTAAGGAATTGCTGCTTATAAAACAATGATACATTATGAGGATTTGGCTTAATATACATTATATAAACATTATGTATATTTTGCTCTTTTATTATTAATATTATTTAAGAAACATATAATACCAATCTTTTATTTGTTTGTTTGTTTTGGAACCATATCGAGCAATGCTCAAGGGTAATAAGCATCCTACCCATTGTACTATATCTCAAATTTCCCAACTAACTTTCTTTCTGTAAGAAGATTTTTGTCTTAGAAATATTTAAAACATAAAATATTGGAATTTCTCTTGAAACATCACTACATTAAGAATATTCTAAAAAAAGAATATTCTCAGTGTGTACATTAATGATCAAATTAATCACTATCAATATGAAAGTAGACAAGTCATCATGAAATTTAACATTATATTCTTACTCTATTGCCTCTCCTATTTTTCAAAATTATGTTAGACTTGTAGTTCATTGTTGGTAGAAAGGAAGTTAGAAATACTCTGCCTATCTTTAATATAGATATATCTAAAAGTGACACATAGCAACAAGTAGTAAAACTTGGAGTATACCTCTTTGATATTCTTTGAAAAACTCTAAACTTTAACCTAATTATGAGAAAATATCTAATAAACCAGTTCAGAGCAATCTACAAGATTCTAAGCAGTACATCTCAAGATTGCCAAGGTCATTAAAACAGGAACAACATGAAAGGACTGAGAAACTGCCACAGACAAGATAACTTTAGGGAACATGAAAATAAATACTTTGTGGTATTCTGGTATATATGAAGACTTTAGTTAGGAAAATTATTTTTTTTCAAAACCTCTGATAAATTTGAAGATTTTGAACATAAAGTCTCAGATGGACTCTCTATACTAATTTTTAGGGCATTACCATTGGGTAAAACTTGAAGGAAAATAAAAGACTCTAGTTAATAAAACAAGTAAAGCCTGGAGTTTAACTAATAACACATTTTTTATCTTTCACAAATAAATGATAGAATATAAGATTAAGTACTTGTATAGTTAGGCAAGACTATAACATGAATTGTTTTAGTATTTGATACAGTTTCCAAATTTAACACATTCTAAAATTAAAGTTGGATTTTTAATACTAGAGAAATCGTACAACACTTGGGGCACGTGTCTTGCATGTACTTGAACCTAGTTTGATTCCCGGCCTCATATGATCTGCCATCCATCACTGAATGTAGCCCTAGTGGCTCCTGAGCCACCACTAAGGTAGTCCAAAAGGATTCCTAGCACTATAGGACCTAAGCAGAACAGCATCCTTACACTCCTCTAGCACTGAACTGGATGACTGAGAATTACCAAGAGTGAACCTGGGCCCCTTGAGGCACAGCTTGGGAGACCACTCACCCCCAAAAGTTGTTTGTACAAAAAATATGAAGAACAAGGATTCCTTAGCACATCTGGTTTGGTTTTGCTTTGTGATCTGGCATTTATTACAGATAAGCAACTATAGACAAATTATTTTTTTGAGCACTGATTCATTTATTTAATATAAGGAAAATTACATGGGGGCAGGGGTTATAGATGTTTACTATAATAATACAGATAAAGCACTTAGCATCATTCTTGGCACAAGGTGAATGCTTCACAAATGTAAGCTATATGATTATTTTATTTTGTTCCAGTGCACTTCTTTCCAATTCTTAGTTTCCTCTAAGGTAAGAAGAAATTGACACAGCAATGTAAAAAGTGGAAAATAAAATAGTCTCATTAAAAATTTAAACTTATTACAAAGAAAACAAGCTATTAAAGCAATCTGGAAAGAGTAGTAGATGTGGGCTTTTGGAACATTGCTTTTGTTTTCTGTGTAGTTATTGGACCATTTCTTAAGGATAGGAACACTTAGAACATATAAAAATTTTTAAATGAGACTACATTATAGCAATTATTGTCCCAAACAACCAATGTACCAAGCATATTGTAAGATAAGAATTTTATTTACTTGAACTATTAGGAAAATAACCTTTTAGAATTGAAAATGGACTGTTCTTGGCTTCTACCCAAAGGCAAATTATTTTAGTACGGAAATCTAAGGAACATAATTTAACCACTAGCTATGTGAATAGAAAAGGAAAATAATCAAAGAATAAAGAAAAATACTTTGACTCTTTCATATATAAATTTCTTTTTTGGGTCATAAAACCTGATCTACTTGTTGGGGTATAAATATCTAAAGGAAAACAAATCATTCAAGATCTAGAAAATATTCTGAGATTATACTAGACTTCAGTCAAAAACTAAAGACCAATATGACAAAAAGCCATTATTTAACACCACTGGACTTGAAGTCTAACAACTGTCTTCAAATCCATTTATAATATGTTGAAGCATAAATAACCCAAGTTATTTATTTCAGTTTCCTTATTCTAGACATTGTTTGTAATTATTTAAGATTTTTAAAAAAGAAAGAATACCTTCTAAAGATCTCAGAATATCAAACAACAAATTTAATTAAATATATTTAACAAACAGCATTGGTCAAGTATGTATGTGACCTTGTTTCTAATGTTAAGGAATTTTTTATCCTTTTTTTTTTTTTTTTTTTTTTTTTGTGGCTTTTGGGTCACACCCGGCAGTGCTCAGGGGAAACTCCTGGCTCCATGCTCAGAAATTGCTCCTGGCAGGCACGGGGGACCATATGGGATGCTGGGATTCGAACTGATGACCTTCTGCATGAAAGGCAAACGCCTTACCTCCATGCTATCTCTCCGGCCCCGGAATTTTTTATCCTTAATGGTAAAAAATACATATGTAGATGTACTTTAAAGTAATACTGCATAATAAAAATCTTAAATTAAGTGATAAAAATATGGTACCAATAACTTCAACTTCCTTTTGACTAACAAATTTGAATTGACTTGTCAGCAGAGTACTTTAAGAAGTAGAAAAACCTCATGAAGCTCACCACAAACAGGAATGAGTTTAGTTAGAGAAATAACTACATTGTGAACTATCCTAACAATGAGAATGTATGAGGGAAATGGAAAGCCTGTCTAGAGTACAGGCGGGGGTAGTGTGGGGAGGAGGGAGATTTGGGACATTGGAGATGGGAATGTTGCACTGGTGATGGGTGGTGTTCTTTACATGGCTGAAACCTAAACATAATCATGTATGTAATCAAGTTGTTTAAATAAACTATATTTTTTTTAAAAAAAAAAGAGTAGGTAAAAAGAAAAATTTCTATTAAATACCATAGGCTTATTCAGCCTCATACCTTTGATATAAACCTAATTTATGGACGTTTCTCCCTTTGGATTTTGTAATGATTTACAGTAAGAAAATATGTATCCTAGAAATGAAATCTTCCATACAAACACCTTTTTGGTATATTTAGTAATTTCCTCTTAAGCACTAATATTTAATATATATTTTAAAAAGTTAAATAAATTGTTTATACTATCTTTTTCAGGTTTTAGACTATGAACACCCAGAAGTCTTTAAGTCTTGTCTGCTTATGCTGCAACTTACTAGATGTTCAATAAATGTTTTAGTAAACTTCAGTGAATGATATACATGTTCTTCCTCCTTAAGTAGATTTTAATGAACATAAGAACTTAATATTCAGAGTGATTATAATAATTCAAATACAATATCTGTATATTATTTTATGTGAGCAATGTCCTTCTAGAATATTTGTTTTTATAAAATGATCTTTGACGTGTGATTTTTTAATTTTTCCAGTTTGTGATTAAGTTTCCAATTTTCTCTTAAGATGTAAGTGAAGATGTAAGTGGTCATGGTTAAATATTTTCAAGTTTCTACTCCTTTAAGGAGCTTTATAAGAAATGTATTTATTTATTTACTTACTTATTTTTGGATTTGGGGAAATACCTAATAGTGCTAAGGGGTTACTGCTGGTTTTGCATTCACAAATTACTCCTGGCAGACCAAACTATGCAGAGAAATTATTCCTGGAAAGATTAAGGAACCATGTGAGATTCTGCAGCTCGAACCTGTGTTGGCTGCATGCAAGGCAAATGCCTTACCTTCTATGCTATTGCTCCAGGCCTTATTTATTCTTTTCTATAGCTAAACCATTTCTACTTTTCTTTTCTCCTGCTAATCCAGTTGACAATAGGCAATTTATTTCATTAGAAAGTCAAGTCATGACAGTTTAGTTCATGGAATATTTACCAAGTCTATATACATTTCCAAGCATCCTTATATACACACTATACTTATGCTCCAAATAACTCTATAAGTTACCTATCACTCTCACTATGTTACATATGATAAAATGAAGGAGTTTTATTTCTAATAATTTTTTCCTCATGTTTCTATTATGGGTAACCAGAGATCTTATTTTTGAAGATGATAGCTAAAATATAGTGTGTAAATGTTCTATGCAAGGATGCTCTCAGAATATGTCACATTGTGTGAGCTTTTTATGGTCATTTCAAAATAACTTTAGTTTTAGGCTCAGTTTTTATTTTAGTCATCACTAAAACTGTGTAAATGTCACCTTGGTGACAGTCACTGCTCTAGGTTAAGTATACATAAAAAGAAGAAGCAGGGCTTGAGAGATATTACCCAGATATGGCTCTTGCCTTACAATGGTAGACCTGGATATGATCCCCAGAATCACTTATAGTCCACAAGCCCCCTCTATACTTCACAAGTTAGTATAGAGCCAGAAGTAAATCTTGAGCAAATAGAATATGGCTCCAAAACAAAAATAAAAAAAGAGCGAAAAGACACAGTGAAATAATTTTTATAATGAATATATCAACCAATAAATACTAGTTGACAAAAGGAAGAGAGCTCAATGCTAATGGGGTCAATGTTATGGGGAAATTGGTATGAGAACAGTGAGAAGGTAATATTGGAAAAATTGGTCAAGGTTACTCAGGATAAATCAGGTAGGATTAGATGAGGGAGTTTGCCAAGCAACTGTCTGCAGGATTCAGGTTCCAGGCAAAGAGAATCATAAAACCAGAAGAGAGGGCCGGTGCAATAGCACAGCGAGAGGGCGTTTGCCTTGCACGTGGCTGATCCAGGATGGACCTGGGTTCAATCCCTGGTGTCCAATGTGGTCTCCCAAGCCAGGAGTGTTTTCTGAGCGCATATCCAGGAGTAAACCCTGAGCGTCACTGGGTGTGGCCTCCCAAAAAAACAAAGACGAAAACAAAAACAAAACAAACCAGAACAGAGACCAGCAAGGGGACCCTTGTGAATAGAGAAGCATAAGCTAGATGAAAGACTAGGCAAAAAGTTGGCCTAAAGAGAGGGCAAAGCAGAGAGGAGTAGAGAAGTCACAGGATTTCCTTGTGAAGTAAGTGCACCAGAGGCTGATTTCAGATCTGAGCATTTCCAGTATAAATTTAGAGTCAGAAACAGATAATGCAACTTTCTCTTTTCTAATGTGTTAGAATATATGTCTTCTCTTTTAAAATTTTTTTAATTATAACACTGTGATTTACCAAGTTGTTCATAGTACAATTGTTTTGGACATTAAATGTTCAAACACCAGTTCTACTGCTGGTGTGATATTCCCACAACCAGAACCTCCAGTTTCACACTCACCACTCCTAGCCTGTCCCCTTGCAAGCACAAACAAATTTACATCAGATAGTTACAACACAGACAGATAGAATTTCAAAACTTAATTAAAAATTATTAAAACAAATCATTTTGTAATAATTGTTATATCTCTCAATAGTATTACTAAAGTCATTGAGGATTTACTGGGCTGCAGTTGCTGATAGTTCCTCTTTCTGTGTTATTGTTAGGCTCACTGAGCTTGGTGTTCCTCTTTGTAACTTTCCCATCAGATTTGCTCTGATATTACTGGACCGATACTATTATGAAATTTTGAGTCATTGTGTGATATCTTTCAGTCACTTGCCCTAGAATCTATAGATCTGGGACAAATTTGGTGACTTGGCAGCTTGATAAGCTTAAGTTGTGAAGTTGGGCTGTTTCAGTCAGAGGATGTCATGTGTGGCAGTGGGTCGCTGTATCTTCAGATAGAAAAGGGAATGTGCTCCCACCCATTCTAAGAAGGATCCAGAGTTTTCAGCCCAGACCAGCTACCTGAGAAGTCAGTAGTTATCATTTTTTTCTCTTTATGAAATGTCAAGGTTTTGCAAAGAACTAGTTATTTGACACTTAAGATCTCTGGATTGCTAATGTATTCCTCTTTTCATCATGTCATACGCAGGGAGAATGTTTATCCTAGGTAACTGGACAGCCATATTCTACAGGTTACAAAGAAAGGGGCTACTTCAAACTCTGAGAAGTTTGTTTCAGTATGGAACTTAAAATAATGCAGTCTTCTGGATGACTATTTTATAATTTAGACATTTTGTTTATTTAGTAAATCCCTTTGCTGCCTTAAACTCTAGAGCAATTTTTTGAGGTTTCTCTTTCATGGAGTTCATTTGCCCTTAAATCACTTTTCCCCAGAATATTTTTCCCTCAATTTGTATATAAGCTTTCTCAGATCATAGTATTGGCTAAGTAATGTAACATGGCACAAGTTCCTGACTAGGACCTTTCTTGGAAGTAAGATCAGAGTTTGAATCCAGAGCACTATGAAGTCAAGGGAACTCTTCCAGGCCTCACAAGGAAGTGTTCAGAACCAAAACATTTGTTTGAGTTCAGATCAGAGCATCAAAACCTACTTATTCATGCCAATACCATATTTCTTCATAATTACTTTGGCATGATTCTACTTACTTGAAATTCTTTCCTGTTCTTATATATTATTATTTGAGAATAAGAGAAAAAAAATCACCATTTTCAATAATTTTAACCCAGTGCCAATGAAAAGAAAAAATTGTTAATATCAAATTAATGGAATAAACAACAATAAAGTCAATTAAAACATATGTAAAATCTTTTTTTCTTTAGTCTTGGCCAATATATGAGTGATTCTAAAAATTCTTAAGCAAAGAACAGAACTTTGAATTATCTATAATTCCCAGAATTATTCATTTTGAGTTCATTTTGAATAATCAATAGTACAAACATGGTTTCATCATTTTAGATAGTATTTATTAATTATTGTTCTTGAAGTAATTTTTTATTTAGAACTTTATTTATGAATATAAGTAGATATGGATATACCTATGTACAGTTGTACATATATCAAATTCTTAAAGTTTTAACTTACCTCTGTGAATAATGTTGTAGTCAAATACAAGCAGACCAGAAACACAAGTTTAAGGTCAAGTTAACATCAACAGAATTAATTAAAAGTTTTCAAGACAAATAACATTAGTGACTGTTAAGTATGAATTAGAATAAGTGGGAGAGGTATGATATGTATAAATTTAAAAAATTTAAATTGCTAAAATATTTTAAACCTAATTTTGTGTAAATGAAAATTAAACCTTTAAATATAAATTA
Source organism: Suncus etruscus (assembly GCF_024139225.1). Lineage (NCBI taxonomy): Eukaryota > Metazoa > Chordata > Mammalia > Eulipotyphla > Soricidae > Suncus > Suncus etruscus. The sequence goes on along the minus strand of NC_064856.1, from coordinate 37,990,159 downwards.
CATTATTTCTCATTAAGAAAGCAATGAATTTTTAAAACACACAGGAGTCTTGTGGGCCAATCTAGTTTAGAGGTTTTATTTCTTATTTAAACACCATGGTTGCAAGATTGTTTATAATACAGTTATTTTTTTCCACAGATAAAGTTGTTGTCGATTGAGTTAAAGTCATATAATGTATAACAACCTTCCCCAGTGTGCATTTCCCACCACCAATGTCCCAAGTTTCCCTCTCAACCTCCCTGATGCCCTCTTCCCTCCCATCCACCCTCTCCCATCTGATTCTGGGGCAGATATTTTACTTCTGCTCTCACTCTCTTTATCTCTCTCGCTTTTCTTTTTTTGACACTGTGGTTTGCACTATTGTTATTGTTAGTGAAGAGGTGTCATTCATGCCATTTTATCACTTTCAGCACCCAGTTGTTGTCCAGAATGATCAGTTCCAACTATCACTTTCATAGTAGACCCTTCTCTAATCTAATTTAGAAGAGTTAGAGTGGGTTCCTGGGCTGAGGTGTTAAATCTGGGAGCTCAATACTGGGAGGAAGATATAATTATAACTGATCAGTGATGTTTCCCATGCTCAGAGAGGACATGGAAGGTTGTAGGTCACAGGAAAGGACATGCTCCAACGACTTTTCACTGATGGAATCTAGCCTATCATCTTTCCAGGAGAGAAATAAGAATATATAGATAAATACTGTATTACAAATGGACACACTACAATTTGTGGCAGAATTAGAATTTAAGTTCAGTTGACTTCTTTTTATTTCAGATCTTCCCATAAATGGAAATATCATGAAATTTATTTCATACTTCCTTTATTGTTTAGATTAAAGGGAGATGTTGCCTCAGCCAGTGATGCCTCTTGACTCTAGGCCCTACTGTGAATAAAGCTATTTGTTGTGCACTAAAGTGCTCACAAGATGACAACAACCTAACAGTATTTGTGACAAAACATGGAATTTTGGCAGTACTATAGTTTCTGATTCAGTCTAGGCCTAGGAATCATCATTTCTTTCATTTTGGTCTGAACTGTTTTATGCTTTTCTTATTTCACCCTGTTCACACACCTTTTTTGGCTGCTGTTCTTTCTTACCTACCTATTTATTTATTTATCTATCATTTTAGTATATGTGCTGCCAAAGTGAACATTATTTATCTATCATTTATAGAGGCTTTTCCCAGTAATGTTTGACCTGGTATTGCAGACTTGAAAGTTTGATGTTTGGGCAAACCAGTTCTTGGAGGCTATCAGGGCTAGAACAGTGGTGCTCAGGAAGCCTTATAGTAAGAAGTAAGGTAGGGGCAGAAATCAGGTGGGGCAGATAAGAGAATTAAGGGGGAAGCAGATAATAAAAATATCTGATAATTTTAAATCTAACTTACAGGAGATGTATAGCCTGGTATTTAACAGAAATAGCTAAGACTAAGAGAATGATTATATATACATACAGAGACTTTTGGAATGCCCTTTTGTATGTATGTATGTATGTATGTATGTATGTATGTATGTATGTATGTATGTATTTATTTATTTATTGGTTTGGGGGTGATACCTGTTAGTACCTGTTAGAGGTTAGTCCTGGCTCTGTGCTGAGGAATTACTCTTGGTGGTGCTCAGGGGACTTTATGGGATGCAAAGAATCAAACCCAGGTTTTCCCAAATGCAAGGCAGTCCTACCTGCTGCTCAAGCCCCGGAATTCCCTTTGATGCTGATCCTGAACAGCCTGGCAGACAGATCCTCAAAGAGGAACTATTCCTAGATTCTCTTTGAGGCAAAAGCTTCAGAAACACTGCCCCAGAAATGGTGAAGGACAGCATATAGAGGGACACAATATCCCCATGATATGTAGTTGCTCTCAGATTTGACTCCAGGCTATTCCTCCTCCCTTACAGAGAGCTCGGGTTAATGAGATATCTATTGACTTTATGGCTATTATCATCAACCATTGTGATGCTCCCTAGACACCCCTATGCCCTAATGTTTATGATAAACTTCTCCCTGGTGCCTTATATCCCCTTTTCTGACCTTCTTTTATATCTTTTATATCCCTGGTCCTGTCACCCTGCATGTCTCCCAGGTCCTGTTGCCCTATATAAGCACTGTTCAAATGAAATTGTATCACTGGCCATCAGCCTGAGACCCACTATATACTAATCCTCAGCTGGAGGAATGTCCTTGGTTCCAAATTCAGCAAGAGGATGGAAGTTGAACATTTCTGGCCACCTAGCTCAATGCAACAAACCATGGCATAGGAGAGCAGGAAGGCATATGGCATGAAGAGTCATAACTTTGTATTTATGGAAAAAAGACAACTTATTATAAACAAAAAATAAATAGAAATAATAACAAAAAGAGGTCTGTGTTCATTTTTTTATTTTAAAATTTTTATAAATATTTTTATTTAAGCAACATGATTATAAGCATGTTTGTAGTTGGGTTTTAGTTATATAAAAAAACAGAACACCCTCCTTTACCAGTGCATGGATATCTATACAGGAATTTTATTGCATCTGTATAATGTTTTGGAATTACTGACATTTTGGAAATATTTGTCCCTCAATTCATGAGCATGGGATGCATTTCCATTTTCTTGTGTCTTCTTTAATTTCTTGAAATACTGTTTTGTAATTTTCTTTGTATACTTCATTTACCTCTTCAGTTAAGCTGATTCCTAGGTATTTGATATTGTGAGGCATAATTCTGAAAAGGATTTTCTTTTAATATTTTTTCCTCTCATAACACATTATTTGTATGTCATGAAATCCATAGACTTTGTATGTTAATTTTGTAGTCTGTAAAAATTTATTGTTTTTATAAGCTTTTTTGTAGTCTTTGGGTTTTTATAAATATAGTATCATGTCATCCACAAAAGCTGACTTTTTTTTATCCAGATGCCCTTAATAACTTTTTTATTGTCTAATTGCTCTGGCAATTATTTCCAGTACCATATAAACTGATAAAAATGAGTAACCTTTACCTTTACTCTCTCACTCCCATCTCTTGTTACCCCACATTTAACCATTTTTCTGTACTAATGATTTTTGTTTTGGCCAAGGAGGATTACATATCTTTCACAGTAATTTTTTGGCGGAGTCTGAAGCTTCAGCAGGTAACGCGTCACGACAAGGTTCCATGCTGTAGGCTTTTTGGCCAAGATAAGGTGAAGATGCAGCCTCGGCTGCTCCCACAGCCTTCTTTCTCCTTCCTCCCCATCCCCAGGGTTATTCCTGGACAACTGCTCAGGGTCCCAGCAAGTGGGTTCCGTGAGGTGCAATTTAAAAGAGACCCCAGGCTTCCTTGTTCCTGCAAGGGCTGGGAAGGGACTGCTGAACTTCCAACTTCCAGCAATTAGGAAGCAAACGCCTCTCTGGGAGTCAGAAGCTTCAGCAGGCAACAAGGGGAGGACATAGCTCCATGCTCTCTTCGCTTGTCCAAATCACAGACCAAAGTGGTGTCTCGGAAACACCCCCCTCCCTCTTGACTATTTCTAAAACATAAAAGATACATAACACATGTATCTCCTTTGTATATCTCAGATGTATTCCCTTAACATCTATAATTCTTTTTGAATATCCTCATATATATGTCATATAGTGACAATTTTGCCTACTGGATTTGTTATTTGATTGTTTGATTTTTCCCCCTTTGAGATCTGTTTTATAAGCAATACCAGTAGAAGAGTATCTCTGTATAGATTTCATGTATGTACCAAGTTATGGGGAATGTTGGACTTTATTCTTCGGCCCCCAGATGCACCAACAATATCTTATGGCATTGCTTCTCTTTTGCATAGGCACAATAAAATGGAAAAATAATACATATGCAAACAAATTCTTATCTAATAGAGAAGGTAACACAAATTTGGTAACATAATTAGGCCTTTTACCCTGAACATTGGCATAATGATTTGGCTCAGGCCTCAGAAGAATGGGCATCGCCCACACACACCTGAACAATGGATATCGTCTATGGAAACAACCACAATTGTCTATAACACTACCAGTATCCAAGTCTCTACCAGGGAAGACCTACCACTGCTTTGGCATTGACTTACTCCAAAGAGTGCTCCCAACACCCAGACGACTCAGCAACAGTTTGCATGCAGGGCAGATCGCTCCGCATTTAATGGAATGCTGAAACTAGAGGATTCTCCACATCAGCCTGACATCAATGAAAGAAATGCACAGAATCCAGAGTCTTTAAATATAAGAATCTGATATCAACAATAGCTAAAGTGTGAAAAAATTTCACCAGGACCACGAGAATGACTCGAGTTGGACAGACTGGTATGCCTGGAACCCAGAGTCGGTTTTATGCCAATAAACTTCTGGGGTGAGGCCTTTTTGTAATCAGGTCAAGGATTTTTTTTTTCCATTTTCCCCATTTTTCTGGACCTATGCAAACAACAGCGATTGCCACTATCACACCTTTACTATATTTTTTTACTCTTATCCTTTAAGGAAAAAAATACAACTTACTGAACTTAAAAACAAATAACTCTAGTAGAATGCCTGTCTCGAATACAGGCAGGGAATGGGAGGGGAGGGGGCAATGTTACACTGGTGAAGGGGGGTGTTCTAGTTATGACTGTAACCCAACTATGATCATGTTACTTAAATAAAAAATATATTAAAAATATAAAAAAGGAGAAAAAGAAAAAAATGAGTAACCTTGTCTTGTGCTTGATTTTAGAGAGAAGCATTTTAGTTTTTCCCCATTGAATATGCTTTCTTTGGGCTCTGGTAAGTTTCTTTCACTACAAAATATAACTGAATGCAATGTGGAGCCTGAGTGATAGAACAGAGGGTAGAGCATTTGCCTTGCAAGCAGCTGATCCAGGTTGTATCCCTGGCATCCAATATTGTAACTAGAACACCACCAGAAATGATTCCTGAGCACAGAACCAGGAGTAACCCCTGAGTGTCGCTAGGAAAAAAAATGCAATGTATTTTAGATGTCAAAACTAAAACCTAGCTATGTAAATAAGAATGAGTTTCTTAACAAGTTTTTTATTGCTATGGCTTTCATGTCAACACTGCTTTTGTTCTGTTCACTCATATCTTCATTCTAGTTTGTTGCATAAATACTTTGGTATTTTCTCTGATTTCTTCCTCAAAGGTATAATGAGATATGAAGCAAGTCATGAAAGATTATTGGTATACTGAGCCATGCAGCAGAAATCTAGCCATCTCAGGAGGAGAGGGAGGGTCAAGCCCTCACCCAGCTAAAGTTATCTTTGCCTGCTTCCTCCATCACCCAGAATCACCATTTTTTCAATGGCCTTGCCCATCACTCCGTTATGATTTCCTTTGGAAACACCAATCTGAACAAATTTCATGTATGCTGGTATTTGGGCTGATATCACTCAAGCTTTTTGGAGCATGTACAAGCATCCCCACCCCTATATCTTCCTTCTCTGCATTATTCCAAGTTTAGTATATGTGCTGGCGAAGTGAGCACTTTATCTCATTTTCTTGTAGGGGTTCTCTGTGCATGGGCCACATGAGTTCACTGAGGACATTAATCTACCCTGCTGGGTGTTTTTGCCGCCATTGCCTGTCTTGCTTAGCAGCCAACACATGTGTAAGACGTGCACCGCACTCTCCAACTCCCCTCCTTTTCTTTATCTGTTGATTCCTCCACTTAGACTTGGGCAGGATTCCTCAAACTATGGCCCACTCAAAGCAGTTCCATAGTTTTCATTGAAATATTAGTAAGTTTGTTGATTTAACTTTTCTGCTTTTTCATTTTTAAATATTTTATTTGTTCCTTTTTTCTAACCTTAAAATAGATATGTGCAGTGTGCATAGAAATTTTTTCGTCATTTTTTTTGTTTGTTTTTGGTTTTGGGGTCACACCCAGTTGTGCTCAGGGGTTACTTCTGGTTCTGTTCTCAGAAATTGCTCCTGGCAGGCACAGGGGGCCTTATGGGATGCCGAGATTCGAACCACCTTCTGTCCTGAATAGGCTGCTTGCAAGGCAAACACCTTACTTCTGTGCTCTCAGGCCCATTTTTCTTAATTTTTTTAAAAATATAGTTTGACCCTCCAATGATCTAAGGGCCTCCTGTTTAAAATGTTTGATATCCCCTCTTCGAGGATGCTTGTCAACTGGGAACAGGCCCCTAAAAGTTGCAGTATCAGTACAACTTCATTTGTTGTATGCTGTCATCCCTATAGGAATGCACCAATTTAATAATATGGATAGCTAGTGTTAGGATCCACATTAAAGGATGAGACCACACAATTGAAATAAAGTAAAGCTTTATTCTGTCTACTAACAAGCTACAAACTGACCAGCCAGGGTCACCTCCCAGAGTCAACCCCACCCAGGGGTCTCAAGCCAGTTTATATAGGTCTAGAAACAGGAAATCTTGACCTTTAAGTTGATTGGCTGTTGTCAAGGATTTTTTTTTTTTTGGTTTTTGGTTTTTGGGCCACACCTGGTGGTGCTCAGGGGTTACTCCTGGCTGTCTGCTCAGAAATAGCTCCTGGCAGGCACGGGGGACCATATGGGACACCGGGATTCGAACCAACCACCTTTGGTCCTGGATCGGCTGCTTGCAAGGCAAATGCCGCTGTGCTATCTCTCTGGGCCCTGTCAAGGATGTTTTTAGGGTGTTTCATCATAACCTTTTATGTCTACATGCCTAAGGTGGCATAATGTGGTTTCTAGGGCTTTGAAGTCTGTGTCATTATTGTTGGGATAGTAACTTAGTCTTTATGTGTTAACTTAGCCTGTTGACCTTAAATAGAAACTTAACTTTAGGTTGACAAAATGGAGTCCAGTCTGCTCCAGGCTTCATAGCTAACATAAAGAGCTTACTAAACCTTCTGTCATTGTATCAATGTATCAATCTTCATTGAAGATACATTAATTTCCACCAGTGTGCTTTCTACTGTACTGTACTGTACTGTAGAAAGAAGAAGAGCTTATTAAACCTTCTGCTTTCTTTTCTTTCTTTTTCTTTCTTTTCTTCTTTTTTTTTTTAAAGTAACTTCATGTTTTTTCCTTTTTCTTTCTGTTTTTTCATTACTTTTCTTTTACTTACCTGGAAAAACATGTATTATATTCAACTATGTCAACTATGTGATGGGGTCATCTCTAAAGGAACACCTCAATTTAACAATATGGACAGCTAACAACAGAAACTTACTAAAACTTCTACCATTGTATTAATGACTTTACTGGAGATACAATAATTTTCACAAATGTACTTGTTTCTGTACTTTTTATTTCTTTTTTAAAATTTCTTCTCTTCCTTTTTCTTTCTATTACTTTTTTATAAATTATCTTTATTTAAACACTGTGATTACAAATATAATTGTAGTTGTATGATTACAGTCATGTAAAGAACACCCCCCCCCTTCACCAGTGCAGGATTCCCACCACCAGTTTCCCAGATCTATCTACTCCCCACCTCACCCACACCTGTACTTGAGATCTATTATTTTTTTAATAACTTTGCTCTCACTTATGTTGAAACAAATGTTTGTGGTCAACTATATCAATTATGTGGCAATTTTCTTTAAAAATTAAAATTGAAGTTGTTAATAATGTTTAATTTTCAGATATTTGTATTTTTATTAATTTATTTTTATGAGTAATTCCTTGTTATATTTTTTGGGGCCACATCAAACTGTGCTCAGGGCTTACTCCTGGCTCTGCATACAAAAATTACTTCTGGGAGCGCAAGAGGGAGTATATGAGATTCTGAAGATTAAATAATTTTCTGGGTGAAAGGAAATAACCCTACCTGCTGGTTCTTCACTTTTGTTTTCAAAGTCTCTGGTTGAGAGGATGGTTGATATAATATTTACTTTCTTCATTTTATGGATGCATGTTCTGTAACTCAGTATGTATTCTTTCTTAAAAAGTGTCTTATATAGGCTGAATGACTGAAATTGACCTTTTAGGTTTGAAAAGCCCACATATGTCTTTTAAGCCCACCTCTTCTATTTCGTCCTTTAAAATGATGATTTTGTTTTGGGTTTTAATTAGCAGGTCTAATTAGAAGTGATTTAAAGGCAATGGCAGAAATTCTTGGGCACTTTTGTGATGAGGTACAGTAACTTTGCACATCAACACTATAAAAACTAACACTATAGCTACAATGTTACTTTAATTATTATAAAACAAAAAATATATTTTTAAAATATGTGCCCTATAAAGATTGGAACCCTGAAGGAGAAAGTAGTTACTTTCCCCTTTCCATGTTCTTACTGATTGATTTCTGTGGGATTCCCTTATGTATGAGCAGCAGCTATTTGCTACTTCTTTAATGTGGCACCCGATCATCTCTTTGGCAACAGCTTTATTTTGTGTTCACACACTTAGAAATAATGACTATATCTACTTTGTCCGATGATGCCTTTCATTGGACTCTGTCAAGTTTCTTGGCAAAGAACAGGAAGTACAGATTTCAAAGGTCATGAGCTGCATTTTGTACAAAATCCTTTATAATTGTAGAAACTTTTCTTAATATAAATGCAAAATAAGTGGCTGTGAGTCAGCTAAATTTTACCAAGGGCTGGGCCCGGAGAGATAGCACAGCGGCATTTGCCTTGCAAGCAGCCGATTCAGGACCAAAGGTGGTTGGTTCGAATCCTGGTGTCCCATATGGTCCCCCGTGCCTGCCAGGAGCTATTTCTGAGCCTACAGCCAGGAGTAACCCCTGAGCAACACCGGGTGTGGCCCAAAAACCAAACCAAAACAAAACAAAAAACAAATAAAAACAAAACAAAAAAAAGAACAAAATTTTACCAAGGGCTGTAGTGTCTAACTCTAGCTTTGAGATTTCTGTTTACTTTTTCTGTTACCTAGATAACAACTTATGCATATTTCATAATTTTAGAAATTTCAAAAATGACTCATAACTTTCATCTCTTAGATGAAACTTTCATCTCTAGACTCTGTAAGAAAGAATTTTCCTTGGATCTGAAGAATTACAGTCTTTGGGGTGATAAGAAGGAGGTGGATCATTAGAAAATAAGTTGAAGGATGACTACTCTGTGTTGGAAACAGACTTGGGTAACACAGGGTCAATTTCATAACAATTATTTGGCTTTTGTTTGAAAGCCACTTAATAACTTTATGTACTATAGGCATTTACTTGCTGTTTGAAAATATCTTTATGGGCAAGATAGATTTTGAAAGTATTAAGTAATATAACATATACAAAGCCATTATAAATTGTTAAATGGTCTAATCTTTACCAAATACTTTATATGAGTCAAATATATTCTCAACCAATTTCAACTTCCTTTTATTATGCTTGTACCATAGCTATAAGTATTACTGCTCAGTTTCTGAGAAAATTGTCATCAAATTTGCAGATTCTTTGTGATTTGGAAAGATATCATTTTCATTTTGTGAAAGTGTTTCTACCCTTATACATCTAAATAAAAGGTATTATTACTTTTCTAGTCTTCTTTTACCCAAGAGCACAAATATATTTTAATTAGACACAGTGAAATTATGAAGTTCTGAGAGTGGTATGCATGACCTTGATATTACTGACTGAAGAAATATTTCTCTTTAATATTTTACATTATCTCTAAGGCTTTTTGTATAATAAATTTTATATTATTGGTACATAAAAATTATGTTATCAATAATGTCCCAATTTTTTTTTAAAAAGAGAAAGACTGCTTTCTTAAGTTAGGACCTATGATCCTAATGTTAACTCACATAATATGTTACATAAAGTTAAAAGGAACTTCTGCTCTGTCCTCTCTCCAGAGGTTGCTCCTTTTATTTTTTTGGAGTGTCAGTGTTAGATATATGCATTAGAGAAAAACATAAAAGGAAATGTTCAAAACTGCATAATATGATCTCTAACCACACCCACCAAAGCAATCGCCAAGTTCACACTGGGTCAGCTCCATAGACTTACTTTTTTCTTAAAAGAGTTGTAAACCAAGACATGAAAAATCACAAGTATACTGGCCACACAGTAGAAATCTGGCAATCGTGGGATGAGAGGGCAGGCCAAGACCCTGCCCTATTGAAACTTCAGCTGCATTCATCACCCAGAATCACTGCTTTGCCAAACCATGTCTCAGCACCCTTCTACATTTTCTCTTTGAGGACACCAATCTGATCAAACTTCAGGTATGCTGATACTTAGGCTGAGTATTGCCAGGGTTTTTGGAAACATGTGTAGTCATCCTCCTATTTTTTTTTCCAGGAAGCCTGGCAACAGAACGTGACCCCCAAAAGCCACAGCATCAGTAATAGTGCTTTGAATTTCTGGACAAATTTTATTTGTTTGATGCTTTCATCCCTAAAAGAACACCCCAATTTAACAAAATGGACAGCTAATAACAAGAGCTTACTAAACCTTCTGCCATTGTCTTAAAGACTTCATTGGAGACACAATAATTTTCACTAATGTGCTTGCTACTGTATTTTCTTTTTTTATTTTATTTTCTTTTTATAAAACTTTCTTCTCTTCCATTTTCTGCTTTTTTTCCTTCATATTTTTTAAATATCTGTGATCTCACATATCTGGAAACAAAAGTATAATGGTCTACTATGTCATCTCTGTGATGCATTTTCTTTAAATAAAGTATAAAAAAAAGAAAAAAATTAGTGACCTTGGTATTCTTTTTTTAAAATTATCTTTATTTAAACACAGTGATTACAAATATATATACAGTATATATATAGATATATAAACAGTCATGTAAAGAACACCCCCCTTCATCAGTGCAACATTCCCATCACCAATTTCCCAGATCTCCCTCCTCCCCACCCCCCCCACACCTATACTTGAGACAGGCTTTCTACTTCCCTCATTCATTCACATTGTTATGATAGTTTTCACTATAGTCATCTCTCCAACTGCACTCATCACTTGTCTCTGAGATACTGTTAAAAATGTCTTTCATTTTTTCTTAAAGCCCATAGATGAGTGAAACCATTCTGCATCTTTCACTCTCCCTCTGACTTACTTCACTTAGCATAATAGATTCCATGTGCATCCATGTATAAAAAATTTCATGACTTCATCTCTCCTGATGGCTGCATAGTATTCCATTGTGTATATGTACCACAATTTCTTTAGCCACTCATCTATTGAAGGGCATCTTGGTTGTTTCCAGAGTCTGACTATTGTAAATAGCGCTGCAATGAATATAGGTGTAAGGAAGGGATTTTTGTATTGTATTTTTGTGTTCCTCGGGTATAATCCTAGGAGTGGTATAGCTGTATCATATGGAAGCTCAATTTCCAGTTTGTGAAGGAATCTCCATATCGCTTTCCATAAAGGTTGTACTAGACAGCATTCCCACCAGCACTGAAAAAGAGTTCCTTTCTCTCCACATCCCCGCGAGCACTGCTTGTTTTCCATATATATATATATATATATTTTAATTTAAATACCTTGATTACATACATGATTGTGTTTGGGTTCCAGTCATGTAAAGAACACCACCCATCACCACTGCAATGTTCCCATCACCAATGTCCCAAATCTCCCTCCTTCCCACCCGACCCCAGCCTGTAATCTAGAAGGCTTTTCGTTTTCCTCATACATTCTCATTATTAGGACAGTTCAAAATGTAGTTATTTCTCTAACTAAACTCATCACTCTTTGTGGTGAGCTTCCTGAGGTGAGCTGGAACTTCCAGCTCTTTTCTCTTTTGTGTCTGAAAATTATTATTGCAAGAATGTCTCTCATTTTTCTTAAAACCCATAGATGAGTGAGACCATTCTGCATTTCTCTCTCTCTCTCTCTGACTTATTTCACTCAGCATAATAGATTCTGTGTACATGCATGTATAGGAAAATTTTATGACTTCATCTCTCCTGACAGCTGCATAATATGGGAGCTCAATTTCCAGTTTTTGGAGGAATCTCCATATCGCTTTCCATAAAGGTTGAACTAGATGGCATTCCCACCAGCAGTGGATAAGAGTTCCTTTCTCTCCACATCCCCGCCAACACTGTTTATTTTCATTCTTTGTGATGTGTGCCATTCTCTGTGGTGTGACGTGGTACCTCATAGTTGTTTTGATTTGCATCTCCCTGATGATTAGTGATGTGGAGCATTTTTTCATGTGTCCTTTGGCAATTTGTATTTCTTCTTTGTCAAAGTGTCTGTCCATTTCTTCTCCCCATTTTTGATGGGATTAGATGGTTTTTTTTTCTTGTAAATTTCTGTCAGTGCCTTGTATATTTTGAAGATTAGTCCCTTATCTATTGGGTATTGGGTGAATAGTTTCTCCCACTCAGTGGGGGGCTCTTGTATCCTAGGCGCTATTTCCTTTGAGGTGCAGAAGCTTCTCAGTTTAATATATTCCCATCTGGGCCGGAGAGATAGCATGGAGGTAAGGCCTTTCATGCAGAAGGTCATCTGTTCGAATCTCGACATTCCATATGGTCCCTCGTGCCTGCCAGGAGCAATTTCTGAGCATGGAGCCAGGAATAACCCCTGAGCACTGCCAGGTGTGACCCAAAAACCACACACAAAAAAATATTCCCATCTGATAAACTCTGCTTTCACTTGCTTGGAGGTTGCAGTTTCCTCCTTGAAGATGCCTGTAGTCTCAATGTCCTGGAGTGTTTTGCCTATGTGCTGTCTATATATCCTATGGTTTTGGGTCTGATATTGAGGTCTTTAATCCATTTGGATTTTACCTTCGTACATGATGTTAGCTGGGGGTCTAAGTTCAATTTTTTGCAAGTGGCTAGCAAGTTGTGCCTACACCACTTGTTGAAGAGGCTTTCTTTGCTCCATTTAGGGTTTCTTGCTCCTTTATCAAAAATTAGGTTATTGTATGTCTGGGGAACATTCTCTGAGTAGTCAAGCCTATTCCACTGATCTGAGGTCCTGTCCTTATTCCAGTACCATGCTATTTTGATAACTATTGCTTTGTAGTAAAGTTTAAAGTTGGGGAAAGTTATTCCTCCCATATTCTTTTTCCCAATGATTGCTTTAGCTATTCTAGAGTGTTTATTGTTCCAAACAAATTTCAAAAGTGCCTGATCCACTTCTTTGAAGAATGTCATGGGTATCTTTGAGGGATCACATTAAATCTATATAATGCCTTGGGGAGTATTGCCATTTTGATGATGTTAATCCTGCCGATCCATGAGCAGGGTATGTGTTTCCATTTCCCCGTGTCCTCTCTTATTTCTTGGAGCAGAGTTTTATAGTTTTCTTTGTATAGGTCCTTCACATTTTTAGTCAAGTTGATTTCAAGATATTTGAATTTGTGTGGCACTATTGTGAATGAGTTTTTTTTTCTTAATGTCCATTTCTTCCTTATTACTATTGGTGTATAGAACGACCATTGATTTTTGTGTGTTAATTTTGTAGCCTGCCACCTTGCTATATGAGTCTATTGTTTCTAGAAGCTTTTTGGTAGAGTCTTTAGGGTTTTCTAAGTAGAGTGTCATGTCATCTGCAAACAGTGAGAGCTTGACTTCTTCCTTTTATATCTGAATTCCCTTGATATCTTTTTCTTGCCTAATCACTATAGCAAGTACTTCCAGTGCTATGTTGAATAGGAGTGGTGAGAGAGGACAGCCTTGTCTTGTGACAGAATTTAGAGGGAAGGCTTTTACTTTTTCTCCATTGAGGATAATATTTGTCACTGGCTTATGGTAGATGGCCTTAACTATATTGAGAAAAGTTCCTTCCATTCCCATCTTGCTGAGAGTTTTGATCAAGAATGGGTGTTGGACCTTATCAAATGCTTTTTCTGCGTCTATTGATATGACCATGTGATTTTTATTTTTCTTGTTGTTTATGTTGTGTATTATGCTGATAGATTTATGGATGTTAAACCATCCTTGCATTCCTGAGATGAAACCTACTTGATCGTAGTGGATGATCTTCTTAATGAGGCATTGAATCCTATTTGCCAGGATTTTGTTGAGGATCTTTGCATCTGCATTCATCAGCGATATTGGTCTGTAATTTTCTTTTTTCGTAGCATCTCTGTCTGCTTTAGATATCAAGGTGATGTTGGCTTCATAAACGCTATTTGGAAGTGTTTCCATTTGTTCAATTTCATGAAAGAGTCTTGCTAGGATTGGTAGTAGTTCCTCTTGGAAAGTTTGAAAGAATTCATTAGTGAATCCATCTGGGCCTGGGCTTTTGTTTTTGGGCAGAAATTTGATTACTGTTTTAATTTCATCAGTAATGATGGAGGTGTTTAGATATGCTAATCCTCTTTCTTCAACCATGGAAGATTATATGAGTCCAAGAATTAATCCATTTCTTCCAGGTTCTCATTTTTAGTGGCGTAGAGTTTCTCAAAGTAGTTTCTGATTACACTTTGAATCTCTGCCATATTAGTAGTTATCTCTCCTTTTTCATTCCTAATACGAGTTATCAATTTTCTCTCTCTCTCTCTCTTTTTCTTTGTTAGTTTTGCCAGTGGTTTATCAATCTTGTTTATTTTTTCAAAGAACCAACTTCTGCTTTTGTTGATCTTTTGGATTGTTTTTTGGGTCTCTGGGACTCCAATGATTCTTAAGTTGTTTCTGTTGAGCTTATCATAGATAGATTCTATTTTCATCTGTTCCCATTCTTTGACTAGTTTTTCCATTGTCTGTTCATTTGCTTTAAGTTTTTTTCCCAATCTCTCCTGCTGTATGTTATGTATCTCATCTTCCACAGCAGCAAGTCTATTCTCAGATTCGATACTCTGTCCCAGAGCTTATCCATTTTGTCATTCACTTCATTTACTGACTTTTTCAGGCCTGTTAGTTGACATGTTATTTTAGTTTGGAGTTTTGTGATTTCTGTCTTCATATTTTCTTGGTTCTTATTAGAATTATGTTCAACTCGATCCATGGTTTCTTTGAGTTCGTTGAGCATCTTCCATATTGCTAGTCTAAAGTCCTTATCTGAGAGGTTGATTAGTTGGTTGGTCATTATCTGGTCATCAGAATTGTCATCTTCATTCTCTATGTCTGATGCTGGCCTGCGTTGTTTCCCCATTGTCACACTTGTATTGTGGGTTTTTATACATGTTGTGGTGGTATTCATTGGCTAAATGATGCAGGCAGCCACACTCCTCTGGCTCTGCCCTTTCTGGATGGTTAGACTTGCCTACAAGGGAGGGGAGTCCTCTGTGGGTGAATCCTCACACAGCATCATATCTTAGGCCCAAGCACGCAGCAGAGACGACAGTCCTGAGAGAAATGCTGGGCTTCAATGATCCAGCACAGTTCTTAGTGTGATTTTTTCTTCTTGTTGCGATGGTGTTCTTTTCTTAGAAAGAGCACAGGGCCGCGTAGCAAAGCGGAGCCAAAGTGCTCTTTTGGAGCCTCTTTTCGGCCCACTTCCAAGAGGTTCACACAACAGGACAGTAGACAAACACACACAGGCAGCACTCACAATTTTTCACAGTCAGACACCCTTGTTTTCCTTTTTTGTGATGTGTGCCAAGCTTAGTGGTGTGCGTTGGTACCTCATAGTAGTTTTGATTTGCATCTCCCTGATGATTAGTGATGTTGAGCATCTTTTCATGTGCCTTTTGGCCATTTTCCTTTCTTCCTTTTCAAAGTGTCTTTTCATTTCTTCTCCCGATTTTTTATGGGGTTAGTTGTTTTTTTCTTGTATAGTTCTGTCAGTACCTTGTAAATTTTGGATATTAGTCCTTTATCTGATGAGTATTGGGTGAATAATTTCTCCCACTCAGTGGGTGGCCTTTGTATTCTGGGCACTATTTCCTTTGAGATGCAGAAGCTTCTCAGCTTAATATAGTCCCATCTGTTTATCTCTGCTTCCATATGTTTGAAGAGTGCTGTCTCCTCCTTAAAGATGCCTTTAGTCTCAATGTCCTGGAGTGTTTCACCTACATGTTGTTCTATATACATTATAGTTTCAGATCTGATAAGAAGGTCTTTAATCCACTTTGTATATGGTGTTAGCTGGGGGTCTGAGTTCGCTTTTTTGCAAGTGGCTAACCAGTTGTGCCAACACAACTTGTTGAATTGGCTTTCCTTGCTCCATTTAGGATTTCTTGCTCCTTTATCAAAAACTAGGTGGTTATTTGTCTGAGGAGCATTCTCTGAATATTCAAGCCTGATATTCCACTGATCTGAGGGTCTATCTTTATTCCAATACCATGCTGTTTTGATAACTATTGCTTTGTAATACAGCTTAAAATTGGGGAAAGTAATGACTCCCATATTTCTTTTCTCAAGGAGTGCTTTAGCTATTCGAGGTAGTTTATTATTCCAAATAAATTTCAAATGTGCCTGATCTACTTCTTTGAAGAATGTCATGGGTATCTTTAGAGGAATCACGTTAAATCTGTACAATGCTTTTGGAAGTATTGCCAGTTTATTGATGTTGATCCTTCCAATCCATGAGCAGTGTATGTGTTTCCATTTGTGCGTGTCCTCTCTTATTTCTTGGAGCAGTGTTTTATAATTTTCTTTGTATACATCCTTCACATCTTTAGTCAGGTTGACTCCTAGATATTTGAGTTTGTGTGGCACTAATGTGAATGGGATTATTCTCTTAATGTCCATTTCTTCCCTATCATTATTAGTGCATAAAAAGGCCATTGATTTTTGTTTGTAAATTTTGTAGCCTGCCACTTTGCTATATGAATCTATTATTTCTAGAAGCTTTTTTTTGGTAGAGTCTTTAGGGTTTTCTAAGTAGAATATCATGTCATCTGCAAACAGTGAGAGCTTGACTTCTTCCTATCCCATCTGGATTCCCTTGATATCTTTTTCTTGCCTAATCGCTATAGCAAGTACATCCGGTACTATGTTGAATAGGAGTGATTTTTATTTTTCTTGTTGTTTATATTGTGTATTATGCTGATAGATTTATGGATGTTAAACTATCCTTGCATTCCTGGGATGAAACCTACTTGATCAAAGTGAATGGTCTTCTTGATGAGGCACTGGATCCTGTTTGCTAGGATTTTGTTGAGGATCTTTGCATCTGTGTTCATCAGGGATATTGGTCTGTAATTTTCTTTTTTCGTAGCATCTCTATCTGGTTTTGGTATTAAGGTGATGTTGGCTTCATAAAAGCTATTTGGAAGTGTTCCTGTTTTTTCGATTTCATAAAAGAGCCTGGCCAGGACAGGTAGTAATTCCTCTTGAAAGGTTTGAAAGAATTCATTTGTGAATCCATCAGGGCCTGGGCTTTTGTTTTGGGGCAAATTTTTGATTACAGTTTTAATTTTCTCAATAGTGATGGTGGTGTTTAGATATGCTACATCTTCTTTATTCAATCGTGGAAAGTTATATGAGTTCAAAAATTTATCTATTTTCCCCAGGTTCTCCTATTTAGTGGTGTAGAGCTTCTCAAAGTATTCTCTGAATACCCTTTGAATCTCTGCAGTATCTGTAATGGTCTACCCCTTTTCATTTCTAATACATGTTATCAAGTTTTCTCTCTTTTGCTTTGTGAGTTTTTCCAATGGTCTATCAATCTTGTTTATTTTTTCAAAGAACCAACTTCTGCTTTCGTTGATCTTTTGGATTGTTTTTTGGGTTTCCATTTCATTGATTTCTGCTCTCAACTTCGTTATTTCCTTCTGTCTCCCTATTTTTAGTTTCTTTTGTTGATCATTTTCTAATTCTATAAGCTGTGTCATTAAGCTATTCATGTATGCTCCTTCTTCCTGATGTGTGCTTGGAAAGCTATAAATTTTCCTCTCAGTACCACTTTTTCTGTATCCCATAGGTTCTGATAGTTTGTGTTTTCATTGTCATTTGTTTCCAGGAAATTTTTTATTTCTTCTTTGATTTCATCTCGGACCCACTTGTTGTTCAGTAGTAGACTGTTTAGTTTCCAGGTGTTAAATTTTTTTCTTCTGAGTCCCTTTGTAGTTCACATCTAACTTCAGAGCCTTGTGATCAGCAAAGGTAGCCTGCAAAATTTCTATCTTTTTGATTTTATGGAGGTATGTTTTATGTGCCAGCATGTGGTCTATCCTGGAGAATGACCCATGTACATTGGAAAAGAATGTGTATCCAGGTTTCTGAGGATGGAGTGTCCTATAATATATATATATATATATATATATATATATATATATATATGTCCTATATATATCTACTAGGCCTCTTTCTTCCATTTCTCTTTTTAGGTATAGTATATTTTTGTTGAGTTTCCATTTGGTTGACCTATCAAGTGTTGACAAACCTGTGTTGAGGTCTCCCACAATTATTGTGTTATTATTTGTATCCTTTTTCAGATTTGTCAACAATTGTATTAAATACTTTGCTGGTCCCTCATTGGGTGCGTATATGTTTAGGAGAGTGATTTCTTCCTGCTGTATATATCCCTTGATTAGTACATTGCTGCGGACTTTTTATCATAATAAGATAAAAGTCCCTAAGCAGACCTTAGTGGGTTCATTTTCCCACTGGGAATCAAGCAGGAGCACGAAGGGGTGAATATGAAATATGAATTATGAAATATGAAATAAATAAAACCACACAGAATTACATGGTGAAAGCAAGAGGGAGAGGCCAGAGAGAGGCCAGAGAGGCTTTATTGGGCCTTATATAGAGGGATTTTTGGGCATAGCCAGGGAGAAAGGAAAAGGGGATGAACCAATGAGATCAAAACTAGAATTAGCATATGAAAAGACAGGTAAAGAGAAACCAGATACCTTTAAGAAAATGGGGGGAGAGAGCGATCACAAAGGAGCTCAGCAGGAGACTTTTGGCGGGCTTTGATACTGACATTTCTTTGTGTGTAGGAGAGCTGAGGCTGGATTTCTATAATGGCCAAATAGAGAAGGAGGTAATGTTACAGCCATGTTGGAATCACCGCCAATAATCCACGCAAAGGGTCAAATGATTGACTTTGCTAAGCGGGCCTTTTGGCAAATAATTCTTTAAGAGGAAAGCCCTGCACCAGGGAAGGAAAAGACCACGTCTGCTGCGTGCTTTCCTTGAGATGGGATGTAACAGTACATAATATCCATCTTTGTCCCTTACAACTTTTCTGAGTATAAAGTTTGTGTCATCTGATATTAGTATCAGATGTATGGCCACCCCCGCTTTTTTAAGGGTGTTGTTTGCTTGAATGATTTTCATCCAGCCTTTGATTTTGAGTCTATGTTTATTCTGACTATTCAGGTGTGTTTCTTGTAGGCAGCAGAAGGTTGGCTTCACTTTTTTATCCATTTCACCATGCCTCTTAATGGGTGCATTTAGTCCATTGACAGAGAGAGAAATAATTGTCATGGAATTTATTGCCATCTTTGTGTAGAAGTTTGGTGTGTGTGTGTTTTTCTGTCTTGTCTTTAGAATAGATCTTTCAGTCTTTCTTTTAAGGCTGGTTTTGAGTCTGTAAAGTTTTTGAGCTGTTGTTTATCTGTGAAGCCATGTATACTTCCTTCAAACCTGAAAGTGAGTTTTGCTGGGTGCAGTATTCTTGTCGAAGCATTTATTTCATTGAGTTTTGTCACTATATCCCACCACTGCCTTCTGGCCTTGAGTGTTTCTGGTGACAGGTCTGCTTTAAATTTCAGGGATGCCCCCTGGAATGTAATTTCCCTTTTTGATCTTGCTGCTTGCAGTATTCTATCTCTATCTGTGGGATTTATCATTGTGACTAGAATGTGTCTTGGGGTGTTTCTCCTGGGGTCGTTTTTAGCTGGTACTCTTCAGGCATGCAGGATTTGGTCATATGTTTTTTTTAGCTCTGGTAGTTTCTCTGTGATGATATTCTTGACTGTTGATTCTTTCTGGAGATTTTCTTCTTGGGTCTCTGGGACTCCAATGATTCTAAAGTTGTTTCTGTTGAGCTTACCAAAGACTTCTATTGTCATCTGCTCATATTCTTTGAGTAGTTTTTTCATCATCTGATCATTTGATTTAAGGCTTTTTTTCTAATCTCTTCTGCTGTGTAAAGTTGTTATGTATCGCATCTTCCAGTGCACTAATTCTATCCTCAGCTGCTTTTAACCTGTTGGAAAGCTCATCCATTATGTTCTTCATTTCATCTACTGAGTTTTTGAGACCTGTTATTTGACCTGATATTTCAGTTTGGAGTTTTCTGATTTCTATCTTCATATTCTCTTGATTTTTTATTAGTGTTCTGATCTATACTTTCTTTGAGTTCTGTGAGCATCCTCCATATTTCTTCTCTAAACTTTATTTCTGAAAGACTGCTTAGGTCATTGGCCATTGTTGGGTCATCAGAGTTTCCATCTTCATTCTCTATGGCTGATGTTGGTCTGTGTAGTTTCCCCATTGTCATGCTTATGCTGTGGGTTTTCCTATGTGTTGTGGTGGTATTCATTAGCTAGGTGGAGTGCGCGGCCGCAAAGCGGAGCAGCCACGCTCCTCTGCTTCGACCCCTTATAGGTGGGTTTAAGGGGGCCAGCAGAGTCAGCTTTATTCGCAACTCTGACCGGGAAAGACTCACCTCAGCCAAGGCAAGCCATCAGGGGATGAATGACAGAGAAGATCAAAGTTCCCAGGTTGAAGCAAGCCGGGGGAAGCCCCAAAATGTCTGCCGAGCTTAAGGGGCCCAGCAGAGTCTGTCTTATCCACAACTCCAGCCCAGAAAGATACACCTCAGCCGAGGCACGCCCTCAGGGGATTAATGCCAGAGAAGATCAAAGTTCCCAGGTTGTAGCAAGCTGGGGGAAGCCCCAAAATGTCTGCAGAGCCTAAGGGGCCCAGCAGTCAGCTTTATCTGCAATTCCGGCCCGGAAAGACTCACCTCAGCGGCCCGGAAAGACTCACCTCAGCGGCCCGGAAAGACTCACCTCAGCTGAAGCAGGCTGTCAGGGGATGAATGACAGAGAAGATCAAAGTTCCCAGGTTGAAGCAAGCCGGGGGAAGCCCCAAAATGTCTGTCGAGCTTAAGGGGCCCAGCAGAGTCTGTCTTATCCACAACTCCGGCCTGGAAAGACACCGACCTTGGTATTCTTAAAAATATTTTATACCAACCACAAAATCACAGCTCTCAGGTAGTTGACACTGATGGTGAGATTGAAGTCAAAATTTTGCATGCCTAAAACCTAACTATCAATAACCTTAGAAATCACAGTTCTTTAATTAAATAAATGGTTGTTGTTGCTTTTTTAAAAATAACAACCCTTATGACCCAGTAGATATCTTTAAGGCTTCTCAATCAAGACCATTCTTGTTACCACATTTGCTTGGCACAGAAGCCTATGAAAATGTATCCAGATAGCCTTGAAGGCTAATACAAGGAAACCTTAACACTCTCCAGAAAAGGGGCTTTAGTGCTTCCTTTCAGACACAAAGCATAATGGGTCCTGGGTAACATAAAGTCCCCTATCTAGAGATGAAAATTCCTATCTATAAGTTCCTCTACTACTCTTTCCAATAATTTTGCATAGGTAGGGTGTTCTACCCTGGAGTATCAGCAGGAAAAACAAAGATTATGCCTTTACGAGCCAATGTGTATTGGGGAAAATGTTAGACATTGGCTTATTACTGGCATCACAAATCATCCAGTAAAAGTAAATATATAACAAAACTGAGATTACTAAATTGTGACACACGGGGATGAAAAACGTGGATTAGAAGTGAAATAAAAACTATTGAAAGGTCCTTGATGGTCTGAAGTTGCATATACATTATATATTAAAATCACTAACAACACAGTTTTAGCTATATTTTCTAATTATAGTAAAAATAATGTTTTAAATATGATTAAAATCAATCCTTTTTTTCCCACAGTGATTACCATGAACACATGGTGTGACAGTTTGGTTCCCAGTCTTAGCTGAAATATATTGGTCATACCATGTCCAGCCCTACTCAACATTGCCATGGTCTCTACAATACCTCTGAATCCTGCCCTGGCAGAGCAAATATTGAAGAATTTTTTACTCATATTTGAAGATGCTATTTTTTTTCTAATTTTGGTTACATAGTTAAATTACCTAGGGAGCTTTCAAAAATTCTTATGTCAAGGCTATACTCTACAGAAACTATATCACCACAGAGGCAGGCCCTGTCATTAGTATTTTATAAAAATTCATCTGCTGTGGACCCTTTATCCTAATGGCATAAAAGTCCCTGAGCAAAAACTTAGTGGGTTCTTATTCCCACTGAGAATCAAGCAGGAGCATGAAGGGGCGAATATGAGATATGAATTATGAAATATGAAATAAATGAGACCACACAGAATAACATGGTGAAAACAAGTGGTGAGGCCAGAGAGAGAGAGAGGCCAGAGCTTTATTGGGCCTTAAATAGACGGATATTTGGGGCGTAGCCAGGGAGAAAGGAAAAGGGGATAGACCAATGAGATCAGAGCTAGAATTAGCATATGAAGAGACAGGTAAGGAGAAACCAGATACCTTTAAGGAAAATGGGAGAGACAGAGATCACAAAGGAGCTCTCAGCAGGAGACTTTTGGCGGGCTTCTGGCACTGTCCTCCTTTGTTAGAAAAACTGAGGCCTGATTTCTAATAATGGTCAAAGATAAAGAGAGAGATAGTTACAGCCATGTTTTAGAATTATAGCCAAACAATCCACGCAAAGGGTCAACTGATTTGACTACTCTAAGCGGGCCTTTTTGGCAAATAATTCTTTTTCAGGAGTGCAACACTTCTGATGTGTGCCCTTCCTGAGTGGGGTGTAACATTCATCAAATAATTTAAAAGCATAGACAAGATTGAGAACAAGTATTCTAAACTGTTCCAAAATAATAGGCCAAAGTTTCCCAAACTTATTACTATTTTCAGAAGAGAATAATATTACTCAGGTCCTTCCACTTGTATTCTGTCAACCTTCATGCCCTTTCTCAACTGTCTCTGTAAGCCCAGATTCACATCCCAGACCCTCTTCATGTTCCTCCACAGGTGAAGTCATCTTCCTAGCTGATACCCTTGAGCCTTTTTTGGAACCAGAAGGGACTTTCTTTCCCTTGTTTGAAGTTGTATCTCTAAGACACATGGTCACCTATGTGACAATTCTACTCATCAGATCTCACATTGCTCACACTTATACCTCCTGTCCTTGGGTGACAACCAACATAGAAAAAAGAGCGACCTTCAACCTAATCTCTCAAAGGGTTCCCATAAAAGTGAACTTTAAAACTCACCTAGAGCCTACCAGACACAATGAGTAATAGAATCTCAGCAAGCTCAATGAGTGAAAATATTAGCACAGAAGGCTCTACCAGTAATTATCTATAACCTCTCAGATAATTATTACAGACATATGATGGTGAAGATGTTTAATAAACTCAACTATATTAATGTACAGGTAATAAATAAAACACACAAAAGTATGAGAGCAGAAATGAGAAAACTGCAACCAGAAGTGACAGGACTGAAGACTATGGCAGATAAACCAAATCCAAAAACAAATAATCAATAAAATGGAAAGCCTCAGTAGCAGAGTAATAGAAATTGGGGGTAGGGGAGGAATTAGTTTGTTCCAAGATGGGCTATAGGAAACATTTAGAAAACAACAGAATATGAAAGAGTCTGAAAATAAATAAAATGCATGCCAGATAATTATGGGATGAATTCTAGAACAATATAAAAATAATCAGAGGTTGGGTCCAGAGAGATAGTACAGTGACTGGTAAGGAATTTGCCTTGCAAGCAGCTGACCTAGATTCAATTTCCTAAAGTTGATTGCATATTTTTCTCCAGTGCACAAGGGACATTCTACAAAATAAATCTTGTGTTGGGTAACAAAACAAGAAGATAGAAATCATATTCACTATCCTTTATACCATAATGCTTTAAAAGTGCAAATTAAGCAGAAGCAAAAATGAGAAAATTTCAAATAATGGATAAAATAAAATAATGGATATTCTGAGCAGAAAAAAATCACCTCCAAATCAAAATTAAATCAAAGCCAACAAAAACAAACTGAGTCTCTAAATAAGTCTGACTTTGTAGAACCAATTTCATGCTTTAAAGAAAAAGTTTGTATGCCATATGTTATCACTGTAAACAGTACCTTGAAGTCCGATAAACTATTTTTTTATTCTCTTTATGTCTATACCAAGGTATTACCAATAGTTTATGTTTAATAAATAGTTTTGGAAAACTAAAAATATCTTCTTGGGGGACAAAGAAAAACAGATTAGAAGAAGCATAGGATTTGTGATGGAACACATGTATATTTTGGTAGTGGTGATGGATTGTGAAAATTTCACATATTAATATCAAAAACTTCAACTCTATAAGTGACTAAACCATGAAAAGACATTTAGTCAGCTTTTCACTGGAATCTATCTATATTTGTTTGTTTGATTTTATTTAAACTTGACTGTATTTGGGGCTTACTCCTAGTTCTGTGCTCAGAGATCATTTCCAGCAGGAATGGGAATTAAACCTGGTTGTGTGCAAGGCCCTAACCACTATATTTTTTTCAGCCTTAAATGTACTTATTTACAGGAACAAAGAGAAAGTGCATCCCAATTGCACCTGAAATCTTTATTCCAGCTTTTCCCCAACCATCAAAGAGTGGGATCACCCACTTCGAGATTGTTGTGAACTATTTGATCATAAGGCCTATTCCTACATAGAGAGATTAGTTCTATTTCTATTACTTTCTTCTCTCCTTTAAGTCCAATTCCTTTCTCTGTTATTAATACAAGAGATTGAAAAATATACTGTAGACTCACGCAGAGGTATGTTTCACCATGAACACTTTGACTAAATTATTAGGCCTTAAACTTTCAATAACACTACTAACTTATAGAAAGGTCAAAATCTACACTTAGAGAAAAACATCTAAATCTAATATCAGCAAACATGAGATAAAAATAACAAACAAAGAAGGTCACCTTGGCCTCTATTTTATTTTTCTCAAAGTCTGGAATCAATTTACCTTCCTTCCTTCATGCACTGTATTAGCAGATTCAAATATTTTCTGTAGTGAAAACAGAGCTGCATGCTTGCCTCTTGCTCCTGCAAAAGCCGGCTGGGGAGAGGAAGAATTTAACAGGACTGACTCATGATTGTCTTCATGGGAAAGAAAACCCAGGCCAGGAAACCAGAGCCTGACTGTCTTTCTCAAGGGGGTCATGAGAATGACCAGTATCTTAGATTCATGTCCCTGAACTTGTATTGTCCCCTTGTCATAACACGGAAAGCAGCTGAACTATTCCTAGAAGCATGACTCTGTCAAAGGGTCTTCAAAACACAGTTACAGAGAAATAATGATTTATAAAATTTTTTAAAGAAGTCTATTAAATTTAGAAACAGCTTTAAAAACTGAGGGACACTCTCATAGGTCAAAGGGAAAAGGCTTTAGACCACACCCTTTTGCCATCCACAGGAAAGGAATCTGGTTTTCTTTTTAGCCATCAGGAACTGGTATGTTCACACAAGATTGCAACTCCTGTCACATTAGGAGCCTTCAAGCATATTTAAACCTCTTAAAGCTTTCGTTTCATCAATGATAGGAAAACATCAATCCTTACTTTGTTCTAATTCTGTCATTTTCTTCCTGTCTGGGGAATCTGCTGATCCAGGATTCTCCAATCACCTCTTTTTGGAGTCAGATGTAATTAAGACACAGAACTGAATGTGTCTGGGTTTCTGAGAAATGCAATTATTGATACTAAATAAAGGACCATAAAAAAGATCTATGCTATTATTGCTTCCCACCAACCACCACTACCAGGTGCCTCTCCAGTCAGCTTTGATAGACCGGAGATGGTGATTGAAGCAATCTGAACAATAATCTTCATTTTCCTAACAGGTCTGAGGCTGTTAGACATAAACTATGAGGTTGATGAGGCTAGATAAGCACATGGAAAAGTAAACTATCTGACTGCCTACAGGATGTAGGTCAGAGTTTTAGAACTGGGACTTCAGAGGTTCCATGAACAATGACTTGCTAACAAAAAAGAGCCAAATTCCCTATGAACTGTTCATTGCTTTGATTTGTTTTCTGTATCGCTTCCCAGATAGTTCTTTTGATGAGGAGAGTCCAAGGCTAAGATAATAGCATTTGAATAAAAGTACAGGGCTACCTAGACTCACCTCTATTATTAGAAAAGGGAAAAGAGAAAATAACTACAGTATGTATTCCCCAATACAAGGCCTTGTTTCACTAACAGAGTACTCAGGTTCAGGATTTGTCATTAGTGTTTGGAGAGGAGATCTGAGAGGGTATTGTCCTCAGTGAATCTTCTGTGTTCCTAAGACTGAAGACTATACTATGCTCTGGGTGTACAGAAAACAGACCATCAGAAACAGTTGTTTTGACAGCAGCATGATGGTCTCCAAGGAACAGTTACAGGTAAAAAACCAAACCTCCTGCAGTATCTACCACAAGTAAGTACAAGCCAAGAGAAATCAACAGGCTAGAAAGAAAACCTGATAAACTCGGGACTATGACCTAAAGAAACCAGGCTCCTACTCATTCTGTCAGAATACAAGCTTTCTCCTTTAGAGAGCATTTCTAGCATTTCTTCTTAAGAAAGCCTTTCTTCAATGTGCCCATCAGTAAGCTGAATACTTGTTCACTATCTGAGGCAGGGTTTTTTTTTTTTTTAAAGAATTTTAGACCTGAAATGTTGCCGGAGTCTGTGAGTTATAAGAGACAGGAGCGGTTGATTGAGGATAGCAACACCCAAACATGTGACCCTAAAGGATCTGCATGAAGGCTATAGGGCAGGATAAAGGCTCTGGACCAACTATGGATGGAAGGAAGGACATGGATGTGGAGGATGCAGGGAGAAAGTAAACATCAAGTCACACAGGTGACTCCTCAGAGCTAGGACATAGGGAGTCAGAGCAGCTGATTCAGTAAGAAGAGACTATACACAATATCACTCCTAGGAATATACCCTAGGAACACAAAAATACGATACAAAAATCCCTTCCTCACACCTATATTCATTGCAGCACTATTCACAACAGCCAGGCTCTGGAAACAACCAAGATGTCCTTCAACAGATGAATGGCTAAAGAAACTGTGGTACATATACACAATGGTATATTATGTAGTCATCAGGAGAGATTAAGTCATGAAATTTTCCTATACATGGATGTACATGGAATCTATTATGCTGAGTGAAATAAGTCAGAGAGAGAGAGAAAGACACAGAACGGTCTCACTCATCTATGGGTTTTAAGAAAAATCAAAGACATTCTTGCAATAATTTTTCAGAAACAAAAGAGAGGAGGGCTGGAAGTTCCAGCTCACCTCATGAAGCTCACCACAAAGAGTGATGAGTGTAGTTAGAGAAATAACTACATTGAGAACTATCCTAACAATGAGAATGTATGAGAGAAATAGAAAGCCTGTCTAGAGTACAGGCGGGGGTGGGGTGGGGAGGAGGGAGATTTGGGACTTTGATGATGGGAATGTTGTACTGGTGATGGGGGGGGTGTTCTTTACATGACAGAAACCCAACCACAATCATGTTTGTAATCAAGGTGTTTAAATAAAATATCATTTATAAAAAGAAGAGGCTGTACAATAAATTATAGGTTTCAACTAGAATAAAAACACATACCAACAATTTAAAAGGGGTAGCGAGGGCCAGGTTTGAACAGCAACAATCTGTCTAAAGTTATGAAACTTTTTTTAATATATTTTTTTATTTAAGTAACATGAACATATTTGGGGTACAGTCATAACCAGAACACCCCCCTTTACCAGTGCAACATTTCCCCCTCCCCCTTTCCCATCCCCTGCCTGTATACGAGACAGGCATTCTACTACATTTCTTTGTTTTTAAGTTCAGTAAGTTGTATTTTTTTTTCCTTAAAGGATAAGAGTAAAAAACATATAGTAAAGGTGTGATAGTGGCAATCACCATTGTTTGCATAGATCCAGAAAAATGGGGAAAATGGAAAAAAAATCCTTGACCTGATTACAAAAAGGCCTCACCCCAGAAGTTTATTGGCATAAGACAGACTCTGGGTTCCAGGCATACCAGTCTATCCAACTCCAGTCATTCTCAAGGTCCAAGTGAAACTTTTTCACACTTTAGCTATTGTTGGTATCAGACTCTTATATTTAAAGACTCTGGATTCTGTGCATTTCTTTCATCAATGTCAGGCTGATGTGGAGCATCCTATAGTTTCAGCATACCATTAAATGCGGAGCTATCTGCCCTGCATGCAGACTGTTGCTGAGTCGCCTGGGTGTTGGGAGCATTCTTTGGAGTAAGTCAATGCCAAAGCAGTGGTAGGTCTTCCCTGGTAGAGGCTTGGATCCTGGTAATGTTAAAGACAATTGTGGTTGTTTCCACAGATGGTATCCATTGTTCAGGTGTGTGTGGGCGATGCCCATTCTTCTGAGGCCTGAGCCAAATCATTATGCCAATGTTCAGGGTAAAAGGCCTAATTACATTACCAAATTTGTGTTCCCATCTCTATTAGTGGCTGTTAGAACTTGAACATAAGACTTTTATTTCCCAGTCCTGGCAAGAATAAAGTATGATCCCTCATCTCCACCAAATTCTTCAAAGGTCAGAGCTCATTGCTACAGATGGCTACACCAGATTAAGCCAGAACTTTCCACATCTAGATAAGCTCACTTAAAATTGTCTTTCATTTGTAGGTAACAATAATATGCCAAAGAATCAGAGTCACAGATGTGTTAGGAAGCCTAGGGCCCTGCAGAGGGTGTGGCGAGGAATCAGTTATCACAAACCTAATATATGATCATTTTGTCAATGTTTAAACTGTCTCCATTT
Organism: Suncus etruscus; assembly: GCF_024139225.1. Taxonomy (NCBI): domain Eukaryota; kingdom Metazoa; phylum Chordata; class Mammalia; order Eulipotyphla; family Soricidae; genus Suncus; species Suncus etruscus. The sequence continues at coordinate 37,961,545 of NC_064856.1, read as the reverse complement.
CCATCCCAGACCTAGGAAATCAGACTCCATTGACTATCAATTTTTTTAGGCCAGTCTGATGCATCTGGAAAAACTGCATTTTAAAACAAGCCAAAGAAAGTCAAAGATTTGTTAATAAATAATGGGAATACTGCCTTCCACGATGCCCATGGACTGGATACAGATGATGCCCATGGACTGGCTACAGATGACAACTTTCCTGTGACTCCAGCATGTACTGTTAATACTGAGGTACTAGTAGCAAGGACTATATCGACTATATTCCTCAAACATGAATTAGAGCAATAATGGGAGGAGAAGGGGAAAAGCACCTTTCTGCTAGGGAGCTTGATTTGCTCAGAAGCCAGAATGACAGAGATATTGAAGAGAGGAATAAGTATGAAGAATAGCAAAAAAGTAAAGCCAGGCAGGGTGGGTGGTGCCAGGCTTATTTCACTCACAGGCACCTGCCCCTCTCAATTCCTCACATAATAGAAATTTCATCACTTCACTTTTTTGGGGGGCCACACCCATTGACGCTCAGGGGTTACTCCTGGCTATGCACTCGGAAATTGCTCCTGGCTTGGGGGTACTATATGGGACATCAAGGACCAAACTGCAGTCCATCCTAGGCTAGAGCTCACAAGGCAGATGCTTTACCTCTAGCGCCACTGCTCTGGCTCCTTCACTTTATTTTTTATTTTATTCATTATTTTAATATTTAGAATTTTGCTTTGGGCCACAGCCAACAATGCTCAAGTTTTAGTCCTGGCTTTGTACTTCCAGTAGGGCTCAGGGGACCACATATAGTGCCAAGAATTGAACCCTGGTTGGCTGCAGACAAGGCTTTGCTGTGCTATCTCTCTAACTCCATCATTCATTCACTTCATCAAGATGAAAGAAAAACTTGCTAATGAATCCGGTACTTCTTATTATCACGCTTCTCTTTTTGCAACATTTTTGAGATAGCCAAATGGGAATGACTTTGAGTCTCAGGCACATAGGCATCAGTTCTTTGCCTACCTGGTAACAGCTGAAAAGTGAGAGAAGAGATATGAAGGCCTTTCCAGGGCCACCCATGATGGGCATGGTAGTATGAGCAATGGCATAAGTGGAATTTCCTTCAGAATAGGCCAAAGGGTTGTGCATTCAGTAGATTTCACTGGGTCAGACTGCTCACCTTCCCACAAAAGTGCTGTCCTGATGGGAAAGTCACAAAAAGTGGAGACTTTACCATTATCATTCCTCAACCTCTCCTTCCTGAATCATCTACCACAACTTAATGGCAGCACTGAGTCACTTGCCTCTCAAGAACCACAGTAGTCTATCTAGATGTTCAGGCTTGGAGCCTGAGTGTTGAGGTGCCCAAAGAAGGAAAGAATGGCTCTGCACTATTCATTTCAGTAACAACCATGGGGTCAACATCATGCACAATGTGGTCTGGCCGAGGGTTGGCTTACTTACTCTTAAGCCACAGAATCTCCTTTCTGCCAAATATAAATTGGCCTTACGGTCTCAATGTGGGAAAAAATAGCCAAAGACATTGACCTTTGTTGTAGGCCATGTACATGGCACTGTTCTCAGAGTCTTGTGGAGATCATTCATTTTATCTTCATAGCAATCATAAAATATACTATGATTAGTCTTATTGAAATATGAAGAAATGAAGCAGAAGATGATTAGGCCACTTGCCAGTCATGTCTTTAAGGGGGCAAAGTGAGAACACAACTCATAGCCTCTATTTGAACACAACTCAACAGCCTCTATTCTCAAATGCCACAGTCCCCTCCTATGTTGAAATAACTTGGTCAAAATGGCATGGGAGAGAAATGGAAAAAAGATAGGAAAAGGGAATAGAAGTCTCAGGGAAATGTGAGACTTCATTGCTACAAGAAGGGTATAAATTAAGATCTCCAAATTCAAACTGATCTCAAATTGTAGTGTTTGCTCTTTCTCAGGCCAGAAGGCAGCAGAGAACAGTGTTTGTGGGGCAAACAGAGGAAGGTTTTTTTTTTTGTTTGGTTGGTTTTTTTGGGTTTTTTGTTTTGTTTTGTTTTTATCAGAAGTAGTATTTGATGTGAGGCTTTAGAATTTCTAGACACAATGAAGATGCAGGATAGTCCAAGATCCTGTTAAGATGTTGAATAACAAAGTGTCAGAGTGGGTTTAGAGTGGGTTGTTATATGTTCGTGTAGGCCAGTTTGTGGGAAAATATGTACTAGATAGGACTAAGCTACAGCAGTATGAAAACACAAGGTAGGATTTTATTTATCAGGCAATTAGTCAATTAGTAACTGAATCTTTTAGCAGAGCATGCATGACAAAACCAAGCGGGACAGAGAAGTCCTAAGTAAAAGCAACAGTGGGAAGGAAGAAAGATTACAAGACTATGAAACAAGAGAACAAGGAACAAGAAGTGGGAAAGGGATTTAAAAGTCAAAAGGGTTCAGTAGTGCTTGCTTGAGTGGTTGACAACTCAGGCATGAAAGAGAAGCATTCTGGAATCTTGTCAATGAAGCAGGTGCTGCAAATAAAAATGAACAGCATAGAAGCTAGTGGCAGCCAGATTGGAGGATTAGCTAAGGTCACTGGCCAAAGCTAATGATCTGTATAGAAAGGACAGAGGTATTATCTGTTCTTCTAGGTATTATCTGTTCTTTTACTTAGCTAATATAGCTCTGTTTGTCTAAAGGTGTCACCACTTCCACAAAGTATTTTTTAAAAGAATTCTGTCGGGGGCTGGAGAGATCGCACAGTGGTAGGGTATTTGCCTTGTATGAGGCCAACACAGGACGAACCCCGGTTTGAATCCCAGCATGCCATATGGTCCTCCGAGCCTGCCAGGAGGAATTTCTGATCTCAGAGACAGGAGCAATACCTGAGCACTGATGGGTATAACCCCCAAACAAAACAAAACAAAGAAACAAAAACAACTGAACTCGGTCATAGGTAGGAAATAAAGAAATAAATAAAGTAAGGGAACAATGAAAGGCCAAATTCATCACAACTGGAGAGTTGTCTGCAGAGCTTTCATTGGAGAAATGATGGCTAGAAAAGCTCTTGGGATACTGGTGAAGAGAAGCAGCCACTGGTAATGAGTGTGGTGTTGGAATAATGTATGTATAAAAACTATGATTAATGATATTATAAATCATAGTACTTGAGTAAAATTGGTTTAAGATAAAATATAGGGAGCTATTCTCAGAGCCATGTGGTGCTGGGATTAATGCCAGAACTTCACATGTCTTTGAGCTATCACTCTGGACTCATCTAAAATCACTGACTGAGTTAGCTATAAAATTGCTTTATTATTTTTCTTTCTTTCAATCATTATTAATTCTCAATGATAGCATGTATTTTGAAAAGTTACCATGAAATATAAAAGATTGAATATGTGTAAATAATTGAATAGTGGAAGAAGAAACAAAAAATACTAGAAATAGTATGTTAAACCTATAGATTTAAAAAGAAAATTCTGTTAAAATCATAATTATTAATGATAAATAATTCTTAATCATAAAATAATTCTTAATCATAAAATCTTAATTCTGACAGTACTGCAAAACCACTTCAGCATCTGTACTTAGAAAATTCAATAGTTGGTTGCCAGCGAAGTTGCGCTAGAGGTAAGGTGTCTGCTTTGCAAGCGCTAGCCAAGGAAGTACCGCAGTTTGATGCCCCAGCGTCCCATATGGTCCCCCCAAGCCAGGGGCAATTTCTGAGCACTTACCAGGAGTAACCCCTGAGCATCAAACAGGTGTGGCCCGAAAAAACAAACAAAAAAAAAAGAATAAAGAAAAAAGAAAATACAATAGTTGGGATCAAAGAGATAGTACATAGGCAAGAAAGTTGACTCTAGTTAGAGTCCTGGCATACTACATATAGTCCTCCAATCCCACAAAGAGTGATCCCTGGGCACAGAACCAAAAATAAGTTCTGAGCTCTGCCACTGGATGTGGCCAAAGGACAAAAGTATTTCCTATTTTCTGTGAAGAAGTATTATGGTGATAAGCAAGAAAATATCCAGAAAATTCCACTTACTAAATTCCCTCCTGTCATATTTTTACAAGTCTTTGGAGAAAGCCTGAGCATGATTGAAGCCTCATGTCTAAGGAATTTTCTCCAAGATAAGAAATTTAAATAATCATTGATCGTTTCATCTTGGCAGACTTACAGCTCTGTGTTGATTTCTCAAAGTTAAAGGATCACTTTTGAAGTTATTATTCATGCTTCTCCTTTGTCATTAACCAAGAATGTTAAAAAACAATTTCTCTTTATTAACTAAAATGGCTTTTCTTTGTTAAAAGAAAGATGTAAGAAACTGGCAGACAGAGTGACAGCAGGGTCTCTTTTGTGACTCAGAAGCTCCATTTTTGCAGACCCATGAAAATGTGACAGACGGAGTGGTACTGCGGTCCTCTTTGTGACTCACGAATGCCATTTTGCACCCAGATGCATGTACCCCAAGGGAAAGAGAAACAACAAAACAAGTGAGGGGGTCTTTCTATCACCCTCAGGGGGTTCCATCCAGCCACAAATTCCCAAGAAATTGAGGCAAACAGACAGAGCTGCACTGGAGTTCCCTTTTTGACTCTGCAGCACCATTTCTGCACATACATCAGTGTGCCCTAAGGGAGAGAGAAGCCTTAGGTCAAGGGGAGGGCCTTCCAGTCAGCCCATCTGGGTGCCGCCTAGCCACTCAGACCCAAAAAACGGAGGCAGACATGTAAAATGACAACAAGGTCTTCTTTACGACTCAGAAGTACCCCATTTTCACATCCAGGCCAATATATCCCAAGAGGAGCACAGCAGTTCTGTTTTGCTCTGCTGCCACACATTATTTGCAGTCACTGAGACATATCACAACATATGATAAATACCTCCAGACTGCAAAAGTCATAATGGGAAAACCATGCAATAAAACCCCATCATGCCTAGCAAAGATAGTAGCTCTAAAGATCCAACACATATCAGTCAGCTATATAGCTTCTCTGATAAGGACTTTAAAGGGGAAATGTTGAGGATGTTTTGGAATTCAAAGAAATCATGGAATGGACTGTCAACAAGACTCAAAAGGATATAAGAGCAGGAAAAAGAAAACTTCAAACAAAAACGACAGAACTGAAAGACTTTGGTATAGTGACAAACTTACATGGAGGCTAAACAAGAAGAGTAAAAGCTGCTGAGGAAAGGATCAGTGACTCAAAGTTGAGCTGAATAATATCTCTAAATAATAGAAGATGGTAAAGACTCTTAAATGAAATGAACACCTGACAAGAGAACTTTGAGATGTATTCAAAATGAACAGCAAAAAAAAAATCATCAGCATCCTGTGAAATAAGAAGACAATTCCTGAAAGTTTCTATGAAGTAACATTTGTCAAAGCTATCATTGCTGAGAAGTTGCCAGCACTGAAGAACTCAAGTACAAACATCCTGGATACCTGAAAAGTAATAGCTAAAGAACATTCCAATAAAATTACTCCAAGACACAGTCTAATCACAATGTTGAAAACTATAGAAATAGAATACTGGGGCTGGGCGGTGGCGCTAAAGGTAAGGTGCCTGCCTTACCTGCGCTAGCCTAGGACGGACCGCGGTTCGATCCCCCGGCGTCCCATATGGTCCCCCACGCCAGGAGCAACTTCTGAGCACATAGCCAGGAGTAACCCCTGAGCGTCACCGGGTGTGGCCCAAAAACCAAAAAAAAAAAAAAAAAAAGAAATAGAATACTAAAATTAGCAATAATAAAGAAGAAAATACATATACAGGAGCAACCTTAAGATTTACAGCATATTTACCAAAGGCAACCCTCCAATTCTGAAGGCCATGGTTGAATATAGTGAAAAGCCACAACAAAATGAATGTCTCACCAAGAATACTTTACATATCCAGACTCTCATTCAGATTTGAAGAAACAGTGCACAGCTTCATGGATAAGCAACAACTCAAGAATTATATAGACTCAAAATCAACATTAAAAAATAACTGAAGAAGGTACTTTAAGACCAGACAAACTACATAAACATACAAAAGTTCTACAAAAAGATGACACAAAATTGTATGACAATTATTTCTCTCAATGTCAATGAACCAAATGCAGCAATTAAGAAACAAAGAGTGGCAAACTTGATTAGAAAATTGAATCCAACATTCTGCTTCCTGCAAGAAACAAATTTGAATAGTCAGAGCAATTTACACTCAAAGTCAAAGGTTGAAAGGCAATCCTTCAAGGAAAAAAACCCTCAGAAAGGCCTGGGGTGGCCATACTAATATCAGATGACATTAAATTCAAGCTCAAAAGGATTATGAGACAAAGAAGTCAACTTTTTTTTTTAGAAGTCAACTTTTTAATAATAAAAGGACATTGTACATCAGGAAGAAACCATACTCCTAAACATACATACACAATGAAGGACCTGAAAAATACTTAATACAACTGCTAAGAGACTTGAAGAAAGACAACAATAGTAATACAATAGTAGTGGGAGATAACAACAAAGCTCTATAACCTCTTGATAGATAGAATAGGCTAAAACTCAGCAAGAAAACATTGCCTTTCAAGAAATAAGTGGAAGAGAGGGGCTTAATAGATGTATATAGGGCTTTTTAATTCCCACAAAGCTGAACACAAATTTTTTCAATGCATCTGAGACATTCTCCAAGATAGAATACATATTGGGCTACAAACATACATTCATAAAATTAAGAGGATAGAAATTGTATCAACTATCTTCTCAGATTATGATGCACTGAAAATAGAAGTGAATTACAAAAAGAAATAAATAACTCTAAAAACCTGGAAATTAAAAAGTTCACTATTGAAGAAACAATGGATCAGATAGGAAATCAAGAGATTCCTGTAAACACACTAGAATGAGGATGCAAACTGTCAGAATGTGTTGAACACAGCAAAAGCAGTGTTAAGAGATACAATTATAACTTTGGAAGCATTCATCAGGAAGAAAGGACTTGACTTCACAGCTTAAGTAATTGGAAAATTACCAACAAAAATAAGCTGAAGGCAGGCAGGTGGAAAGAAATAATAAACTTATAGCAGAAATTAATAAACTGGAAATCACCAACAAATCAAAAAGGCTGGAGAAATAGCAAGGTAGGGCATTTGCTTTGCATGCAGAAGGATGGTGGTTTGAATCCCAGCATCCCATATGGTCTCCCAAGCCTGCCAGGAGTGATTTCTGAGCATAGAGCCAGGAGTAACCCCTGAGCGCTGCTGGGTGTGACTCAAAAACTTTAAAAAAAATAAAAAAGATCAATGAAAGCAAGAGTTTGATCATTGTAAGAGTAAATAATATTGATAATCTATTAGCAAGACTCACAAAGAGAGAGAACCCTAATACATTGTATTAAAAATAAAAGGCAGATGTTACAACATACGGTACAGAAATTCAAAGTATAAGCAAAGATTACTCTGAGAATATTTGTCACAAAACAAACAAACAAAAAAACCTAGAGGAAATGAATAAATTCCTGGACTTCCCAAGACTGATACAAGATAAGTTCAAGTATCTGAACAGACATATCAAGATAAGTTCAAATACTTGAACAGGCCTATCAGTATTAAGGAAACTGACATGGTAATCAAGTCTTGACCAAAATAAAAGCCGAGGCCCATATCATTCACAAGTGAATTATTTTAAGATTTTAAAGAGGACCTACTCCCAATCCTCTTCCAGGAAATTAAAGAAATAGAAATATTCATAAACAGTTTCTATGAAGCAGACATCATCCTAATACCAAAAGTAGAAAGAGACACCACAAAAAAGAAGAGAGAAAAGTGTAGATCAATAACTTTAATGAACACAGATTCAAAGATCTTTGACAAAATATTAGCAAATAGATTCCAACATTTATTAAAAAGATCATACACCATGATAAAGTAGGATTCTACCTTAGGATGCAAGGATATATATGTATATATATATATTGCTTTTTGGGCCACACCCTGTGATGCTCAGGGATTACTTCTGGCTATGCACTCAGAAATTGCTTCTGGCTTGGGGGACCCCATGGGATGCCAGGGATCGACCCACAGTTTGTTCTGGGTCAGCAGCATGTAAGGCAAACTCCCTACTGCTACGCTATCACTCCGGCCCCTGCAAGGATATTTTTAACATACACAAATCAACCAACATAATACACCATAACAATAAGAGAAAAATTATAAAATAATTTTATAAATTCAGAAAAAGCATTTGATTAAATCCAGCACCCATTCAGAATAAAAACTTTCAACAAGATGAGAATTAAAGTAAATTTTCTTAATATAATCAAATGAGTGTTTGTGCCTTAATAGGATACAGGAAAACAAGCTATATCAATCTGTGGAGCTAGATGTAAGGCTAATAATTTCTCTGTAGCAGCCTGATGGTGGAGAGCCTGACTGGAACAAAGCCATGTTAACTGCTCTTTTGGATTATTAGGGCACTAGTTAGGAAAAGTTTATGCTGTGAAGATTCTTAGAGCTATTGACTTGACAATGTGTGATCTTTTTGTATTATTGTATGTCTTAATGAAAATTAACTTAAAAACAGAGAGAAGGATGACATCATGAGGGAAAGGCCTTTGGGCTATATTTAGTGCCTTTATAACAAAAGAGATCCCAAAGCACTGTCTCCCATAGCCAATGTTCATATATCATGTGTGTGCATACAACCCCATCTAAAAACTAGACATGAGCCTTCTTGATCTTTCACATGATGAGGAACTTCCACATGATGGAGAATCCATGGTATTTTGTTTTGGCAGAATGAATTAAGACAGAGGTCTTAATTAAAGATCACAGAAAATCCGAGGTCTCTCCCAGGTCCTTTATAATGAGGATGAGAAAACTGACTCATAGAGGTTGAGAAATCAGTGTAGCTGATTGTAGGGCACAATTGAGATTGGAACTTTGACCTTGACCTGTGATTTTCCTCTCAGGTTCTTTTGGAGCAGTTTTGTCTATCTCTGGGAGGCTAATTTTCTCCCAGGATCATACAGAGGTGGCACAGTTTACCTCAGGAGTAATTGTGGAGATACAAAAGAAAAATCTACAAACCAGGTGGAAGTAAAACTGGGCTCTTGGGGTACCCAATGGATACGTGAATTTGAGGCAATTCAGTGGAGTAAAGTTTTGGGAGGCTGAGTGAAAAAGGCATGACCTAACATTTTCTGGATTTAATTCTCCATAAGACTTTAAGAGGTCTTATGGAGAGTCTTATAGACCTAATTCTTCATAAGATCTTAATTCTCCATAAGCTCATGGTAATCTCTGTTTCTTGATTTTTCTTGGCTACAAAATGGAACTAATTATGATGTTATCCCATTTTCATCTGAGCGATTTTATAAAGCATGTGATGAATTGGATTGAGGAGGTTGGGTACTGTTACGTCCCTGCAGTTAGTGAGATATAGTATCCCATGGAAGGCAAGGTGGCAAAACTGACAAACCTGATACACAAGGTCATCCACAGAGCTTTTATTCATGCATCATTTCTTCTTCTCATTCCCAGTAACCCAATTGCAGATAGGGAAACAGATTGAGAGTAGACATAGAGGCCAAATGCCTAGTCTAGAGTCAACAGCCAAACCTGGCTTTTCTGTTTGCTGTGTGATTTCATGATTGTGGACGAGTTACTAACTTCTCAGTTTTCATTCCTTCATCATAAAAACTAGAAGAATTGATAAATGATACCTCCAAGAGTGTTATCAAGATTAAATGAGAAATCTATGTGAGTATTTTTTCCCTATTCACCTTCCTTGCAGGAAGGTAGGAACTAGTATAGAATAGGTGCAATCCAAAAATCAATGCTTTCCATCATCAGTGCATGAGAAGTACTTTTTCCAGCATTCAAGCCATTGATTGTGGAAATATCAACTTTTGGAAAAATATATGTATAGTCTTTTTTAAACTAAAAATTGAACTTCCCTATGATACAGTAATTTTTCACTTCTTGGCATCTACCCTTAAGGTCCTAAGCAGAAACATCTTTTTAAGCAGAAAAGATGTTTGAGCTTCTGTGTTCATTTGTAGTGCTATTCATAATAATCCAAACCTGGAAACAGTCCAAGTGTCCAAGAACAGGTATTGGATAAAGAAATTGTATATGTAGACAGTGGAATATTGCTCAGATATATGAAAAGACAAGATCATGAAAGTTTCTGCTATGTGAATGAAATTGGATGTTATTATAATGAGTGAAGTGAGTCGGAAGGTGATTTATATCTACAAAGAGAAAAGTCTGTGTTCACTGTAAAGTTGGCATGGAGGATTTCTGGTGAAAACTACATGAGCTGTGACAGATAAAGAAACAGGCCTAAAGAGCTGGCGAGAGAGAGTTGGTGTGCACCTGAGAACCATCATGAATTTCTCATAGGCCAGGTAGGAGGATTATGTAGGGAGTAGAGAGGAAGAAGTGGCTTGGCACAACCTCCAACTACCCATGTAAGACCAAGGGTCTTGAATTTTATACTAAGAAGAATGAGATGTGTAATATAAGTTCTATAAGTACTGATGGTAGAGTCTGGGATGAGAGTAGGTTGGAGAAATTAATTAAAACAATAGAGTCCAGGGGCAGGAGAGATAGCATGGAGGTAAAGCATTTGCCTTGCATGCAGAAGGACGGAGGTTCAAATCCCAGCATCCCATATGGTTTCCCAAACCTGCCAGGAGTGATTTTTGAGCATAGAGTCAGGAGTTAACCCCTGAGCGCTGCTGGGTGTGACCCCAAAACCAAAATAAATAAATAAATAAATAAATAAATAAATGAATAAATGAATGAATAAATAAACAAAACAACCCAAAAACAAAACCAATAGAATGGAAATGCCCTGATTAAAAATAGCTGAGGTCCTAAGTACATGAACATACACATACATAGATAAACAGGAATATTTGAATATTCTCTGTTTACTGTACATACTTTATCATGTATCTGCCTGGCTTCCAAAACCCACAAAATTTCCCAGCTTGACTCTGCCTACCAAAACAATTAGGCATTACCTTGAATATATTATATCCTTTTCCTTTTCCGATCAAAAAGATCTTTCAGTTTAACCTCAAATCTAGAGTTTGAGGTGATGAATATCTGTGCAAATATACTAATACTTTAATGCACATAAGTAGCCCAACATGTGTACACAGAACACACCACAGCTGCACTCATGCCTATAGCATGACTTTCAAATCTATGCAGTAGTGACAGCAGCCCGAGGGAAAAGGGTCCAGCATTTACTATTGATTTTTTAAAATAAATGTAAAAGGAAGAAAAAAGAATATTCAAACTCATGCACACCCTGAAGGGAATTGATGGTATTTAATGAGACTTCATTAAATTAAGAACTCTTAATGTGAAAAAGTTTGAAGTCTTTATGAAGAGGATAACAAGGCACTATCTTTCAAATATTAAACTGGAATCATGCAAATATGATGCCAATGTTTAAAAAAGGGACCAGGTGAGACAAACTTTACCAATCATACTTATTAAGGTATATATCAACCCTTTGAATTTTGACATGGCCTCAGGAGGTTGGAATTGTTATCCCTGTAGAAAACTGTGGGAAAGAAAGATCAAGGAGCTTTCTAACATCATGCAATTTGAAAGTGTAAGAAACAAGATATAAATCAGTGCTTTTTGTATCCTGTTCATTTACTCATCTTTTTACCAGAACAGGAAAGTCTGTACCTCCACAGGTGGAAGTGAGGTTCTCTGGGGGAAGTCTCTCTCCTAGAATGTCACAGCTCTAGGGACAATCAGACTGGAAGGAGCCTTAGAAGCAATGATCTTCAATTTCCAGACACAGAACTTAGCTGTGGCCTGATCTTTCCCTGGCCAATGTTCTCTTTGTTTGGTAAGGCTTACATCTCCCATCTCAAGATTTAATAGTTTCCCACCAAAGTGTGCTATTCTTGTTGAGTTTTCAATAGAGATTTGTAATCTTGCCTGAGTCTAAAAAGGAGCTGGAGAAGTAATACAGTTTCCTTTAGCTAATTTACTCAATGGAAATGCCTGAGCTGAGGTTCCCCAATATACATAATCTGCTTTTGATCCTCCAAGAGAATGACTAAGAAGTGATTAAATCATAGCAAAAACGGTTTTATTTACAATTAGTGTTCAGTGTCTTGAAACACAAACCTCCCACCCAAATATTTATCTCAAGATAAACATCTCCTCCCACAGTTTGCTATAACTGACTTCCTGCTAACACAAAAGCATACATCTAAGCACTGCATCCAGGCTATAAATGATGAATTCTATTGAGAACCAAAAAAGCTTCACAGGACACACTTATTGTGCTTATTTCTGTTCTAGAATCCTGGGCCCAGGCTTTCTGTCGGGTTTGGAGTCAAAATTTATTTTCTCTTAAAGAAAAAAGAAAATCATATTTACATTCATGATAGCTAAAAGAGCAGAAATTACCTCCATAGTCTATGTAGAAAACTTCCCTCTATTTTCTGGAATTTTCAAGAGAATAAAAATATAATTTCACATTGAAGCAGAAAACATCCAAGTGAAAGAAATCTGGATATTCTTTCACATTAAGCTATAATACAATTTTTTCTAATAAGTCACTTAATCTAAAGTCTTTAAGATGGGCATATAAGTAAAAAATAGTTCTCTATTTCAATTTTGCATTGGTGGGTGACCAGAGGCAGAGTGCATTTAGTAGGTGTAGGAGAAAATTTAGTGAACACAAAAGATGGGAATAATACACTAACAACAAGCATGACAAAGTTAATGAATGAGAGAAATAGAATGCCTGTCTTGAATACAGGCAGGGGTTGGGGAGGAGGGAGATGAGGGGGGATCAGTGGTGGTGGAAATGGTGCACTGGTGAAGAGAAATGTTCTGTTTATGACTGAAATCTAACTACAATCATGCTTGTAATTATGATGCTTAAAGATTTTATAATTAAAAAAATAAAATAAAATATAAAAAAGAGGGACTGGAGAGATAGCATGGAGGTAGGGCATTTGCCTTGCATGTAGAAGGATGGTGGTTCAAATCCCAGCATCCCATATGGTCTGCTGAGCCTGCCAGGAGAGATTTCTGAGTGTAGAGCCAGGAGTAACTCCTGAGCGCTGCTGGGTGTGACCCAAAAACCAAAAAATAAAATAAAAGAGAGAGAGAGAGAGAGAGAGAGAGAGAGAGAGAGAGAGAGAGAGAGAGAGAGAGAGAGAGAGAGAGAGAGAGAGAGAGAGAGAGAGAGAAATGGAAATAAGAAACTACATCTGGGTGTGTGATCTTAACATCTACAACTAGAGAAAGGAGCTGTGCAGCTGCTGTGCGGCTGCTAGGACCCCATTCTGCTACTAATAGAAAGGGTGTGCAATTCAATAACAACCATCTGAAAGGTTCTTGACAAAATAAAAGACAACAAAAGCATGATTTGATCACCCATTAAATCTCAAGTTAGACTCATGCAAGGACACATCCTGGTATTTAGAATCCCACAATAAAAGAGTTTAGCTTGGTGGAAAGCCATAAAACCTATTATAAGCTGCTAGAAAAATTTGCTCATATGGAAAGCACAAGGTTTCCCAAGCTAGAGGGTTTCTAGGTCTTATTTAATCCTAATGTTCTTGCAGATGCATGGGTGTCTGCTATGGTCTGTAGAGTGGAAAGTTTGGAGAAAGAGCTTTAGCATGTGGCTGCCCTATCAAATGATACTACATAGACTTCTAAAATGAACTGAAGTCATCATCCTATTTGGGATCAAATTTTTTCAAGAGGTTTCTAGACCCAACACCCAGTCATGCTCTGTACCCTGTGATGACTCATTTTGATTTTAAACTACTTCACTTTACCTATCACACTTGGTTCCTCATCTTTAAGTTACCTGTTGGCTCATTAGTTATGTTTAACCTTCAGTTAAGCTCCTTAATACCATGGTCCAATTCTTGGCTTCCAGTATTGGCTTACCTCCCCATACTGATTCTCTTCTCTACATCTTGGTCTAGTATTTTGAGCATCAATATTCTTGAATTCTTGCATACCTTCAAATAATTGCTAATATTTCATCTCATCTGGATTACAGACTCCAGATTTAAGCACTTTTCTGATGGAAAATATTAGAGTGTGTGCTTTTGACTCTTAGAGGCAAATATATTTAATTTTTTTGGAAGACATTTTAGTGCATGGTACCTGTTCTCCTATTTTTTTTTCAGACAAATAAAATGTACAGCCCCAGAGGTTGAGCACATGGTATATATTTAAAGTAAGTATAATGTTCAGTAATTTGATGCATTTATAATGAGTTAAACATCATCTTCCAATACCAAGGAAAAAAAGAAGCAAAGCTGGTAAGAAAATAAGAAAATGAAATTAAACAAACAAATATTAAAGCGTGAGACAGAAATGCAATTATAACACAGAAAACAATAGAAAGTACTGCAAGAAAGATCATTTGACCAAAGATGTTAATGCAGCAAATTCCTGTTTGTGCAGGTTCTGGGAGCAATATTTCAGAGACAAATCCAATAAAATAAATGTTTCCCCATGAAAGTTAGAAAACTAAGAAGTCCTCAGTTCTATAAAACATCAACTAAATGGATACAAATGTGTTTACAACCTTTCACTTTGAAGTTACAATAAGATGAAATGTTTATAGTCTTGGACCTCATTAAAAGATTTGCTCCTTTGAAGAGGAAGTGAATTAAAGAAACCACTTAAAGTTATGCTGTATAATTATGCAATACAGACTAAATTATACAAGATCAAAGATGTGGGCACGTGTGGTTAAAACCAAATATCTTTTATAATTTTGCAAGAATTTTAAGATTATTAGCCTTTCAAGAGGATTATTTTTGTTCTGGAAACTTAGTTTTTACATTGAATTTTCTTGATGTCCATAGCTTCATGATTAGAGCACATCACATGACAGATAATCCTGCTTAGATTACTCAGGAAATTTATTTGTAGTGAATGTTCACAATGACAATCTTATTCCTAATTCTATTTTTTATTTTTTTATATTTTTCCATGCCTTAACAAAGGCTGATAATAGTCATTGTGTATTATTTTTTATCAACTTAAAAAATTCCTTAAACGTATTTTTACCGCTACAAATGCATATTTTAAGGTCAAATTAGTCAAGAAAAATAATTCCTTCAAGCTACTGGTTTTACACTTTTATTTTTCAAAATATGTGTCTTGTTGAGACAAATCAAAACTCAACAAATGGGAAGACAAGTGAAAATCCAAATCAACAGAAAAAGGAATGGCAATTTCCCATAAAGTATAACATTTATGAAAGGTTTGCATTAGTAAACTTCAAGTCATTTTAAATTAACTCTAGCTAAGTCTCTTCAAAATAAAAAGAAAGAAAAAAGAAAACTATCAACTAGAAAAAATAATTTTCCAATTACAAACAAACTTTCTTTCTATTTTCAATGTGAGGGGCTAATATTTTCCAGGACACTAAGGAAAAACCCAGAAGAAGGAAGTCCTGTGGACTCCTACAGCTGCTAAAATATATTCTTACACATATTTAAGTGGCAGGGCATTATACTGGTTACTACATGGGTAGAAAGCCAGGACCCACTTGACAAAAAACAAATCGCAAAAAACACAATTGACCATGAATTAGTGTTTCCTCTCCACTCTGGAAGATAAAATTACAACCAGGTTTTGTGGGACCAGAACCACAACAAAGATGCTTATATAGATAAAGGTCAATGGCTCACAATAAACTCTTCAATTAAAAGGGATTCCTATAGTTATTACTAAATTTAATTTAGTAATTCATCATATTTTCATCAGTAACAAAAGTTGTCTTAAGGAATTTCATGCTGTAAATAATTTAATTTGCAACATTAAATACATCAGTTGGGTCTTATTTCTCCTAAAGATCAATTTTTTTCTGAACTAATCTGCATGACTGCCCTATCCCTATAACCCAAGAGTATGGTAGGGTTTCAATGTTCCTTCACCTTCAGGACTAAAGTATAATTCTTCAACCAGGCAAAGAATAGCCCCAATCACCATGCATATCTGACACCCCTTTTTCCTAAGCTTATCACTGCATGTTCTATGCTCCTCAGAATCACCCCAGTCCTATTTTGCAGTCTTGAATAATTCCTTGTCATTATTTTTCTCTGTTGATATATCCAACACTGATCCCCACCAAAAAATAGTAACCTCAGGAGAGGAGAAAGCAGAATCCCCTTTTTAATGTATGTAACATGTTATGTGATTTTGCACTAGGATCAAAGGTCCTGCTTTAAGTAAATTTTGCCTTTCTCTTTACTGGTACAAAAATACCTGGGACATTACTGATAATATACATTAATCTAATATACATTATATAATATATAATGTATACCGTATATATTTCACTTGTGAGTTTGCAAATCTTCCTTTTAACTCTAAGTTTCTTGAGAACAAAGACCAAGTATGACGAATCTTTTTATTTTTGTGAATTCAGCAGTGTGAATCACTCCCACAGTCCTATTGCCTCTACGTCTCAGTCATCAGCTGCTTTTTACTTCCATTGCTGCCCCAACTTTTAATTGCTCTTTCCTCTCACCTCCAGTAGTAGGCTCTTCCACACAAAAGCCAAACAATTATTTTTACTAATGTAATTCGATCATCTCTTTCTTACTTAGAACTATCGAATAGCATCCTTTTTATTCCCAGAGAATGAAACCCACCCACAGCCCAGACTTTGTAACCTCTAAACTTGAGCTCTCTCTACTTAGATCTTAGGCAATTCTCTCTTCAAGGCTTCCATTTACTGAGTTGCTATTGGACATCATAGATTTTAGAACCTGCTACCCAATTGGCTTATCTCCTCCTGGCTTTATTGGCTGGTTCCTCTTTCTGAAACACTCTAGCCTCCCACCTCACTCCACTTCTGTTTCTCCTTTTGGTGGCCTATTCTTCTTGATGGATCCTTAAATATCATCTTCTTATAACATTTTTCCTGCCATTGAAGCAGACTTTCTGTTAGCCTTTCCTACAGCTTTGACATTTGCCATAATATTCCGGTGTCTAACAGTGGTTGGTAAATATATGCTGGTAAACATATCAAATAGTGCATGGATTTGTGGATGTATAGATAAACGGGTGAATGACTGGTAGAGGAAGCAGGGAAGAAAGTAAAGAAGATCTGAAACAAGAAGCAGGGCATTGTAAGATTAAAAGGCTCTTTTAGGTTGACAAAATTAGGCAGCCTGGACTACCATGAAGACCTCAGGATACATCATGCACAGAAATGTATAAGGAAATGGAGGCCAGGAAAACAGGATACAGGAGAACAAAGTAAAAAATTTCCGATTTGGCATGTTTTTTCTGCTTGGAAATAACATATATAACGCACCAACAAAAATAGTTGACAAAGTGCTAAATGTTTTGATGAGGGTGATGATGAAGATGATGATAAAGAGAATGGAGAATACTCTCATTTCATCATTTTAAGTGTTAGGGGAGGAAGCTGACTTTGCACACATTTGGCTGGCAGAGGATCACAGAACCTTGTACTGTTCAGTCACTGAAAGAAGAGGCAAGGAAGCTTAAGATCTTTCAGCTCTGTGACTGAGGTTTATTACTAGGGATCTAGTGACTATCTTCTCTGCAGTATTGCCTGGCCAACTGCCCCAGAAGCACCCATTATCATCACCCATGGGCATGACTGGGCAGCTTCCCCATCCCCAGTTATGTGAGAATTTACTGCCAGCACTTGAAGAACTGAGAAAAAGTTACAGCTCTGACTGTAAGTTTTAAAGTTTGTTACTAACAAACTCCATTTAAGGATTGGGAATATAGATCAGTGAAGAGCATATATTTGTTTTATTGCATATTATTATATTATAATATTGCATGAAACCCTGGTTTGAAACTTTAGTACCAAAAAATGTTCATATTTTTATCTCCAGAATTTATCTCCTCTATTCTGGCTTTATCAGATGTCCTTTGACTCAAGTGATTTTACCAGCCAAAACAAATGTTAGCCTGAAAGGAAACTGCCAATACAGGAGATAAGATAGGAAGGGGTGGCACAAAGATTGAGCTTCATGAAATTAATTGTAAAATCTTCAAAATCATACTATTGTGGAAATAAAAAGAAAGGGAAATTGAGACTAGGAACAAAGTTCAATGCTAGAATATAATGCCTTGCAATTGTGAGACCTAAACACAAACAACTAGAAAACTTGAAATTAGAGGGAGGGACAAGAGTATGTTCACTTCTCAGAAATAAATATGTAGGATCTGTTATCAGCAGATATTTAAGTTAGTTAAGGAATGGTTCCAAAGCTGCCTTGGTTGTAATATCTCCTGCAGTCACATGGTGCTTCTCAGTGTAGTATGAATGTAGAAAAAGCTTTAGAAGTGTGCATTAGCTGTGAACTAAGAGGCTACATGTACTTATTTTATGTTACTTCAGTTCATCAGTGTAGCACCCTGTGAAGTAACTGTGTTTTATTATCATCCCCTTTCACAGACTAGGAAACTAGAGCCTAGAGAAATGAAAAATGAGGTAGTCCTTCTAAGATCCCACATTCTACAAATGGCAGACATAGAATTGGGACTTTAGACTCCTTAGACTGTAGTCAATGTTTCTGCCTGACAACTGACTCCAATTGGAGCAACACAAATTTGATTTTACTGTCTTTATTTTTTAATTAATATTTTTTATTTAAACACCTTGGTTACCAACATGATTGTGGTTGGGTTTCAGTCATATAAAATGACACCTCCCCCATCACCAGTGTAACATTCCCATCACCAATGTCCCAAATATCCGTCCTCCCCTCCTTGCCCCCACCTGTACTCTAGACAGGCTTTCTATTTCCCTCATATATTCTCATTGTTAGGATAGTTCTCAATGTAGTTATTTCTCTAACTAAACTCATCACTCTTTGTGGTGAGGTCCTTGATATGGGCTGTAATGTCCAGCCCTCCTCTCTTTTTGTCTGAAAATGGTTGAGAAATGTCTTTCATTTTTCTTAAAATCCATAGATGAGTGAGACCATTCTCCGTCTTTCTCTCTCTCTGACTTATTTCACTCAGCATATTATCATAGATTGCTGGATACAGCATATCTAATCTTAGTTTTTTAAAAGAAGACACTGGAACAGGATTAATTTTATCATAAAGTCTCTGTTCCTTAAATGAAGTGCATTTTAACTAACACTTAAGCAGAAAACTTTCCTAAAGAAATGAATCCCTAAAAAGTATATTCTACAATGTC
The DNA here is from genome assembly GCF_024139225.1 of Suncus etruscus. Classification (NCBI taxonomy): domain Eukaryota; kingdom Metazoa; phylum Chordata; class Mammalia; order Eulipotyphla; family Soricidae; genus Suncus; species Suncus etruscus. The sequence continues at coordinate 37,942,374 of NC_064856.1, read as the reverse complement.
ATATTTCTCTTGGTTTTCAATATTTTGCAGGCTCCTATGAAAAATTTATTATTTATTTTATTACCATATTTTTAGAAGAGATGGCAGATGGAGTTTATTGTTACCTCTCAGCATAGAGGCATCTGACCTATTCACATTGATTCATGCAACTAATTTGTGTTGAGGTATGTAAGGAAGATGGAATTATATTGGTCAGCAAAGCCTAAGAGAATCTCAGCCTTGGAAGGACACAGACACTGTAAATTAGGCTGAGACCAACTGTGGAGAAAAATCTGGCTATGTGACCTAGGTACCAAAGGCATTAGAATGTGAAAGAGTTACTTGCATGTGGGAAGCATTGTTGAGAGAAGTAACCCTAGAAAACTAAAATCTGAAATATCATGGAGATTTTGATAAGTAAATGGTGCCCTCTGGAGTTGGGCAACACTAAATCCAGAAGAAGGAAGTCTTAGAGTATGTCAAAATCATCACAAACTATTTGCAGAACCAGATATTTTATATTATTTAGCTTTCAGAAAATGGAGCCCCTCTTTGGTTAGAGTTTAATGTTCCATTTCTGCATATTCAACCACAAAAGATGGCAGTTTTCAAAGAATGTTATTTTCTATCATGAGCTTCTCCTCCACTTACAGCTTTTAACACTTTTTCCATAGTTCTTAGCATAAACAAAAGTCCCTAAAGTGTGAGTGCTTTATGCCTTTTCCATTCTTCCAGAGTACTGGTATATTCATGTAACCTCTTATATTTATTGCCTTTAGCTACTGAATTATTATTTTAGTTAACTGCTCACTTACCAGATTAGATTTTGCCCTTAACTCTCCAAAGGCAATGTAAGTTTATACATTAATGGGTTTCCCATGTAAAATATAATACTCAGCAACTTTCTACTAAAAATTTTAATAAAAACACCATGACTTAGGATAATTATAGGAATTCTGAGAGTGAAAAGACTTTTAAAATCATCTCCCCAGGTTCTGATTCTTCCATAGCCATTGGGTGTGCTAAAGACCATCAGAGGGCATCAACAAGAATACCCTCATCAAGATCTATAGTCCAAGAATGGCAGACTTCAAACCAGAACACTGGGCCATACTGAGCCAGAGTCTAAGATATGAGCCTTAAAACCAGATGACCTAGGTTTTGACAGATCCCCCCATTATGAGCTATATGTAAAACCATGAATATTAATGAACCTAGCTAACTTTCTATAAAAGGTAACTTTTAGTTATCTAGCTAACTTTCTGTAAAAGGTATTGTATTGAAAAGATTGATCTGCTAAGAACAATGCCTGTGACATTGGATAGTCTATAAAAGCGATTGTTTTGCTAGATCAGTTACTACTTGAATTCCCTCAACAAAAACTCCCACTACTGAAGGAATTTGGGCATAAATTGGTATGTGGGATGAAATCCTCCCCCTTCCTTTGAAAACTAGTGAAAGGGAGAGGAAAGCCCATTGACTATATGTTAGATACAGCTTCTCTATGTGAGTCACCAGGCAATTCAGTAGTAGCCCTTCTTTTATTGGAAAGGCACTGGACAGCTCAGTAACTTGGAGGGGATACCAAATTGTGCTGATGCCGGCTCCCTTCTCCTGTTTTCTAAAACTTCCAGGCAAAACAAAGAACTAACAGTCTGCCCTCTCCAAAGTTCCACACCATTAGGACTATATTTCCAGACCAATTATACTAGGAGCTTCATGTAGAATACTATCCAGCAACAATGTGGAATCCAGACAAAATGCTTTAAAAATAATATTCTCAAGTTGCTAATCACTCAATTCTATCCCCTGTAATTCCACTAGCTTTCAAGATCACTTTTAAAAGCAAAGACTGCTTTGATTTTCTCTTATTCAAGTCCCTCAAAAGCTGATGATAATTGCATCAAAAATCCCTCTCCTCAAATAACAGACTACATTTTACTCTTTTCTGTGCCTTTTTGGTAAGAATTGTGCTTTAACCAGGCTGCCAGGAAACTACCTGGGTACAGGATGAATGCCTGCTTTTAACCATTGACCTCAGAACTGCCAATTGGAGGATACCCTCAGATTTCCATCACAGGATCATAGAGCATTTTTTGTGTCAGACACTACCCCCGAAGGATTTCCCCAATGAACTTTGTACACATCAAAGTAAAAGTTTGGAAGCTTTCTATAGCACATGCCTTTGTAAACAAAAGTGCTGCACATTAGTGATCTTGCAATGGCCATAAAAATCACATCTTTCTTCTCTCTTCTCACTCTAGGACTAGCATTTCAAAAGAAGAGAGTCGATAATAAAGGAAACCTTTGGTATAAATGAAAAAAAAAGTGACATAAACTAAAGCCATAACCTCCAGAGACAATAAATTCCCAAGAGGATCAAAAGACATTGGAAAGGGAGAGACTGGGAAAAGCCTGAAAGAATGGACAAAGAACTTTCATATTCAGAGCTTATATTTAGATTGGTATAAAAGCCAGCTAACTCAAGTCTGAACCAGACAACACATATTTCTGAATGGAATTTACCTTCTAGAACTGTTGTTTATGTAACCTACATATTGATAATTCATGTTTCCATAACAGCAAGTTTCAGTGTTAACATTTAGATTCATCAGATGAATCTAAACATATTACCTCAGAAGATAAATAATTGTATACTGTCAAGACATAGGATAACAACTGTTTTACATTGATATGAGACTATTTCAGAGGTAATACAAGGATATGTTTGCTACTCCAAGGTAGTTTCCGTAAATTGGAGAGTGTTGACTCTAGAAATTCAAGTCCATATAGAAACTATAACTAAACAATGAATGAAAAAGAAGAGTATTCAAGAAAAATATGTAAGTAGGAAATATCTCTCATAATTCCATTTCCTAATGTAACAATCTTCATACATTAGTAATTTTTATACAGAGCTTCATATTTTATAGCTATATTCATAAATATATATTTCATTAAGTTTTTATTTTGTGCTATACATATGTTAACAGAATATAATGTTTATAAAGTCTTCAAAACAATTACACAAGTGCTAATTTGATACTTTCTTTGAAAATATTTAAAATGATAATATGCTTATTAGAAAACATTTTCCGAACACCAATTTCAGGTTGTAGGAGAAGTAAATCAGTCTGTGTTCTAATACTATCCCATACTTTTCAATATTCTGATAATAGAAGTAGGTGAAATTCACCTCAGTTGGCATCTTAACTTAACTCAGTTCAGGCTGCTATTATAAAATATCATCCATTGTAGACAACCTATCTTAGTTTAAGCTTAAACAACAGAAATTTAATTCTGAATGTTTTGAAGACTGGATATCTAAGATGAAGGTGTTGGTTTCCTTATCAGGCATTTATAAATTGTCAAGATTGCATCCTTATCATCTATTTACCTCCACCCAATACTACCATATTAGTAATTAGGGTAACAACATATAAATTTGGAGGATGATATATAATTATGTGTACGTAAGACACAGAATGTTATAAATAAATATTATACCAATAAAAAGTTTCAGATAAGCATTTTGTGACAGCTTCACTAATATTTACTCATTTTCTTTAACAATGTAAAAATTTTAGTTGAGTATATGGGCATTGAACTAGCTTGCCCAGATTTTTATGCAACTATATAAAGCATCTGTTCAAGTACTGACTAATGAATATTGAAAATGAAATATTTGCAAGTTTAAACAATGAGTTGAAATATATTTCCCCTTTCTTACGCTTCTGTTTGGAATTGGTGACAGAGACAAGAAAAGTGACCTGGGATCATAAAAAGTAAAATACACTCAGAGAACAGCAGAAAAACAAAATATGGTCAAATTCTACTTATCATTGCCTACTCACACTTTTTTATAATGGATGAAATGTTTTTGGTTTTTAAGTCTATGTGTTTGGGGTAAATCTTGATACTGTTGCCCAATATTTAATATAATTTAGTAAAAGACAAGTTTTTTTTTTTTCAGTTGTTCTAAGCACAAAGCCCCAAAACCTAAAGAAGTCAACACAGTAATTGACAGGGTAACAACCTGCCTCTGCTTGTCCTTTTGAAAATATCTGCAGGGTATTCGAATTTCAATGCTCCAAGTAATTGACAAAAGGCTCAAGTTTAAAGTAATATTCTGTTTATGTAACTATTGTTTGTCCAATAACCTATGACTTCTCTTCCAATCAGTAGAGCAAAGTCAATTCACACCTGAAGCTGAGATCTCAGGAACACATATAATCTTATTTGTCCTTAAGACAAAAAAAAACCATCACTGCATTACTTTCCTCAACTTCAAGCTGTACTATAAAACAATAGTTATTAAAATATCTTAATATTGGAATAAAGACAGACCCTCAGTTCTGAGACAGAGCCACAGGTATCTGATCAATTAATCTTTGGTAAAGGAGGAAGTAATATGAAATGGAATAAGGAAAACCTCTCCAACAAGTGGTGTTGGGAAAACTGGTCAGCTACATTCAAAAAAGTGAACTCAGATCTATTTTTAATGTTGTGCAGAAAAGTCAAATAGAAATGAATTAAAGACCTTGATATCAGACTTAAAAACATAAGGTATATAGAGGAAAACATAAAACTATCTATGATATTGAAGATGAAGGCATCTTCAAGGTTGAAATACCACCCACTGACCAAGCAAGTAGAAGTTAAAATAAGTAGTGGGATTAGATTAAACTAAGAAGGTTCTGCACAGAAATGGTAACCAGGACACAAAGACTACTCACAGAATGAGAGGAACTATTCACCTGGTAAGTGGTTAATACCTAATCACTAGTAGTGCTTAATAAGAAATAAACATTTATGGCTGGAGTAGTGGCTCAGCAGTAGGGTGTTTGCCTTCCAAGTGGTTGACCTAGAACTGACTTCGGTTCGATCCCCTGAGTTCCATATGGTCCCCGAGCCAGGAGCGATTTCTGAGCCAAGAGGCAGGAATGGCTGCTGAACATCACTAGGTGTGGCCCAAAAAGAAACAAAAAACCCCCAACCAATCAAACAAACAAAAGCCCAAACCCATTTAACTTCATCTGCAAATGGGCAGAAGAAATGAAAAGAAACTTTCTCAAAAAGAAATACAAATGCAGTTGAAAAAAATTCTTCACATTACTAATCATCAGGGAGATGCAAATCAAAACAACAATGAGATATCATCTGACACCACAGAGACTGACACACATCATAAAGGACAAGAACAAACAGTGCTGGCATGCATGACAGGAGAAAGGGTCTCTGCTGGTGGGACTATTGAGCCATCCAGAATTTTTGGAAAATAATATGGATTTTCCTGGAAAAACTAGAAATTGAGTTTCCATATGACCCCTACTGTTCCTAGGAATATACCCCAAGGACCTCAAAACACAATACTGCATTCTTATGTTAATTGCAACCCTAATAGCCAGGATATAGAAACAAACCAAATGCCTGAGAACATATGAGTAGATAAAGGAACACAGTATATCTACACAATGGAATACTGCACAGCTGTTAAGAAAAATAGAGTTATAAAATTTGCTTATTTGTAAATGTATATGAAGAGTATTATCTGAGCAAAATAAGTCAAAGGGATAGGAATAGACATATAATAATCACATTCATTTGTGAAATATACAAATATCCAAAAACAATTGAGACAAGGTCTAGAAGGAACAGTCCATAGTAGGAAGTTTGACACAAATAGTTGGGGATATGGGAGTGCAATTAAAACAGGAAAAGGTATAAAAAATAAAAAATAAATAAAATAGGAAAAAGGACCACTATCACACTAACGTAATGATTGTTGGAACCGATCTTGTCCAGAAAAAACTGGGTGCTTAAAAGAGATAAAGTGATATATCAAGTAGCAATGTTGCAAACCACAGTGTTTAAAAGATAAAAAAGAAAGAGAGAGTGAGAGAGAAAGAGAGACAGAATTGCCACAGAGGAAGGCAGAGGGAGAACAGAGGAAAGGAAGGACAGAGGGAAACAGGACATAGGTTGTGGGAAATTTGTATTGATGAAGGGTGTTGGGCATTATATGACTGAAATTCAATCTTGAACAACTTTGTAACTGTGTATCACATGGTTATTCAATTAAATAATTTATAAAAAGAAAGCAGCATCAAAAATGTCTAATTCACCATAAAACTTAGTCGTCATCTTCTGATTAATGAGACCATTGTATGATCTCATCCCACCATAAGGATGCAGGTCAGTTTCTAAGATGACACCAAATATATCCTTTAACCCTACATTGTGGAAGCTTAATCATAACTAATCAATAAAAAAATCTTCCTCAGATGTGTAGCCAAGTATATTACATTGATCACCAACTTTTACATACTCAGTGATATAAATGAATCCAGTGCAATACACTGGTAGTATGATTCAATAGCAAATTTTATAGCAAAGTTCATGCCTTGCATTGATGAAACCTGGGTTTGAACCCTGTGACACAATAAATAAATGCATCCAATCTATAAAAGGCAAGCAGTGGCCATGCCTTATTGCTTTCTGTGATAAGAGTCTCTGCTCAGGGTCCAGTGATGAAGGCAAACCAACCAGCCAACGAACTGTGTGTCCCAGTACTAAAGGAACTAAATACTATCGAAAGACAAATGGGTGGACTCAAATCTGGTTAGAGCAATCAAGGTAGAATAGACCATAATACTTACTTATAGAGAGTATAGACAAGATGAAAAACATTTTAATGGCCACTTTCTACATTAATTGGATGGAATGGTACTGAGCTACAAAAATAGGACTGATAGTTGTCCAGTATATGATTTGAATCATAAAATGTGTAATGATGTAATGACATGTATTTTATGCCATAATCTACATAGACAATAGAAGTGATGTTATCTAAATTTTGTCTTGGAAGCAGAAGTCTTATAAAGTAGAAAACATAAATTGATGTATCAATGGATAATACAGTAGGTAGGGCTATTGCCTTGCATTCAGCCAAGCCAGCTTTGATCCTTGGCATTGCATGTTGTCTCCCTAATAGCCAGGAGTAATCCTTGAGAACAGAGTTAAAAATAAGCCCTTAGAATTTCAATATGCTATCTAAAAGACAAAAATTTAAAAAATGAGATTAATATTTTGGCAAATTTGTATTGGCCAAAATATCTAATCTTGACATTGACAAAACATGAAGAAACAGAACTTGACAGAAAAAGTGGCTCCTATAGGAAACTAATATCATCTAGCTCAAATCCCTTTAAGAAGTATATATCTTTATGGACTGAAGAGCTAATACAGTAACAAATAGGGTATTTGCATTGCTTGTAGCTGATCAGGGCTTGATCCCTAACACCTTTTATAGTTCCTAAGTACCTCCAGGAGTAATACCTCAATGCAGAACAAAGGATAAGCTCTGAATATAGTCTGGCATAGCTCTGCCCAACTAACAAAATCAAGACTCTATCTACAAAATCTAAAGCAGAAAGGAGTGAGAATTGATATGGCTATTCAGTTACTAAGAATCAAGGTTGATTCCTTCTATTCACTGTTCCATCTATTCACATCTTTACAAATTTTCCTTATATTCTTATCCTTCCTCTTTATTGAAAGTGAAATAGTAGCGGAGAAAACTGGTTTTCAAAAACATTTTTATAAATGTTCACAATAAAGATCAGAATTTCCCATGAAAACCTGGTATAATAATTATGTATATCAAGTTTAATACAGTTGCTATTTTTAATTCTTTCTAATGCATTTCTCTAAAATACAAATTCTAGTTTGTATTACTAAGCCAATTTTATGTCCCACAGTTTGAAAACTGCAATTTTGAATAATTCCAAACAAGATCATCCCTAAAAGACCTTACAATTTTGATTCAGGAAATTGTCAACACAATTTTTGCATCATTTTTTTTTAATATTTAGCACCTTTCACTACATAGTTCTCACTATAGTGGGGTGACAAAGACAAAGACCTAATGAGAACCACCATAGATCACACAATGATCACAGCAGAGTTGGAGCACAATCCAGTGAAGCATCAGTGAGAATTGGCCTGTTCAGTAGCTCTTTTTCTGGTGAATTCCAACTCATGATACATTTCAGCCCTCCAAACTTAAATGTCTCTTCTGATATGTCAAAAATGGGAAGTAAATCTAGTGTACATATTACAAAATCATGTTAATTTTCATGTCCAAGTGCTTGCAAGAGCCTATCTTGCAAGGAACTATCTTGTGCTGGCCACAAATACATGAAACACAGTTCCTGGAGCTTCTACAGGTTCACAGTAAAAATTCTCACCAATGGTGCTACAACCAATGATTATAGAACTCTTTTGAAACTCTGCTTTCTCAGTGATATCTCAGCTGTTTTGTTTAACTCAACATAGTGTCCCTGTCTGGCTGAGGGCAAATGCTAACCTTCAAACCTTCCCTGGAATTGTGAGAAGAGAGAATTCAGATCCAGGTGTCTTGCTTCCTGATTTTTTAATCTTCTCTGTCCTCCTCTGCCCAATCCTCTGAATTAAAGGCTGAGTAGTAGTCAGTCCCACTGGGAAACCAAAGATGTGTCTTTTGCACAGTAGTTAACATAGTCTGCACCAAAGCACCAAAATTCCAGGCCTGAATTCCATTCTGGAAGAGTCAGCGCTAAATATCTGTGAACCTTGGACAAATTACTTTTGTCTTTTTATCTGTAAACGGAGAAGTTTTGAAAGGATCTCTGATGCCTCTTCCAGGTCAGAAAGTTTTGGCATTCAGACTTTCTTGTTCCCACTCTCAAATTATTTTTTCTGAAGAATAGCTTTAGCTGCCATTTGTTCTCACTGGGCACTCAGTACTGTGCTAAGCGTGCTACCTTCAGTTTCTATTTGAATTTTGCAATGCTCCCAAGAGAACTGGCCCTCTTACAAATCAGAAAACTTGGAATGGTAGAGGATAATGAATCCCAAAGGAATCCTACTTTGGCAAGAAGATCTTAATCCAGTCTTCTTCTGCTTCTTTTTTTTTTTAAAGAAAAATATAGGGGAACTCTACTACCTTATCATGTAATTAGTGAATAGCTCTACCGAATTATGGTCTTCTAAATTTAAGTAGACCTTCATTTAGCAGACTTTAAATTTTTTACATCTGTATTTCTAGTCAGCCTTCATTACCGTACAGTCATTAATTAAATTTAATACCAGAACAGACTCACTTATCAGATTTCTGAATATGAGACCAGATGTGTAGAAAATTCTTTCCAATGTAGGAATTTCGTTTCATTTCTTTTATTTGGATTTAATCTTTGTTCTTGCAGAAGAAACTTGGCACTGGCCAGAGCTTGCCTCCTCTTCATGCATAGAAAAGCCAGAGCAAGGCAAAGACAGAAACCCTCTGCCTACCCAGGGGGTTGGAGAATCCTTCTGGGCTACCAGGACTCTCCTAACCTCGGGTGTACTTTACCTTGTAGAAACAAGAGTTCTGGGGACAATACCCCGATGATATTTCTCTGGAGCCCAAGCCTCCGTAGTGGTGCCACTGTAGGAAGGCACTGCTTAGTGGAGCATAACAAACTGGAGAAGGGGGCACGCCCGAAAAGACACGGAGTGGGGAGGGGCGTTTCCGGATGCTCAATCCTGACTTTACCAGGAGTTGCGCTAGGGGTGGCCAGTGCAGCCTCATCCTCTAAAAGAGGGAGCTTTTCAGCCCTACAACCGCTTCCCCAAATCACCCCACTTCATGTGCGCCTGGTACCAGTTCTCCAAGGTCCTCAGGAAACCCGGGTGAGCTCCTCAGTTCCTCTTTGCTGTCTTTCTCCGAAGGGCCAGAGCAAAGTGAAGCACTGCAAAGAGCAAGTGGAACCTAGGTTCGCAGGGGTGGGGGTAGGGTGGGGGCAGAAGAGACTTCCCCACATGCCATGCTTTGGCTACCCCACAACCACGTGGACGTGCCGCTGGGGACAAAACCAAGTTTTCTGTGGCTCCATTTTGAGAATCAAAGTGCACTGGAGGTGAGGAATTTAGGGATTCACTTTTTCTTTTTTTACTTATGTTTTACCACTTTACATCCTTTACCACTTGGAGAAGACCCTGGATGTACAACTCTTGAGTTCTGAGTACAACTCCCCCAAGTACCCTGTGCATACCTTGTCTTATACTGTTCAGTAACTTCGGTCATAGGTGCATAATAAATGAAATCAGTGACTATAAATAGAATTATTTTTTTTAAACTTTAATTTCCTCCTTTTTTCTTTTTCTTTTCTTTCTTTTTTTTTTTAGTTTTGGTTTTTGGTTCACACCCGGCTGCGCTAAGGGGTTATTCCTGGCTCCATGCTCAGGAATCATTCCTGGTAGGCTCGGGGGACCATATGGAATACTGGGATTTCTCCGGCCCCCTAAATGGAATTAAAAAAAAACAAACAAACAAAAAAAAAAAACAGTTCACGGTTTATCTACCTTATATCAGGGCTCAAGCACCACTTTAGCAAAGAAGCTGAAGGATTAGAAAGCAGAAGCAAAGATCATTGCCATCGTTACCACTGTCTTATTGGATATAGCTAATGCAAGTTGTTCCAGGGGCTGCCATAGATTTGATGACCTATAAAGACCTTGAGGTTTGTAAGTCCTGAATTTACTGTTATGCTTTGTCTAGAGTAAACAAATTATTTTCACCACCGAAAGCTTGCTTTACCAATGTCCCTAGTTTCCTTCCTTCACACCCCTAGATCGTCTCTAGGCACTTTTATTTTTTAAAGTAAACATAAATGAAATAAAATCCAATGATTCAGGGCTATATGTGGCCCTACCTTCTAACCTGGCTCTGTCTAATCCTCCAGGCTACTCCCTCTCCTTTCTCTTCCCTCACTATTCTTCCCCATCAAATGCTTGCTTCCCATATTGCTGCTTTAGGACCTTTGCACTTGCTATTATTTCTATTTAAAATGTGACTTCTCTTAGATTTCTGTATCTACTTTGAAGCCATTTTCTCCACTCCATCTGGTTTTACATCTACCAGGGCTTACATAATGAAATTTTTTCCCTTATAAAATTACATATAGGTACTAATTTTGTTTTTTCCCCCTCTTTGTTGTTTGTTTACAGTAATGAAGTCTTCATCAGGTGCAGTCCTTTGCTTATAAGCCTCTGAACCCTCTTTCATTGCCTAGCATGTATCAAATTTATACAACAAACAATTGATAAATGAGTGTACATTAAGTGACAACTGCTTTGAAGAGAATTTGGAACGCCTCAGGATGGCAAACCAATGGCAATTCTATGAGACTTTCTTTCAAGACTTACTCTGATAGCAGTCTCCAGAATATGTGCTGTCGCTTGTCTAAAAATGGAGCAGGTATCTCGGCTTGACCCTGCCTGCATTCAGGAGCATACATCTCCTTAGGTGTCTCTTCTTATCAGTCCAGTATCCACAGTACAAAAATTTTATAGGCTGGTCCACTCCAGAATGTAAATTGCAATTGTTTTGTGGAGAAACAGGGAAAAATACAATACTAAGTTTTAGAAGCCTACATGGAAATTCTTTTTTTTTTTTTTTGTGGTTTTTGGGTCACACCCGACAGTGCTCAGGTGTTACTCCTGGCTCCATGCTCAGAAATTGCTCCTGGCAGGCACAGGGGACCATATAGGACATCGGGATTCGAACCGATGACCTTTTGCATGAAAGGCAAACGCCTTACCTCCATGCTATGTCTCCAGCCCCTACATGGAAATTCAAATGCAGTGTACTTGAAATGCTTAGGAAATGGCTTATTCCTAGAAAGTACATTTTCATAAACTCACAAACAATTTTAAAAAACTAAACCCAGTTGAAATCATTTTGTTTGCCAACAACAGAGTATTAACTCAATAGTTTTTTAGAATCAATCTTTTTATATTTTTATATCTTGCATTTTTAATAGGAAATGAACTTCTTGATTGTAGAGACTATGTGTAGACTATATGTGTATACACTTATTTTTTAATAATTTTTATTTTGACAACAGTGGATTACAAATCTTTCACAGCAATATTTTAGATACATTGTGAGATTGAATCAGGGGCATTCTCACCACCAATGTTGTCCTTTCTCCACCCTGTTCCCAGCACGCATCTCATATTCCCCTTCTTTGCCTCCAGGCTGCTAGAATAAGTAAGTGGTCCCTTCTATGTCTAGCTTGTGTAGATTGGGTATTGATTCTGTTGTCATTGGCTTTGGATTTGGTGTTTAAGTTTGATCATTTTTTATTTATACTCAATGCTAATACAACTGTTTGGTCATGGTACCCTCCATTATTTCTCCCTCAATTTGTGAGGCAGAACAAGATGGTTCAAGTTATGTGGTTCTGTTAAAAGAAAAGAAGGAAATGGGGGGGTGGCAAAAATCAAACAAACAAAAAAATGGAAGGAGTCCTTCTAGAGGCAATAAATATTAATTTAAGAGAAGAAAGGAAAAAGGACAAAAAATATAACAGCAATACAAAACAAACAAACAAACAAAAAGAACCGGAAAAGAAGAACCCAGCAATAAGCACCACAGCAATAAAGACAACAACCAAACAATAACCACGATCCCTAGATAAAAACAAAACAAAGCACAAAAACAAAAAGCAAACAAACAAAAAACCAAGCAACACACACACACACACAGAGAGAGAGAGAGAGAGAGAGAGAGAGAGAGAGAGAGAGAGAGAGAGAGAGAGACATGGCAGAAAGAGACGAGATGTCATGGCAGCTGAAGAGAGCATGTTTAAATAGATTTAAGATTATAGGTGACACATGTTGGCTAGGCTTTAATAAAGTTGATGTCTCCTGAAACCTGGAAAAAAAGCAACAACAACAATAACAAAAAATTAATTTGTGCTTTTTTTGCATAGGCACAGTAAATATTGGTGAGATTAGAAAGAGATACAGGGTTTCTACACCATCGACGTATACAGTCATGGGAATAACTACAGGTTCCGTACATGCTCTTTACTCTCCCCTAGGTCCTTTTGTGGTGTCTGGAAACTTTCTGCTCAGTTGTGGATGATAAAATCAGACCTCTGTAACTAGAGATCTTGGTATTTTCACAGGTCATAGGATGGAACCTTTCTTTATGGTTCTAGAAGTTCTGTTCCATCACTGTTGTTTTAATCAGTCTTCTGTAGTTTGTGGTCTTGGTTTTTGCACTGTTCCTAGGATGAAGCCTAGGATAAAGTCTTTCATTATGTTTCCAGAAGTTCTGCTCAGTTGCAGCTGTCTCAGTCAGACCTCTGGAATTAGAGATCTTGGTTGTTGTACAGGTCGTAGGCCAAAGCCTAGACTAGGGTCTTTATTATTGGTCCCAGGATAGGTTCTGCCCAGTCATGGTTGTCACAGTCAGTCTTCTATAGTTAGCAATCTTGGCTTTTGTAGTTAGCAATCTAGGCTTTTGTACAGACCAAAGGATGAAGTGTCTTGTGATTTCATCGTATCATTAGGTAGTGAGGTTAGACAACCTGCTTTTAGACCAAGTTGTTGTCATTTCCTCATTGTTATGATGTCATATCAAAACTGGCACCAACATGGTGTCAGAGCACTAGTAAGATTGTCCCAGCGGGAGTTTAATTTCTGAAGCTATTGCAGAGAACTGTGTCAGTTCTGTCTGAGATCTAGGGTTTGGGTTTTGATTGATTAGTTTACTCAGAAAGAAGAAAGAAAAAGAAAAGAAAAGGAAAGAAAGAAAGAAAGAAAGAAAGAAAGAAAGAAAGAAAGAAAGAAAGAAAGAAAGAAAGAAAGAAAGAAAGAAAGAGAGAAAGAAAGAAAGAAAGAAGAAAGAAAAAGAAAGAAAAAGGCAAAAGCTGGCTCCCTGTGTGTGACACCAGGCGGGGAAAATCCGCGAAAGTACACCGGCCCAGTGGGGCTCAGCTGTGAAAGACTGAGAGTGTGACCTGTCTATGTCTGTCTACTGTCCTCTTGCGTGAAACTCTTGCGAGTGGGGCAAAAAGAGGCTCAGAGGAGCACGGCCGCGTAGCGAAGCGGAGCGGCCGTGCACTCTTTCTAAGGAAAGAACTCCATTGCAACAAGAAGGAAAAATCACACTAAGAACGGCGCTATATCACAGAAGCAAACATTTCTCTCTGGACTGTCTTCTCTGTTGCATGCTCGGGCCCAAGATTTGTCCCAGTGTGAGGCTTCATCCACGGAGGACTCCCCTCCCTTAGAGGCAAGTCAGCCCATCCCGAAAGGGAGGAGCCAGAGGAGTGTGCTGCCTACATCATATAGACAATGAATACCACTACAACACGTAGAAAAAACCCACAATACAAGTGTGACAAGGGGGAAACAACGCAAACCAGCATCAGACATAGAGAATGAAGATGACAATTCTGAGGACCAGATAATGACTGAACAACTAATCAACCTCTCAGATAAGGACTTTAGACTAGCAATATGGAAGGTGCTCAACAGACTCCAAGAAACCATGGATCGAGTTGAACAGAACACTAATAAGAACCAAGAAAATATGAAGGCAGAAATGACAAAACTCCAAACTGAAATAACATGTCAACTAACAGGACTGAAAAAGTCAGTAAACGAAGTGAATGACAAATGGATAAGCTCTGGGACAGGGTATCAGAAGCTGAGAATAGACTTGGTGCTGTGGAAGATGAGATACATAACAATTCCATACAGCAGGAGAGATTGGACAAAAAACTTAAAGCAAATGAGCAGACAATGGAAAAATTAGTCAAAGAATGGGAACAGACGAAAATAGAAGTCTATGATAAGATCAACAGAAACAACTTAAGAATCATTGGAGTCCCAGAGACCCAGGAAGAAAATTTCCAGGAAGAATCAATGGTCAAGAACATCATTAAAGAGAAACTCCCAGAGCTAAAGAATATATGTGATCAAATCCTGCATGCCCGAAGAGTACCAACCAAAAGAGACCCCAGAAAAACCACCCCCAAGACACATCCTAGTCACAATGACAAATCCCACAGATAGAGACAGAATTCTGAAAACAGCAAGATCAAAAGGGGAAATCATGTTCAAGCAAGCTTCCCTGAGATTTACAGCAGACCTGTCACCAGAAACGCTCAATGCCAGAAAGCAGTGGTGGGATATTGTGACAAGACTGAATGAAATGAATGCTTCACCCAGAATACTATACCCAGCAAAACTCACTTTCCGGTTTGATGGAAGAATACATGGTTTCACAGACAAAAAACAGCTCAGAAACTTCACAGACACAAAACCAGTCTTAAGAGAAAAACTGAAAGACCTAATCTAAGACAAGACTACCCAAAAGACACACCAAATTTTGAAATAAAGATGGCGTTAAATCCCAGGACAATTCTTTCTCTCAACGTCAATGGACTAAATGCACCAGTTAAGAGACACAGAGTGGCTAAATGGATCAAAAAACTCAATCCAACCTTCTGCTGCCTACAAGAAACGCACCTGAATAGTCAGAACAAACATAGACTCAAAATAAAAGGCTGGAGAAAAGTTATCCAAGCAAACAACACCCATAAAAAAGCTGGAGTGGCCATACTAATATCAGATAATGCAAACTTTATACTCAGGAAGGTTGTAAGGGACAAAGACGGACATTTTATATTAATCAAGGGGTACGTAGAGCAGGAAGAATTCACTCTCCTAAACATATATGCACCGAATGAGGGGCCAGCAAAATATTTAATACAACTGCTGACAAATCTGAAAAATAATATCAACAACAACACAATAATTGTGGGGGACCTAAACACGGCTTTGTCAACACTGGACAGGTCAACCAGACTGAAACCCAACAAGAATATACTAGACCTGAGGAGAGAAATGGAAGAAAGAGGCCTAGTGGATATATATAGGACACTCCATCCCCAGAAACCTGGATACACATTCTTCTCCAATGTACATGGGACATTCTCCAGGATAGACTACATGCTGGCACATAAAACATACCTCCATAAGATCAAGAGGATAGAAATTTTGCAGACTACCTTCGCTGACCACAAGGCTCTGAAATTATTTGTGAACTCCAAAGGGACTCAGAAGAAACACTTTAACACCTGGAAGTTAAACAGCCTCATGCTCAATAACCAGTGGGTCTGAGATGAAATCAAGGAGGAAATAAAAAGGTTCCTGGAAACAAATGACAATAAAGACACAAACTCTCAGAACTTATGGGACACAGCAAAAGCAGTACTGAGAGGAAAATTTATAGCTTTGCAAGCACACATCAGGAAGGAAGAAGGAGCTTACCTGAGTAGCTTAATGACACAGCTAATAGAACTAGAAAATGCTCAACAAAAGGACCCAAGAACAGGAAGACAGAAGGAAATAACAAAGCTGAGAGCAGAAATCAACGAAGTGGAAACTCAAAAAACAATCCGAAAGATCAACGAAAGCAGAAGTTGGTTCTTTGAAAAAATAAACAAGATTGATAGACCACTGGCAAACCTAACAAAGAAAGAGAGAGAGAGAAACTTGATAACTCGTATCAGGAATGAAAAAGGAGAGATCACTACTGATATGACAGAGATTCAAAGGGTAATCAGAAACTACTTTGAAAAACTCTACGCCACTAAAAATGAGAACCTGGAAGAAATGGATAAATTCTTGGACTCTTATAATCTTCCACGGTTGAAGGAAGAGGATGTAGCATATCTAAACACCCCCATCACCATTGATGAAATTAAAACAGTAATCAAATGTCTGCCGAAAAACAAAAGCCCAGGTCCAGATGGATTCACTAATGAATTCTATCAAACTTTCCAAGAGGAACTACTGCCAATCTTGGCAAGACTCTTTCATGAAATTGAACAAACAGAAACACTTCCAAATAGCTTTTATGAAGCCAACATCACCTTGATACCTAAACCAGACAGAGACGCTACCAAAAAAGAAAATTACAGACCAATATCACTGATGAATGCAGATGCAAAGATCCTCAACAAAATCCTGGCAAATAGGATTCAATGCCTCGTTAAGAAGATCATCCACTACGATCAAGTAGGTTTCATCCCAGGAATGCAAGGCTGGTTTAACATCCGTAAATCTATCAACATAATACACAACATCAATAACAAGAAAAATAAAAACCACATGATCATATCAATAGATGCAGAGAAAGCATTTGATAAGGTCCAACACCCATTCTTGATCAAAACTCTCAGCAAGATGGGAATGGAGGGAACCTTTCTCAATATAGTGAAGGCCATCTACCACAAGCCAGTGGCAAATATTATCCTCAATGGAGAAAAACTGAAAGCCTTCCCTCTAAATTCTGGCACAAGACAAGGCTGTCCTCTCTCACCACTCCTATTCAACATAGCACTGGAAGTACTTGCTATAGCGATTAGGCAAGAAAAGGATATCAAGGGAATCCAGATAGGAAAGGAAGAAGTCAAGCTCTCACTGTTTGCAGATGACATGATACTCTACTTAGAAAACCCTAAAGACTCTATCAAAAAGCTTCTAGAAACAATAGACTCATATAGCAAGGTGGCAGGCTACAAAATTAACACACAAAAATCAATGGCCTTTCTATACACCAACAGTAATAAAGAAGAAATGGACATTAAGAAAACAACCCCATTCACAATAGTACCACACAAACTCAAATATCTTGGAATCAACTTGACTAAATATGTGAAGGACCTATACAAAGAAAACTATAAAACTCTGCTCCAAGAAATAAGAGAGGACACACGGAAATGGAAACACATACCCTGCTCATGGATTGGCAGGATTAACATCATCAAAATGTCAATACTCCCCAAGGCATTATACAGATTTAATGCCATCCCTCTAAAGATACCCATGACATTCTTCAAAGAAGTGGATCAGACACTTTTGAAATTCATTTGGAACAATAAACACCCTCGAATAGCTAAAGCAATCATTGGGAAAAAGAATATGGGAGGAATTACTTTTCCCAACTTTAAACTGTACTACAAAGCAACAGTTATCAAAACAGCATGGTATTGGAATAAGGATAGGTCCTCAGATCAGTGGAATAGGCTTGAATACTCAGAAAATGTTCCCCAGAGATACAACCATCTAATTTTTGATAAAGGAGCAGGAAATCCTAAATGGAGCAGGGAAAGCCTCTTCAACAAGTGGTGTTGGCACAATTGGATAGCCACTTGCAAAAAATTAAACTTAGACCCCCAGCTAACATCATGTACAAAGGTAAAATCCAAATGGATTAAAGACCTCGATATCAGCCCCAAAACCATAAGATATATAGAACAGCACATAGGCAAAACACTCCAGGACATTACAGGCATCTTCAAGGAGGAAACTGCACTCTCCAAGCAAGTGAAAGCAGAGATTAACAGATGGGAATATATTAAGCTGAGAAGCTTCTGCACCTCAAAGGAAATAGTGCCCAGGATACAAGAGCCACCCACTGAGTGGGAGAAACTATTCACCCAATACCCATCAGATAAGGGGCTAATCTCCAAAATATACAAGGCACTGACAGAACTTTACAAGAAAAAAACATCTAACCCCATCAAAAAATGGGGAGAAGAAATGAACAGACACTTTGACAAAGAAGAAATACGCATGGCCAAAAGACACATGAAAAAATGTTCCACATCACTAATCATCAGGGAGATGCAAATCAAAACAACGATGAGATACCACCTCACACCCCAGAGAATGGCACACATCACAAAGAATGAGAATAAACAGTGTTGGCGGGGATGTGGAGAGAAAGGAACTCTTATCCACTGCTGGTGGGAATGCTGTCTAGTTCAACCTTTATGGAAAGCGATATGGAGATTCCTCCAAAAACTGGAAATCGAGCTCCCATACGATCCAGCTATACCACTCCTAGGAATATACCCTAGGAACACAAAAATACAATACAAAAACCCCTTCCTTACACCTATATTCATTGCAGCTCTATTTACCATAGCAAGACTCTGGAAACAACCAAGATGCCCTTCAACAGATGAATGGCTAAAGAAACTGTGGTACATATACACAATGGAATATTATGCAGCTGTCAGGAGAGATGAAGTCATGAAATTTTCCTATACATGGATGTACATGGAATCTATTATGCTGAGTGAAATAAGTCAGAGAGAGAGAGAAAAACGCAGAATGGTCTCACTCATCTATGGGTTTTAAGAAAAATGAAAGACACCCTTGTAATAATAATTTTCAGACACAAAAGAGAAAAGAGCTGGAAGTTCCAGCTCACCTCAGGAAGCTCACCACAAAGAGTGATGAGTTTAGTTAGAGAAATAACTACATTTTGAACTGTCCTAATATTGAGAATGTATGAGGGAAATGTAGAGCCTGTTTAGGGTACAGGCGGGGGTTGGGTGGGGAGGAGGGTGATTTGGGACTTGGGTGATGGGAATCTTGCACTGGTGATGGGTGGTGTTCCTTTTATGACTGAAACCCAAACACAATCATGTATGTAATCAAGGTGTTTAAATAAAAAAAAAAATTAAAAAAAAAAAAAAAAAAAAAAGAAAAAGAAAGAAAAAAAGAAAAAGAAAGAAAAAGAAAGAAAAAAAGAAAAAGAAAGAAGAGAAAGAAAGAAAGAAAGAAAGAAAGAGAAAGAAAGAAAGAAAGAAAGAAGAAAGAAAAAGAAAGAAAAAAAGAGAAAGAAAGAAAAAGAAAGAAAAAAAGAAAAAGAAAGAAGAGAAAGAAAGAAAGAAAGAAAGAAAGAAAGAAAGAAAGAAAGAAAGAAAGAAAGAAAGAAAGAAAGAAAGAAAGAAAGAAAAAGAAAAAGAAAAGAAAGAAAGAAGTAAAAGAAAGCCATCCAAAACTTTATAACCATGGGTCAAAAATAATGTTCATTTTTTTGGATCTCACATATATGTGTGTATTCATTTCTTATACACAATAGAACACACAGTAACCATTAAACATTGCTAAATTAGTTAGGCTTCCCTAGATACAATAATCTTTGTCTCAGAGGGAAAATATTTCATAGGTAACCCAGTTACTTAAAACCAGGATGTACATAATAAAGATTCTTAAATAAGACAAGTGCCGTGCTTATATGGTCTATTCATTAAGCACCAAATTACATATAATCATCTTTCCCACATCACCACCTATAATTTTGTTCTTTTAATCCAGATGTAATTCTAACAACATTAACCTCCCAGGTGCAGGAGCAGAAAGAAGGCAGTGACTGCTCTGATTCTTTCTGATTCTTTTCTATCCAGGATTTTTTCTCTGGGGTTTGTCTCTTTTCCATGGAAACACTAATACTCACATCAGCAGCTCAGCTAATGGAAAGTGGGGGAAAAGCTGGAGGACAAGCTTTTAGGGAAGTGACATGGAAGTAACTTGTATTACTTCCATTCACATTCCACTTGTGAAAACTAAATCACATGGGCACACAAAGCTACAAAGAAGGCTGTAAAATACTCTTTCACAGGAAAGTCATGAATATGTTCTATCAAATATCAGTGAGGTACATAGTTTGCTACTATCTAGGAGAGGAGCATGATCACTGAGACTATGAAATCCTAGTCTACACTTACTATTTATTTTGTATTAAATGGCTCAGTATGATATGTTGGCTATTTTTTGGCATCTTTGGTTTCTGAGCTACTTTACTTTTAGAGATGAAAATAGGATTGTAGAAGCCAGGTTCATAAAAATAGCTCAGAACTTTTTCCAAACCAATATATTTCTGTTTCCTTAGTCAGCCAGTTCGATGGTCCAAATCAGCTCTAGACAAGTAAAGATTCTTGAGCCCTCTCTCTTTGCATTCTATTATTTCCTGTTGTCTTTGTCAAGCTGGTTTCTGGGGTGACAATTAACAATCCCATTATCCAGCTTCAGCCAGAGTTTCAAATTCCCAGTGCATTTAGTATCTTCACCTTCTCATTCTGGTGAAAGAGATTTGCATATTTATCTGTTGCCCTGGTAGGTCCAGTTCCGGAAGTATTGGGCTTTTCAGTTGCAAATCTTTACAACTCTTCTATCTGGGACCATCTCTAAAAGTTAAGAAATGGGTTCAAAAAGTAAAAACCAGGGTCCAGAGTGGTGGTAGCCTAGGACAGGGTCTTATATGGTCTCCCAAGCCAGGAGCAATTTCTGAGCTCATAGCCAGGAGTAACTCCTGAGTGTCACCGGGTGTACCCCCCTAAAAAACAAACAAACAAACAAACAAAAAAACCCAGCAAACTCAGTCCAGAGAGATCATATAAGGGGCTATTAAGGCACTTGCTTTGCATGTAGTCTACTCCTGTCATTGAGTATGGTTCCCTGAGCACTTCCAGATTTAATCCATGAGCACAGAAGAGGAGTAAGCTTTGGCCACTGTTGGCTGGCATCCAACTTCCTACTGCTTTCCTCTAATAACCCCCTTCCCCCACCCCACCCCATACACACACTCATAAAAAGAAAACTTTAGTAAACTCTTCTAGGCAGAGACTGTTAAGAACGGAAAGAATGTTTCACTGATCTTGTTCTACTCCCAAAACCCTGGCAGAGAAGATAATACATAGCTTCAACCCTTAACAGAAAATTTTTAGTTTCACAAACACATTTGTGCTTGTTTCAAAGAACCAGCCAGCAGAAATTTATTCATCATCTAGAATCCATCAGCCTGCAACCTTCCGTTTAAAAAAATCTTCTTCCCTGTTCTTTTCTATAACAAGTACTTGCTACTTTGCAGGTAAGATTCTTCTTTAGGACTTAAGTTTATCATTTTTCTAGCCTACTAGCTTGCTCTTAAGCTCTTTCCTACATGCCTCTGTCTTCTCTCTGTTGACTGGGCCCAGGAGTGACTGGAACTAGTCCTTACCATTATAAAAGGAATCAAATTTTTAATATAGGGATTTTTTTTTTGGTTTTTGGGCCACACCCGTTTGACACTCAGGGGTTACTCCTGGCTATGCATTCAGAAATTGATCCTGACTTGGGGGGACCATATGGGACACCGGGGGATTGAACCACGGTCCGTCCTACGCTAGCACTTGCAAGGCAGACACGTTACCTCTAGCGCCACCTTCCCGGCTCCTATATATGGACTTTTAAAAAGATAGTGTCACATTAAAACTCGATGTTTGTGGCTAACATTATAGCTTCACAAATGTATACTATCTCACATAAAGCTTTTAAAAATTTATTTAAAGAACACTTTTTTACAAATTTCTTAATAGCTGAGTTTTAGGATGTGATATTTCAACACCAATCCCACCTTTAGTGCCCTTTAGCAGTATATTATTTTTTTGTCTGTCAAAGGGGCAGGCTTGGGAATGAGTGGGAATTTGGGAACAATGGTGGAGGGAATTTTACACTGATGGTGGGAGTGGTGTTGGAATGTGGAATGGCAGGAACAAATGTATTATGACAACTATGTAAACCACAGTGTTTAAATAAAGTAATACAAAAAGTATATTGTAGAAGTAACCACATTTCAAATGGAGGTGGCCTAATGGACTCCCTTATTCCTGCATATTAATATCAAAAAGCATTTTGAAGCCTTTACTTATAAATTCTGTCAGCCTTCTATTCAAAGAGTTGTTGCTTCTAAGCAGAAGGGTACACATACTAAATTTTCTTCACATCAGCCTCCAAGCTTGATTCTACTTAAAGTTCTATCCTATGGCTTGCTTCTCTTGCCTACCTAGTCTATAGGCCAACACAGATTTTCCTGAATGGTTTAGGCACAAACAATTTATAAGCCACCTCATACCTGCTTCCATTTCAGTCCTACAACAGGAATTCCAAGAAAAAATATCTTCAATAAGAGTGACTCAGAAGAAAAGAATAACCACCTCTTCTTGTGTGTTTCCTTGGTCTTTGGATTTCCCAGCAATTGTTTAAAACAATCTATTTTCTGCCCCTCTTAAAACACCCTACTCAAGGCCTATGTTTTTTGACAGCCACCATGCCACGGGCCCTTTATGCTCTCTGCTCTTGGGCCTCCTCCTTAACACACACAAGTCAGACAAAAAGACGACAGTTAGAAAAAGGCAAAATGCGGAAACATAGTAGCAGCTGCTGAGCTAAGTTGCTGATAAGGGAGAACAAATCTGTGCCCTAGATATTTGTATGGAGTTAGGACTATGGTCCAGCAGGGGAGAGGGCCTCTTTATCCATGGTTCAAGGTGCCCATCTGGCCCTTACAATGCCCCTGCACCTGCTTAGCCTGCCACTGACTGTTTTTAGCTCTTTTACTCCTGAGCTCTGAGTTCATTAAGCTCTAATGAGCTTCCTTGATGACCATTGACTATTGGCATTCTGACCCACTTCCAGAAGGGAAAATAAGTAGTTTTAAACCTTGATGACATTTTTAATCTCAGTGTGACAAAAATGATTAGCATTCTGAAGAAATCTGGAGGTTTTCAACAGAGTGTGGGGTACTTTTGTTTTTAGTGTCTTTAAAGTATGTTTTTCAGATGTACAACTGCTGAGGTTAAGACGGGATATTTGCAGAGAACTTGCAGTCTCTTTGGCTCCCTCGATTGTTTTTGGTTTCCTTTTCTAACAAGATTTAACCACCTCTTAAATATGTCAACATGTAATATAATGTTATTATATACCCAAAGTTCCTAGCCTTTTGTTTTCAATTCCCTTGCTTGAGGCCCCAAACCTGCTTCCAGAGAAGCAACGTGTGGGTTCTGTTTAGCTTTGTACAGTTCCCAATGATCCTGCATGTTGTCTGTGCTGCAGCACACCAAGTGCTTAGAGTACAATAAAACTGAGGTGAACTCTGACACAAAGGTCATGGTATCTCCCTCAAGGTCAATACAATGGTTTCAGCAGACCACCCGTTGCCAGGAATACATGTGCTTCTCAGAGAGCAGGTAGATTTAGATTTCTGGGATTTGTTTGCAAATCTAAAACACTGACTTTATAAAGTGTGCTTGTAAAGTAATAAACTAGCATATAAAAGACAGGAAATAAAGACAAACAGTTTAGGTTTTCAGGTGTCAGAATGAAAGGGACACCATAGTTTTGTTTCTGTTTGTTTGTTTTATGCTTAATAGACTTGATCTTGTGGTTTCAAAACAGGTCTGGGACTTGAAATCATGACATAACTCCAGTTCACTATTTCAGCTTGTCAGCTCAGATTTTTGCCAACAGAAAGGCAAATACTTTATACAGTAGCTAAGAGCTTTCTTTCTGGAACCATATACATTAGGTTTGGATGGTAACTCAAGCTGTTTGATACTGGAGGATTTACTTTATCTTTCTGAGCCTCATTTATCTTATCTTTACAAAAAATTATGATAATAATTCTTATAAGGGCCGAAGAGATAGTATGGAGGTGGGCATTTGTCTTGCATGTAGAAGGACGGTGGTTCAAATCCCGGCATCCCATATGGTCCCCAGAGTCTATCAGGAATGATTTCTGAGTGTAGAGCAAGGAGTAACCCCTGAGTGCTGTTGGGTGTGACCCAAAGAAACAAAACAAAAACAAAAATAATTCTTATGAGAGTTAAATACTTGATATATAGCAATTTATAATAATAATAATAATAATTTACTATTTCAGTATTTCCTTTGGATTCCCATAGATTAATACTAGGTATTTTATAATTATTTAATGACATTGGAAAATACATGTAACTGGTGGGCATCCTGATGGTCCTGGTTCAGTCTCTGGTAACATATATGGTCACTTGAGCACCTCCAGAGGTTTCTCCTAGAGCAGAGGCAGAAATAACTCCTGAGTACCACTGAGAGTGACCCCAACAACCTCCTAGATTCTCAAATACTTTTAACCAAAATTTCAAATATTCAGTTTTGAAAGGACCAATGTGAACAATTAGCTGTGTCTCAAAGGTAGGAAATGACCAAAGGCAGAGATGGGATGTTTGGTGAGTTTAGCTATATTTTAATTATAAATCACAACATAGAGTAGAGATGGCCAGTGGTTGGAGACTGAAAAGATGGCAAAGTCATGTTTTCTGTTTGCTCACCTAAAGAAAGTATATTTCCAAGCAGGGGTATTGTGGTGCTGAAAATGGTGCTGTGGTCCCAATGCCAGGACCCTAAATGACTTTGACTCTCTGCATCTTCAAGTTTTTTAATGGGAGTTTTTTATCATTTGAGCCCCATTAGGCTCTTCCCTGTCCCCCTGTGGCTGGAGCTATGATACCCTATCCTAGTTCCCAACGCCATTAAACTGCCATAGCCCTCGCACACCTGGAGTAGCTGAAAACTCTTCAATATCTCTCCTCAGATGCATTAGTTCACTTGGTTACAAGTGCACTTTTATGATTTAGCTCTTTTGGTTGCCAGAGAAAGGAAATATGTAGGTCTAGGACTCTTTTAAATAAGAATCTTTCAAATATATTACCTCCTCATGAGTGGGCAGGTCCCTGGTAAAACAAAGCAAACCTTTCTCAGAGGTCATACATATGTTTGGGGGGAAGTTGAGCCCAAGTGGATTTCAGGACATCATACTTCAAACCTCATATTCCAAATATCTGTTTTCTCCTAACCTGGCTCCTAATTCTTGGCTATCTTGTAAATAATTTGATGTAATTTTTCTGGAGGAAAGGCATTTTTAGTTTTCTGCATTTAAGCTACCCACCAGGTTTTAAAGACATTCATGCCACATAGGGGGTTGGAATTGGAGGGATAATGGCAAAGTGAACTGAATGTAAAACAAGAAAGGTTTTGGCCATTTTGGTGGTGGTAAAATAAAAATAACTGTACATTTAAATCATAAGTATTAAATAGCACCACTGTAAATATGTGACCCAAACAATAATAATTAAGTGAAAGGGTCAGAGGGAGAGCACAACAGTAGGGCATTTGCCTTGCAAGCAGCTGAACTTCATCTCATTATTCTTAGCTTAATTATATCCCAATGATTCCTTTTTCCAAGTAAATTCACAATCAAACATTTGGGGATCAGGGCTTGGGTCTTTTTTTTTTTTATTTTTTTAACCTGAGATGGGCAAAGGGTGTTAACAAATAAATCCAATTCCTTTCTTTCCTCATTTTTTTCCTCCAGCTAGGCAGGGCATATACTTTTCAGGATGTAGAAAAACAAAATGGAACAAAGAAACTGTCCCCTCTTCTTTGTATTGAATGTGAAACAAGTCTGAATTTGGAAGAAGAATCTCTGAAGTAAATGTGAGATCCAAATTTAAAATTTTACTCCTTTAACCATTTTATAGTCAGAAATGGCTATATGAGCCTGATATAGTCTCAAAAGTAATGAAGATATATGGCCTACATGTCAAATGCTGCTATAGAAAGAAAAAAACAGTCTTTTCCTACAGTGCTCCTTTGAATTGAGCACTTTTTGGTTTTTGGGCCACACCCGGCGGTGCTCAGGGGTTACTCCTGGCTGTCTGCTCAGAAGTAGCTCCTGGCAGGCACGGGGGACCATTTGGGACACCAGGATTCGAACCAACCACCTTTGGTCCTGGATGAGCTGCTTGCAAGGCAAATGCCACTGTGCTATCTCTCTGTTATGCCATGAATTAGCTCTCACTTTAGGGTTTAGTATCATATCACACTTTGAGTAAACTGATATTATGAAGCATCCAGGAATGTTGGTTAAGATAAAACTAAGCAGCAGGTCAGTAGAGATATCACACCTGGTATTTAATCAATGTTAAGTCTCTTAAAAGCCACTGTATGCTTAAGGTTACTTAGAAGTTATCATTTAGTTATGTTTGCAGCATTAGACTTTTTAAGAGAAAGACATACCAACAAAATAAGATAGTATCAAAGTAAATAAGAAAATATGTTAAGTAAGTCTGAGTTCAATTCCATTCTCTCCAATATCTTTTTCCTTTACTTCTAGAGTTGCTGATCTATAGAGTGGGGTTTAGGAATTTCAATTATTTTAAAGCAAAGACTAAAAATGAGTTAATTCGTTATCAACAAGATGTAAAAACAAAAAGATCAATTTAAAACCTCAGTTATTGAAAAAATCAATTGCATGGGTATCAATATTATCGATATTTATTATTAATAATTTATAATCTTCTCTTCCCAAAGTGATGTTGAGGGTATGAAGGGAAGGCAGCTGGAGATCAGCTAGAATTTATTAAAAAGAAAAACTAATAAGAGAAGCATGTAATATAAAAAATTCAGAGATGAAGTCATTCTGAGATATAGTCATCTCATATGTAATACAAAAGCCAAATGTCAATCTTGTGATTAGGATTGTTAGGCGAAGTGAAGGGTGCTATCTAATTAGATAAAGCATTCAAATAAGAAAGTCAGATTTCTTCACTTACCTGTTTGACCCTCATATTGTTCTGGAGTATCACCAACTGACTTGGAACAACTTATTAGACATTACAAAGAAGGTGAATGCTATTCATATAATTTTTGAAGTACTTGGTATTAATTGCATTAATACTAGATAATGATAAAATACATTAAGAAAGATTATTGAACTTAGGAAATAATAATTTTAACCATTTTATCTATTTATATGGCACACACTTATATTTATATATATTTACTTTAATAAATATATATATTTATTTAAATCACTCATGTCAGATATGAATCCTGTAACTTAGCTATGGTGCTGGTATAGGTTCATGCAGATATATGAAAAGCTCTGCTTTCTTTTTTTTTTTTTTTTCAGGAGCTCAGAGAAGATTTGCAATGAACCCCTCTGGCTCAGAGGTAGTGTACATGATGGGACTCAATAACTATAACTACTAAATGCCAAAATTGGTGAAGAAGAAATGGTGGACATGAAATTGCTCTTATGTGTAAGGCCTTTGACTCCCACAATGAATCACAGTGCCAGGTTTCTATTCTTTGTTGTTGTGGTGGTGGTGGGGGGGCATACCCAGTGACCATCAGGGGTTACTCCTGGCTATGCGCTCAGAAATCGCTTCTGACTTGGGGGACTATAGGGGACGCCAAACCAAGGTCTGTCCTGGAACAGCCGATTGAAAGGCACATGCCCTACCACTTTGTGATTGCTCCGGCCCCTCCATTCTTAAAAATGGTAGACAACAGTGATTCTCTTTAAGAGATCAAAAACAATGACTTGGATTTTAGAATATTATAAAATTTTAGGAATAAAGGTGAAAATCAATTTTAGCATTTTATGATTAATCCAACTTTCCATATAGCAATGGATTCTAGTGTGTTTATATCTTTTTGTTGTTGTTGTTGTTCTTTTGGGGCCACACCCAGCTTAGGGATTCCTCCTGGTTCTGTGTTCAAAATTTGCTCTTGGCAGGCTTGGGGGACCATATGGAATGCTGGGGATCAAACCAAGGTCCATTCTGTGTTGGCTGCTTGCAAGGCAAACACCCTACTGCTGTACTATCACTCGCTCCCCCTCCCAGTGAATTTATATCTTGGGAAAAACAGAAATTTTTATGTTTTGGTAACAGGAGTGCTGTATATCATGCCAAGGTGTGTGTGTGTATATATACATATATATATATATATATATACACCTTATATCATATTATAAATAAGTGGTACATAAATAAGTTGTGTTATTTTGTTTATTTTTCTTGGTTTTGTTGCATAGCTTTTATTAACAGACCAAAGTAGTAGATGATACAGAAAAAGCATAAAATAAAAAATAGGAAAATATTTCATTTTCTTTCCTATGGATTAACAATTTCAAAGCTATTCATTTAAGATGTCTGCAACTTGGGTTCATCAAGAAAGAATATACTAAAAATGTGTTTAATGGAATGTCTTCATTGAGTAAGGATTGTATTTGTGGCATTTCTCTTACCAGGTTGCTGATGAAGCTTTTTCCCTTAAATTTTCATATAGATATTCTCAGCTGTTAAGTTATTCTCTCCCCTAGGGCAGTTTATTAGCAATGTCTAAGTTTCTTGTAATATTTTTTTTTTTTTTTTGGTTTTTGGGCCACACCCGGTGGTGCTCAGGGGTTACTCCTGGCTGTCTGCTCAGAAATAGCTCCTGGCAGGTACGGGGGACCATATGGGACACTGGGATTCGAACCAACCACCTTTGGTCCTGGATCGGCTGTTTGCAAGGCAAACGCCGCTGTGCTATCTCTCCGGGCCTTGTAATCTATTTTTTAAAAAAATTTCTAATTCTGTATTCCCTTACTATGTCTCTTTATATTCCAGATATAATATGATATTCTCTTCTCTTTAATTTTTTTGTTTATTTTTGCTGTTTTTTTTGGGGGGGGGGCACACCTTGTAGTACTTAAGGCTTACTCCTGGCTCTGCACTCAAGGATTACTCCTAGCAAGACTTAGAGGACCAGATGGGGTACTAGGGATCAAACCTGGTTCAGACACATGCAAATCAATCATCAGATTTGCTCCAGTCTCATGTCCTTCTCCTTCTGATGAACTTCACTTAACACAATAATTTTCAAATCCATCCATGCAGCAAAAAATTGCATGATTTTATTATTTTTTCTTTCTTTCTTTCTTTCTTTCTTTCTTTCTTTCTTTCTTTCTTTCTTTCTTTCTTTCTTTCTTTCTTTCTTTCTTTCTTTCTTTCTCTTTCTTTCTTTCTTTCTTTCTTTCTTTCTTTCTTTCTTTCTTTCTTTCTTTCTCTCTCTCTTTCTTCTTTCTCTCTTTCTTCTTTCTCTCTTTCTCTCTTTCTTTCTCTCTTTCTCTCTTTCTTTCTTTCTTTCTTTCTTTCTTTCTTTCTTTCTTTCTTTCTTTCTTTCTTTCTTTCTTTCTTTCTTTCTTTCTTTCTTTCTTTCTTTCTTTCTTTCTTTCTTTCTTTTCTTTCTCTCTCTCTCTCTCTCTCTCTCTCTTTCTTTCTTTCTTTCTTTCTTTCTTTCTTTCTTTCTTTCTTTCTTTCTTTCTTTCTTTCTTTCTTTCTTTCTTTCTTTCTTTCTTTCTTTCTTTCTTTCTTTCTTTCTTTCTTTCTTTCTTTCTTTCTTTCTTTCTTTCTTTCTTTCTTTCTTTCTTTCTTTCTTTCTGGTCATTCCCATTGATGCTCAGGGGTTACTCCTGGCTATGTTCTCAGAAATCGCTCCTGGCTTGGGGAGACCATACTGGGGGAATCAAACCATGGTTTATCCTAGGCTAGCGCTTTCAAGGCAGATGCCTTACCTCTAGCGCCACCTCACTGGCCCCAATTTTATCTTTTCTTGGAGTAAAAATGTATATTTTGGATAGAATTTTTGGGCCCTTGGGGTAGATGCCAATAACCACCTTGTTCAGATGTAACATTCATTACCTTACAAACTTTTCTCACTAAACTCTCATACTTAGCTCAGATCTTAGTCTGTGCTTCAGAGGTTGATTTCTCAAATCTAAATTGCCTTTTCTTCTTTAAAGTCCATTTTTTGAAAAGATATGTCTCTCAAGTAAGCAGCATTTATTATTTTTAAAAGTTTATCCATTTAGTCAGATACTAATAATTCTTTTCATTTGTGGAAGTTATTTACTATCAATAATATTATTTGAATATAGTGTTATAGGTAGCATAATTAATCACATGAGCCAGTCTCTTGGTTGTGGCACTAATAATAATGAAGAAAAAGTGAAATCAGTAATTGGTGGCCTACTGTGGCTGCTGTGTTAAATTGGTATCTATACTCTTGCCTGTTATAGAATTCTGTGTCTGTAAAAACATATCACTGGCCAGATGTATCCAAAAAATCCCAACAATGTCAATGAAAATGATCTCAGCTCCATAGGAGAAGGAGCTCATCAGTGCTGGTTTCAGCTGGGAGATATTTGACCTTTTGCTTTAGCTGGTTGGACAAGCTTACTGCTTCTGTAAAGCTTTGTTTAATGCTGAAAAAAAGCTTTCAAATTCCCAGCTTGACTTTCTAAAAGCCTTTAGGTTCTGAAAAGGCTAAAGTGAGAATGAGAAACTATTCTAAATCTTTCATATTCTCATAGTAAATCTCAGCTATCTTCAACACTGCTGTTAACTTTAAAGGTTCTGCTTCTTGAAAAACATTAATCATAGATGATTGTTCAAGTGTCAAATAGTAGCTGCTGCTTTTTATTGCAGTTTTGCTTTGGGGGCCACACCCTGCAGGGTTCCAGGGTTATTTCTGGTTCTAATCTCAGGCATGACCCCTAGCAGTACTTGGGAAGAGGCTTTATGTGATGTTGAGGATGCAAACCTGATTTGATTGTATGTAAAGCAAGCACCTTATCTCCCTGTACTATCTCTACAGTGTAAACAGTAGACTATTAAAGGGAATACTTAATTTTATTATATTTTGTTTTGTGTTCATGGGTCACACTTAGCTTAGCAATGCTTAGAGGACTATTCTGCGCTGGGTGTTAAACCCAGGTCACCTGCATGCAAAGCATAATGCTCAGTCTGTTGGACTGTCTCTCTGGCCCTAAAAAGGAAACTTTTAGAGTCAGCTAAAGTGCCTTGCCTTTCTACACACTTGGCTGCACTTGGAAGAAATACTTCTCATTTCTTTTGTCTCATAGAAACAACATTTAAAAAAGAAGTTTAACTCTTTTAAGCCTTCTTTTTTTATTGCAGGTCTCTGTTTTGAACAGAGGTTTAGATTCTTCATTATCTCTAGTTCACCTCGAGCTTTTCAAAGTAGGTTTTCATCTCCATATAGTAAAATATGAGTTTATAATTCTATGCAATTACTTTTCTCCCTTTAAAAAAGGTTTTCATCTTCCATTCAAGTTTAATTTTGTTATTACTTACCCACTGGGTTAAGTTTTTACCATAGAAAGAGAAAGAGAATAAGAAGAATATGGCTTTATTGAATGAAGTCTGAATAGGGCTGAAAGAATATGTCAAAGTTTACTTTGACAACAATAGAAAATATACAAATTATCAAGCTAAGGGTCTAGAAGAAAATCAGAAAAATAAGAAATGCCTAATTTCATCCTTCTTAAGAAGATTTAAATTCATCCTAAATCTAGAAATTCATCCTAAATCAAATTCTTCCATTTTTTATACCTGTGAAGCAGCACATTTTCTGCATGCTATTCCCAACAACTAAAATCAAGATGGTATACCAGTAGTTTTCAATCTTTCTATATGAAAGCGTTTACTAGAGACTAAATATCTTTTCCTGTACTCAGAATAACATCCTTTGTGTAAGTATTCTTCATTATGCTTTTCTTTAGTAGTTGGCTTGTCCTAGGATCCCTAGACTAGTATCAATTTTATCCAGCCTTCACTAAAAATAGTTTATCCAGGATTGACTCTTCCACAACATATGTAGGTTTTCTTATATATTAATTGCCAGTGTAGTTTTGAAATGCTTTCATCTAGAAATGTTGATTTCTCATGATAGAGTTCTGTGTGCATAAGTCACCTCTAAATATCCGATGAGCCAAGACAGAAAAAGGTATGAATTCTCAGGAAATACCTTAAAACGCATCTCAAACTTACTTCTCTCTCTATGTTTCTTCTCTATTTTACATTTGAGAAAGTGGTTCAAATCACATGTAATTAAATATGAGGGGAAATAACATGTTGAAAAATGCAAAAGAACCTCCTCTCGAAAAAAATGAGAAATTTCACTTGTGGGCACATGATTCTTCCATATTTCTCCTAATCTCACATTACTCTTGATTTCCTACACTAGTTTTTCATGGTTAAATTCCTCTGACTCATTACATTTCCTTTTCTATCAAATTATGGGATGTTTAAATAAGGTTCTCTGACCTTGCTCCACATATGCCCCTATTAATACACTATTTCTTATGTAAAGGACATTGCTAAAGTTATTGCTCAAATAATTATTATCTGTATAAAAATCTGTTAAGGTCTGTCATCACAAAATGTAGTCCTAATGAAGATAGAAATCAAGTTTTTCCTCACTAACAATTGCATGCCCAAGGTCAAGCAAAGTGTCTTTTTTTGTTTGTTTGTTTGTTTTCTGTTTAGTTTGGTTTTTGGGTCACACCCAGCTTTGCTCAGGGGTGACTCCTGGCTGTCTGCTCAGAAATAGCTCCTGGCAGGCACAGGGGACTATATGGGACACCGGGACTCAAACCAACTACCTTTGGTCCTGGATCAGCTGTTTGCAAGGCAAACGCCGCTGTGCTATCTCTCCGGGCCGAATAGTATTTCTAAAATCAGATACTTAGAAAACCAGGCATACACATAGGCATTTACCAAGGATGAGTTAGGCAGTCTCTTTGGAAAAATGCCTCAAAATTTTCATCATCAGGGTCGGTGAGATAGCATGGAGGTAAGGCCTTTGCCTTGCATGCATAAGGACGGTGGTTTGAATCCCCACATCCCTGAGCCTGCCAGGAGCGATTTCTGAGTGTAGAGTAAGGTGTAACCCCTGCTGGGTGTGACCCGAAAACAAAAAAAAAAATTTTTTTTTCATGATCAATTTTTGTGTGATAGTACTCAGATTTTCCTTTTAAAAGATTGCTTCTAATACCTAATCTCCATCACAAAGTTTTTGGTTTTACACTTTGGAAAACATGAGTTTTAGGGATAAAGGAAAGTAGTTTATTTGCTATAGCTAATAGAGGCAAGAGAGACAGGAAGATCTCAAATCTGAGCTGGTTTGCAGCCCCTTGGAAGGGTTCTTTAGAAAATTCAAATGTGATTTTGATCAGATAGTCATAGGTGATGCAGAAGTAGGAGCAGGTTAGTCACAGAATTTAGTTTCAATAGTCTTTTGTGATTATTGATCATGCTTGCTTCTGTTCTGTTCATGGATTAAGGCCCATAGGCACCAGGGTTATTTCCCAAGAAATGACTAAGAGCAGGCTGCAGCAGTAGAACAGCTGGCAGGATGTTTGACTTGTACAGATCCCACCTGAAATATATTCTGTAATTCTATATGGTCCCCCAATCCTGCCAGAATTTAATTTCCAATTATTTTTAGTATATACCAGAATTAAGTAAGGCCCAGTGTTCCAGGAAAAAATAGATTTGGGCTCTGTCTTATGAGGTAGGTTCATTTCTTAATGATTAAAAAATATATACATTAGGGGATGCAAAGATGGTTTAACATACACAAGTCAACCACCATAATATACTATATCAATAAAAGAACAGATGGATACAGCAAAAGCATTTAACAATATCCAGCACCCATTCATGATAAAAATAAAAACCACTCAATAAGATATTAATTGAAGAAACTTTCTTCAATATGGTCAAAGCCATGTACAATATGCCTACAGCAAACATGGGAAAAGTTAAAATCCTTTTTTTCTAGACAAAAATTGCAATTTTTTTTCAATGTAATATTGGAAGTTTTTGGCATAGCAATTAATCAAGAAAAAGATATCAAGGGCATCCACATAGGAAAGGAAAAAGTTAAGCTCTCACTATTCTTAAATAACATAATACTATGATGATAAAGTTCCAGAGATTCAACAAAAATGCTTTTAGAAACAAAAAATTTGTATAGTAAAGTGGTAGGCCACATAATTAATATGCAAATATTAATGGCTTTCTACATACAAATAATGAAGAGAAGAAAGAGATATTAAAAATGATCTCATTTACAGTTGTCTCTCAGAAAATCAAGTATCTCAGAATCAATGTAACTAAAGAGGTGAAAAACCTATATGAAGAAAACTACAAAATACTACTTCAAATAATAAAAAAGACACAAGGACATGGTAACAAATTCCCTGCACATGGATGGGAAAATTAAGTCATGAAAGCTTTTAAAGAAACAGATTAAACACTACTAAAATTAATATGGAGCAATATTAAAGCAAATCTTGAGAAAAAGAAGATGGAAGGCACCAATTTCTCAAATTTCAAACTATACTAAAAAGCAGTAGTAATTAAAATGGTATGGTATTAGAATAAAGAAAACCATCAAATCAGTGACTTAAATATTCTGAGACAGAGCCTCAGGTCTATGATAACTTAATCTTTGATCAAGTAATACGAAGTGGAGAAAGGAAAACCTCTTCAACAAATGGTGTTGCAAAAACTGGATGATTACATATCAAAAATGAACTCAGACCTTTTTTTCAGATCTGAAACCATAAGATACATAGAAAAAATAGACAGAACTTTCCATGACACTGAAGGCATCTTCATGGATGAAACACCACTGGTGAAGCAAGTGGAAGCAAACAAGTATAAGATATGTAAGACACTGCTAGCTCTTAATAAGAAAAAAAATCTAACCCCATCCAAAAATAGGAAGAAGAGATGAACAGAAACTTTCTCAAAAAAAGTAATATAGATGGTCAAAAAGCACATGAAAAATTCTCCACACCTTTAATCATCAGGGAGATGCAAATAAAATCAACAATGAGATATATCAAACCATAGAGACTGGCAGACAACAAAAAATGGACAAGAAAAAAACATGCTTATAGAGATGCGGGGATAAAAGGACTCTTCTTCACTGCTGGTAGAAATGTAGAGTGGTCCAATATTTTTTGTAAAATAATGTGGTCATTTCTCATAAACCTAGAAATTGGGCTCCTATATGACCCAGCAATACAGTATAGCTCCTGGGAATATAAGAAGCTCCAAAAAACAGAGAAGTACAGAAAAGTCATCTGCACACCTATGCTCATTGTAGCGTTATTCACATTCACAATAGTCAGGGTCTGGAAAAAAGCCAAGTATCTGAGAACAGATGACTGAATAAAGAAATCATTGTACATCTACACAATGGAATACTATGCAGCTTTTAGAAAAAAACGAAGTCATGAAAATTTGCTTACCAATGGATGGCTTGAAGAGCATTATGCTGAGAAAAAGAATGGGAGGGATAGACTTAGATATAAAATGAGTATACTCATTTGTGAGTTATAAAAAACAAGGTAGTATGGTAATAATACACAAAGATTATAGACAAGGGACAAGAGGGCTGCTCCATAATAAAAAAACTTGCCACAAAAATTAGGGGAATGCAGTTAGGATAGAAAAAGACCACTATAACACTATAGTGTTATAACAATGATAGTTGTAAATGATCACTCTGGACAAGAACTGGGTGCTAAAGGAGATAAAATGATATGCTTGATACCCCTTCAGTAACAGTATGGCAAACCACAGGGTCTTAGAAGAAAGGGAGAAAGTAGAAAGCTGTCATATAAGCAGGCAAGGGGGTGGGGCAAGAGTGTAGGTGGGAAGGAAACTGGGGACACTGATGGTGGGAAATGTGCACCGGTGAAGGGATTGCTGTTAGATATTGTATGAATGAAACTCAATTAGAACAACTTTGAAACTGTGTATCTCTCAGTGATTCAACTAAAAAAAAAATTAAAGTGGAACTATAACAGGTGAAGGTCTCTGCTCAGTCCCTACTATTTCTCAGAGAAAGCTTCACTTGCCACAACACCTTGTTGGTGTTTCCTAGACTGCCGGTTGTTGTTAGCCTTCTTGCTATGAGATTCTTCTTTTGGAGAAGATGCTTTAGCTTCCTGGTGTAAAATTCAAGGGAGCCTCAAACAGATTATGTATTCCACCCAATTGTTGCAATCTGAAGAATGATGTCCAGATGCTTCCTATTTAGTAATTTTTCACCAAAACATTTCAAAAGAGAGATAATACAAATCTTTCTCATCTTCTTCCAAGATTTAGAAGAGGGAGCACACATGCATTGATCTGACATCAGATACTAAAATAATATATGAAAGTAATATTTTCATCAAATGTTGCTGCTGGAATCAATGTATTCAGATTAGGATAAACCTAAAATTCTACATTCTATTACATACAAAATTTACTCAAATTGTTCAAAGGGTAAAATATAATGAATACTATGATTACTATATGTATAATTACTATATAACAGTAAGTACTATAAAATTTAGTATGAAACAGGTAAGTCTTTGAGATTTCTAATTAGTATTCCATTGTTTTTTTAAAGTAAGGCCCCAAAAAGGAAAGTATAATTGTGCTTTTAAATTAAATCTAAGGGGGTGGTGGTGTTCTATTTATGACTGAAACCCAACTACAATCATGCTTGTAATCATGGTGCTTAAATAAAGATTTTTTTTTTGGTTTTTGAACCATACCTGGTGACACTTATGGGTTACTCCTGGCTATGTACTCAAAAATTGCTCCTGGCTTGGGGGACCATGTGGGATGCTGGGGATAGAACCAAGTTTCATCCAGGATCAGACAAGTGCAAGGCAAATGCAAGACAAACGCCATACTGCTGCACTGTCCCACCAGCCCCTAAGATCCCCCCTTTTTTTTTTTTTTTGGTTTTTGGGCCACACCTGGCGTTGCTCAGGGGTTACTCCTGGCTGTCTGCTCAGAAATAGCTCCTGGCAGGCACGGGGGACCATATGGGACACCGGGATTCGAACCAACCACCTTTGGTCCTGGATCGACTGCTTGCAAGGCAAACGCCGCCGCTGTGCTATCTCTCTGGGCCCAGGATCCCAGATTTTCTATAGAGACTTGACTAGATTGGTCTTAGCATCAAACTTTAACCTCATAACACTTCATTTAAGGAAGAAAGTACTTAATATCTTAATAAAAGGTCATTTTCTTTGATGAAACTGATGCATCTGACCTCTCAGGTTATTACTTGTGTCCTTCAAGCCAGAATGCCTCTCTTCCATGGTGCTGGTATGTTGAAGACACAGGGTTTCTATTTATCCAATATAGCACAAGTAAACTTTGAGCAAGAAAAGTATGTGCTTAATGTCATCTTTACAGAAAGCATTTCCTCTCTTGGAATCTCTGAAGCTAATGAATTGGACAATTTCCCCCTCTTTCTAAATAATCTTTATGCTTCATGAACTATAATGAAAAGAAGTACATGTTCTGAATCTATTTGATGTTGGCACATGTCTATTTGAATGTCATATCCTTAAATATACTTTTTATTTGAAATCCATGTAATCATAGTGTTTCCTCTTCTTCAGGAAATAAAAAGGCTTGAGACAAAAGAAAGAAAACTCCCAATCCCTTCT
The DNA here is from genome assembly GCF_024139225.1 of Suncus etruscus. NCBI lineage: Eukaryota > Metazoa > Chordata > Mammalia > Eulipotyphla > Soricidae > Suncus > Suncus etruscus. Next base: position 37,904,753 of record NC_064856.1, on the reverse strand, counting down.
GGTTACATTGGATTAGTTAACTATGTGTTGATGTCAGTAACAAAAGAATGACCCCCAACTCTCTAGAAGGCCAACACACAGAAAGTTGTTTATTTTTCAGAGTGAGGAAATCTCAAACATATTTGAACACTACCTCCAAAAGTAATAAATCTGATTTTATGAAGTCAATAAGAAGATAAGTTAGTTACAAAATCCTTTGCAATTTTGCAAATAGCTTTCAGATCCTCAGTTGCAGTGTAATGGGAACATGTCCTCCTTCATCTGTTATTAGGTATTTAGCGAACACATATTAATGTGCCAGACACATGTCTTAGGCAGTGGTTTTCTTTTTTTGTTTGTCTTCTTTAATTTCACACTCCTGGTTCTGCATTCAGGCAACACTTTTAGCAGGGTTGGAGGACCAGTGCAAGGACCCTTCCAGCTATACAGTCTGGCTCCAGCACAATAGGTTGTGTATGATTTTGTTTCCTTAATACTTCTGAGAAAAAAGATACTCAGTTATGTAAAATATTTTTTGTTTGTTTGTTTGGGCCATACCTGGTGATGCTCAGGGGTTACTCCTGGCTATGCACTCAGAAATCCCTCCTGGCTTGGGGGACCATATGGGATGCCAAGGGATCGAACCAAGGTCCATATTAGGCTAGCACCGGCAAGGCAGATGCCTTACCACTCTGTGTCACTGTTCAGGCCCCATTATGTAAAGTACTTTTTGTAGAGACATATCCAGTGGCAGCTGGCACTTAGGGGTTACTCCTAGCTCTGTGCTCAGCAATTATTCCTGGAAAAATGGAGTTGAATTACTACTGTTGGCTCAGAGGACCATACGGGATGCTGATGATGGTATCCAGGTTGTCTGTGTGCAAGGTAAATGCTCTACCCTCTGTGCTATCGCTTCAGCCCAAGTACTTTGCCCAAGGCCACAACCAGCAGGTTTAGAATGTACGTTCCTTAATTCTAATTCTCTAACATAAGTGGTAGTCTGTCAAAATAATAATTGATTATATGTGCTTGAAGACATGAGAAGTCTTTGACTAGTCACATCACTTTGAATGGCAAAGCTGGCATCAACATGCTAGTCCCAGTGCATCTATCCAAACTCTCCTCTCCCTCTGTTGGTCTCTTCCTCCTTGCTGATTGGCTGCAGCCATGTCACTCTGGCCCTGGCCATAACTTTTTGGATAAGTAGGAGCTGGAAGAAATGAATTATGACTAGATAAGAATTGTTGATTGGATAATGGCTGACACCTAACACAAAAGGCCACTCTTTAGTTCAAAGCCAGGCCTCCGTGTGCAATTGCACCCTAAGGTACAACTGGGATGTCATTGCCACTTCTATTTGTCATTGGGTTAACTGGCCTCAGCTGTCTCTGTTTGGTTCTAAAAATCACTTGTTGGCTTCCTGCCTCCCACTCTGCTATCACTGCATCACTTGCTCTCCTTCCTGCCACCTCTTTTCTAAATATGAATTTTTGGATCAATTTTCTGTGATTAGAATCAGTAGCATGTTATGAAGGATGGTGCTGTATTAAAGGTAGGCTCTTGTGAAGGCAGAATTCTTATGACTTCTCAAAAATTTTAATATGTCAAAAGCAGAGAATTAAACTCAGCATGGGTCTACTCTGAGCATGGATCCCTGCTTCACTACATAGGGCAAAGGCCCTTGAAGCTATGAAGCTCTCTAGCAGTTTTCATGGTGATTTTATCAATGACCTACATACATTTTTGTCATTATTTCTCCACTGTAGCTCAACTCTTGGCTTTAAGGGTCTGCTTTCACCATGCTCCATTAAAATGTGGTCAATATTTCTTGGTCCCTTTTCTTGGTTTCCATAGGTTATTCTGTTCCTCATCCTTAGAGCTCTTTAGTAACTTACATCGTCTTGGCCAGTCCTTACATCTGAGATTCCCATAAAGATGGTTCTGCCCATCATTTCCAGGAGACTATTTTGCAGTTGATACAGCCGTGTGTTTTAGCATAATATCTGTGCATAACAATTTCTGTCATCTGAAGAAATTTTGCTTTTTTAGTAAATATACTTCTGCATTCTAGAACAGGCCTTTGTTTGTTGTGGAGTTTGTTAAGAAAATTTTTTGCACTTTTGCCAAAGCATACAGAGTTTCATATTTATTTTATAAAGGCCAGTGATGTCATTTCAGACCACTTCCTTCCTTAGTTGGAACGAATTTTTCAAGGCCAGTTAATTTATTATTTAGTCTTTTAAGTCCATCCCTTTAACACTATTGACAGCAACAAGACAGAATATGTAAATGCTATCCAAATGGAAAACTGACTCTAGTGAATCCTGTTGTGAAATAATCAAACATTGTGTTATAGCACAGACAGCAAAGCAAACATTAAGAAACATTAGATGGGAGGTGAAAGATACAAATGAAGGAAGATGCAAAAGAAAGACATTTAAAAGGCTCCACATACTCCACATATGGAGTATGACTGGATCTCTGTTTCTCTTCATTTCTATTCCTAATCTAAAAGACATCACTTTTTATTGTATTTTAGTGGTTTGCAATGTATAAGTTGAGTATATATAATATTATCATGGTCTCCTCAACAGCTTTGTGAATTAATTTTGATTTCTCTCAGTAAATGAAGTTCAGAGGGACAAATCCCATGGCAGATAATTTTTCTTTGTGCAGAGTCCCCACATTTTAGGCCACTTCCTCTCCTTGATTGTGTCCTACTGGTCCTGGTCTGTGGCCATAGTTGACCAGAAAAGTCACAGATATCTGATACCAATAGGTGGCCAGTTCATGAGTTGCCCATAATCTACAACTTGTGTTTTTAAACTCAAAAATATTGTGAATTCGTTCAATTTGTCCTCTCTCTTATGATTTTAGAATCAGAACAAATTCTAGCCATTGAACCATGAATGTTGAGCAGTAAGCTGGTGATAGTGATAATGTAATAATAAATACATGGGCAGCCTTTATAAGTCAGGTGAAAACCTAGTAAATGTGATAAGCATATAAAAAAGGGGGCAGACAAAACAGAAGCAGAGATGTTAAGAGAAATTGGATAAAAAACCAGATAGAGACAGAGGTGGAGATCCTAATGTCCTACTCTTCTTATCCTTGGTTCCCTATTAAGTCTCTGTATTCAAAGAATATTCCTTTTCTCCTATTCATTAGTGAACTTTTTTCAACAGAGTGATACCAAAAGTCATTCTAACAAAGCTAATGATACATTCTATCTGCTTCATTAAAAATTGAGGCAGAATCAACATGTTCCACAGTAGACCAGCTGAAGGGTCTGTAAACCAAGACCCAAGTCTGTTACTTTGGTTAATTTCCTTCTACCATCAGAACTGAGGAAAAGTTTCATGTCTAAATTACTCACTTCCAGGATGTTTTTCCTCCAGGTTTCTTTACATGCCTCCTCCCATTAGGACCATGCTGGTCAGCCACCTGGTCTCTCACTTGGAACATGAGGAACACCAAGTAGCAGACATCAGCTCTGGACATTTCCTACTTTATTTAACCTATAGTTCTCTTCTTTTGCCAAACCCAGATGTGTTTCATAGATCTAGGAATTAATCTGGACCTGCACAAAGGAAAGCAGTAATAATTTTGTCTTTCTAAACTATTTTGTGGTCTTTGGCACATTGGCAACTATCTCTGAATCCTGAATTACTTATCAGTATAACAGGGATAAAAATAACAACATGAATAAGGAGTAACTGGTAACTATTAGTTACCAGTTCTGACTTTCTGAGACCAAAATTTAAAGATTGGCCTCACATTAAAAAGGGACCCCAAATCCTTTCTAGAATCTCTGCTTTGTCATAAAACCTATTTTGTCTGTATCCAAAAAGCACCTATTGCAGTGCAGATTGGCCAGAGGAATGAAATTAATAGGGAAGCTATGGAAAGAAATGAATTGACTGTTCAAGAAAAAGGAAGAGGAAATGCATTAAGAGATGCTATGTTGGGGCCGGGTGGTGGCGCTAGAGGTAAGGTGCCTGCCTTGTCTGCGCTAGCCTTGGATGGAATGCGGTTCGATCCCCCGTGTCCCATATGGTCCCCAAGCCAGGAGTGACTTCTGAGCACATAGCCAGGAGTAACCCCTCAGTGTCACCGGGTGTGGCCCAAAAACCAAAAAAAAAAAAAAAGATGTTATGTCAATAGTTCCAGGAACTTCGTGGTAACTGTATGGAGGACAGAGGTGCAGGCATGCACATTGCTGAGTTACCACATATTTCTCACATATCTATCACAACATAGCAGGGCCTTAGGCTTTATTTAGGTAAATTTTCAATTGAATCGCAACAATCAGGGCCAATCTGACTCAGAGCTTCTGCATTTTGGCATACAGTGCGATGAGTCATGGTGATACAATTTCAAAAGAAAAGGACATTCTTAAAATTAGCTTTGTGACAACTGGCTGTGCTTTTGCTCTGGAAGCCCTTTTTCCGGGTTAAACCACCCCACCCCACCCCATTTTCAGGGGTCTGGAAGGACTTGGTAGCTTCTGCTCCTTATTGCCTGTTCTTGGCCTGAGCTTCATTTTCTCCTTGGTCTCTATCTGCTAGTTCTTTTCATAGGAGTGATCCATGGAAGGACTAAGCACTCAGCCTGTACTAATTTTCATTCTTCACCCTGTTACCTGTAGCTCCAAGATGAGACAGAGTTCTCAGGAGCCCAAAGCTATGGTTGGACTAGGCTTTGTTGACCACCCCAGAATTGGAAGTTCCACTGCTGAACAAAGATGGGGTGTCATTCTTCTCTTCCCCAGCACACTGTTACTATGCCTGCACAGACATGCTTTGTGCCTTTTTACCAAGCCCCCTCCCAAGGCAGGAAATCAAAGCTGACACTGACTTAGCAGTCAGAATCTTTCCATGAGGAATAGGATATGGATAAACAGTTTCTCTACTGTTTCCTGTACAACAGAGGGTTTTGTTAAAATTGGGTGGGTGTGGGCCCATTTCCTATTTTTTATTTGCCCCATGGAGCTTGTTCTCTTGCATGTCTCCATATTGCCCCCAAGGAAATGCCATCTCAAGGATATAATTGGGATTTCCCTCAACAAATCCAAATAGGCAAAGAATAGCCCACATCTGCAGAAAATAGAATTGGTACTCCAAGTAGAAGTGGTGTGAATAATCTAGTTCCAGAATGTCTCAGTAAATATCTTCTTTGCCAAATCCACCAAATCAACATGTCTAAATTCAGTTAATGATTTTCTAAGAATAGTCTGTATACTAACTACATGCCTTTATTATGCTGACTCTCAGGAATATTAACTTGAATAGACTATAGTTGCTTTTCACACAAAATGTAATTTTTTGTTTGTTGGTTTGGGAATCACACCGAACAATTCTTGAGGGTGAGATACTCTTGGCTTTGTGCTTAGGAGTTTCTGCCAGTGATTGTTGGGGACCATGTGGTGCCAGGATCAAACTGCATTCTGCACGCAATGCATGCACAGTCCATTAAGCTCTCTCTACTCCTGGAGTTTCTCTTTTAATAAGGTAAATATTAGAAAATTATTATGATAATGTGCGGCAGCATGCTATCACAAAGTATGATATGTACTACCATGACATACAGAGAGGAGGGGAAAAAGATAGGTTAATATCTGACTCCTAGAGAATAAAGAAAATGTTTATTAATAACTGAGATGATAAACTATTAGAAGAGAAGCATCATCTTTTTCTGACTTGTATAACTAGCATATATGGTGTATTTAGATTGTTTGGGGACAATTCCTGGTGCTCATAAGCCGATTCATCTCTGTGTTCTGTACAACTTCAAGGTGGCCTGAGTGATCACAGACACTGCAGGGCTGGAACAACATTGATCCTTGAACTCTTGCATTGACTTTCCTGTCCTTTTGTCCCAGGTCTCATGAGGGAGCAACTTGAACCCTATCCTGCGCCTCAATACTCCATTCATCGCAGACAGCAGCAATCTTTGTTCCTAGACATCCCTTCTCCACTTTTCTCTTTACACTCTGACCATGTTCCTAATATTGATATTGATAAAGATTAAGAGTGAAGATACATCAACAAACTTCATATCTTTTGGGATGTGCCATCACATCATGCTTGACTTTTTTATGCATCTCAGGTAAACTAAAAGCAAGTATGTGCCTATTACAAAATCTTGTGACATCCTATTCACTAAATAGCCTTTATGAGCATGCTGTATCCCAGATGATTCAAGTGTCCAGTAGCAACGTTCTCACCAGTTAAACTTCTGAGTTTCCAGTTTATGCTCCATTCAGGTAAGTTTCTCAATACCAGGAACTACCTGGACTCCTGGAGGATTCAAGTGAAGTAAGTTGCCTGAATTGAAAAATAGAGAGCTGTGCCCATTTTTTTAAATGCAACCAAGAAAGGACAGATTTTCAAAGAATCCATCATTGCACAGAGAATTTCTTTGTCTAGGGAGTCTTTTCCATTCCCAGAGCTTTGTACCACAGTCGACCACACATTGAGCAGGGTTCCACACTCAGCACTTGGACATACTCAGCACTTGTAGCCACTCAGCACCAATTATCAGAAATGGAGACCAACATCATTGGGGAGGCCTCCTCATCTTCCCTGTACTTGGCTCACCATTGAGAGTGTAAAGTTGATCCAATGGCTAAGGGAAAAAAGTACATACAGCCCAGGATCTTGGTCTTGACAGCACAATGCTAACTTTAGGCCAGTCCTATCTAAATCTGTCCCCACATCCTGGCAGTCAGCTCTAAGTCTGTGTAGAATGTGAAAACTAGAATCAGAGACTGGTGACTCACTTGAGACCACACAATGACTCAGATAGAGGAGACCTAGGGACATGCTTTAAAAGTCTAAATTCTTGGGACTGCCTCTTGCCTTTTGACAGGAAGAGTGCTCCAGGGTAAATAAGTAGAAAGGCTTGTTGAAACACCAATCCCCTAATGAGAGCATCATGACTTGCGTTGGCATTCTGCTCATTGAGAGCTTGAGGTTGTGTACAAGAGATTCTAATGGTGGTTTGTAATCCCTGCCAACTCTGACTGATATAAAATCCATCAATCACTTTGTATCTGTTGCCTATCTCTGTAAATGTTCTATTTATTCCATGCATCTTCTTACATGTCATCATTTATGAAATCTGGATGCAGGAGGGCTACCCAGAAGGTAGGAAGTGGTACAGATTAGTGGATAAAATTTATTTTGTAGTTTTGGTGTCACATTGGATAAAAGTTTTGATCAGTCACTTCCTTCCTTTTCCATCATAATTAAAACAGAAATAACAGTGTGGGTTGAAGGTTGGTATGGAAGAATAAATATGATGTTGTTTATAAATGACCAAATCAAATAAGTGCTTCATAATTTAATAAGACTTGTGTAAGGGTTAGTTTTTCCATTGATAATTATTCTTCCTCACCGCTTTGCTATTTGCTTAAAGAGTTTGATATTTATTTATTGTTTACTCAGGCAGAAAAATTGAAATATATATTAATATACAAAGATTCTGAATCTCAGGGAAGAATTTAAGTGCCTACATTAACAGACTCCTGGAGAGCAGGAATACAATCCATTTTCTATCTGTAGATTGCATATTTGTCAAAAATTGAATAGTTGATGTGTACATACTGCTACTTATTAGAATTTGTTTTATGCATTCAGTACATATCCATTGACTTATGTGCATAGCCTGGCAGCTCACATCAATAAGAACCAATCTGTATATTCACATAGAAGGACAAATAAGCGAGCAGACACTTGAGTGAGAAGAGGTTCAAAGGACTGCCTGAATTAAGATGGTACTGAAAAATGTTTCAGGCAAAATCTAAGACTAGAACTTGATGGAATGATGGATTCTACCAATAGATTTATGTAAATAAGGTGATAAGAAGTAATAGATGCTCTAGCAGATGTTCAGAAGTCATAAAGATGGCATAGATGCTGACAAGGAGACCAGCATTTAGCCTACGTGGGAAGGGCATGAGAGAAGTGGATAGGTAGTTTTCTCTTTATGTCATCCTCAGAGTCTGTGACTAGCGAACTATTCCTTTTAGACTCTGAGATAGAATCCCTCATTCATATAATCATATAGAAGACTTGAGTAAAATATTTTGACTTCATTGCAGATGATTATGGGAAGGACGTGCCTAAACTCAGGTTCTTGGGTCCCACTGCCAGAACCAATTCCTAAGTCTAGGGTATGCTTCACAAGCATCTCAGATGATTTTAGGGAACAGATAACTTTATTTCTATGGCTATATATTTATAACTCATAGGATTTTGTCCCTGCTTTCCAAGAGTCTGTGTACTGTGGGTAGTCAAATTTCTCTTTGAGGTTTAGGTTCTTTGCATATTAATATATATTTTAGTTTTCTGCTTCTGAGTAAACAATAAATAAATATTTAGCTCTTTAAACAAATAGCAAAGTGCTGAGGAAGCATACAAAATGCAAAGTTTTGTACATGGCAAACAGATGCCCTCCCCTCACCCTTTTATTTACATCTAAGACTCTTAATAAACTATTTGTATAGAGGTCACAGACTAAAGACCACTGATCTACGTTATATATGTAAGTTCCTTCTCAAAATTAATAATATGACATTGTAATCATGGACTTTATGATTAGTTGTCTAGCTACAGTTTTTTTTTCTTTTGCTGATTTTGAAATTTAATAAGAAATCCTGGCTAAGCAAGTACCATTGTTTCAAGTAACCACTGGGTAAAATGGGTGTGGCTATAAAAGAAGGGATGTACTAAAAAAGATGCAGAACTTTTTCATGTAGACTAGGATTTTCTTTTCTCTATTTGCTGGGCAGTTTACTAAGATAGGGTGGGGAAAAAACAGGACTTGGTTCCTATTTCCAATGAGGTTTAAAACAATATTATGGACTATCAAATAAAAACCAGTTTTGTAATAGGAACTGTGGATTCTTCTGAAATTGAATGTCCCTCTAGGAGAAAGAGTTTCTGTAGTCAGCTTTGGTCTAGGCTGAAGGGGAGCTACATTCCAGACCTCTGCTGAGTAACATTAGGCCTTGGCCTGCTCCATCATGATGCAGAATTGGAATGAAACAAGAGTATAAAGTAATGAGGTCATTTCTTAACCAAACTCTTCAGCTGGAACTATGGACCCCTGCTGAGACAAGAGATAAGAAGATTCCTCCTCCATCCATGAGGGTGGGGCAGCATCCAGAATTGCACAACTGTTGTAACAAGTAATACCTCCCTGATTCTTGGACATACAGGCCCATTACTAAGGCTTCTCAGAAATATTTGGGAGAAGATTATGTCAAAGATTGATCTTCCACTTAAGTGGGTAGGGGATCAATATTCTGAAGATTAGGGTACTAAAAATAAATGTTGCTGCATTAGTGATATCTAGGATGCCCAGATCATAGAAGTAGTTTTTACCCAGTGAAGACTCCATGCTCAACCACTCCTTTCATGTCACTAAATCTCAGGGTGATGGAAGGGAGTATATTCTCTTTGTAGCATACCACCCCTCTGAAGGCAGCTTCATGTTTCCTGGAAACAGCTTGAGTTTAACTGTAGGATCACAGAAGAAATTCTGAGAACTGATTGCAATGGGTTTCACCTAACTCGGAGGGATTCTACCTCTCATTCTAACCAGTTGGGTCCATCAAAGCAGCTGTAAAATGCCAGGGAAAGATGCCAGAGAAACAGGATAGAACTGTTAAAATGAGGGAGCTTGGAACCTAAGCCATGTGGTTTTTCAGTCCCAATTGTGATGTTGCCCAGCTGTAAGGCCTTGCACAAATTACTTAACCATATTTGAGTCTTAGCTTCCCCACCCATAAATAGAAGTTTGATAACTTTGTCTCACGGTTGATCTGAACATTGGTCAGAGTGATTCAAGGTCTTCAGCTCTGGGGATGGCCCTTCCTGGGGTGGCACACACTAGGTTGAATTCTTCCTGCCTCTGAGTGGGGCCCATCATGGGAGCTTTTGACTAGGATTGTGCTGAGTAAAAGTGAGAGTGTCTCAGAATATAAAAAAATAGGTGGTGGGGCAGGGAAACCACCAGCAAGAATGTGAAAACAGATACTGGTGGAATAGTTGTGGCTACTATTCTTAAAATATTCCTCTTTCTTAGTTCTCTGAGGAGGAGCTCCCCTACCCCTCCCCCCCCAAGTGTGGACATGAAAAATTCACTTCATCAGAGAGACACTGAGTCCTTGTGTGCAGAGAACCCAGACATCCGGGGAGCCCTGTGGTGGCAGCAAGAATGCGGAAACACTGGAACCAGATCTTCTAGGGACTTGGTAGCCAGCTGCAAAGTCTATCTGTCCTGAAGGCAAAGCTCATTCCAGCCCCTACAATCAGCAGGGGAAAACAAGCCTCATATATTTTACACTTATTTCTCAGACACTGACTAGGCAACATCTGTAACCAATGTCCCCTTTAAAGCTTTCCTCCCCCGTCTTTCACTTGACCTCTAGCCTAATTATTCATTGAGAAAAGAGACCCCCACTTGGCAAGAGTATGTCTCTCACCACAGCAGATTCCAACAAAAACCAGAACTTTTGTAAGCAATCAACGCAGAGGAAATCTAATTCTGTCCCCACCATGGCTACAGGAAAGTTAGAAGCTGGAAGAAATCACACGCTAGGTGATGAAGTTGTCCAGAGAATATTCGCAGGAAATTTCTGGCACCTTGGCTAAAGGGAGAAAGAACGGAGTTAATGTTTGGAACCCTGAACATGGCTCCATCTACAAGATGCTGGTACCACAAAGGAAAAGCAGCAGTTCTGGCCATTTCATCCAAGGAAGAGAGCATGGAGGAGCTCTGGTTCTCAGTAAAACCTCCCTGAGCCACTGAAATCTGTTCTGGGGCAGCAGGGGTCTACCAGGGAAGCAGAAAAGCATCTCCAATGACGAGCAAATCAGGCACAGAAACATTCTCATTACTTTACTGAGTCCCTATAAAATCGAAATATTTTCATTCTGTCTTTTATAAGCTGCGCCTAAGATTTAAGAATTTAAAGTCTCAAACCTTTTTATTTCTTTCTCTAGCCTCTTCATTCTGTTTCTCTATTTCTGTTTCTGTCTCTGTCTTTCTCTGTCTCTCTCTGTCTGTCTCTCTCTGACATCTCTTTCTCTCTCTCTCTCTTTCCTCTTCCCTGCTCACCACCTACCCTGCCAGAATAGTGGAGTAACCCATTCATTTTCAGGAACATCAAAGGTTTTCATTTAGTTTTTGAAAATACAATTTACAAGAAATGATTTTCAAAGAGTAAACAGCTCAATAAAAACCAGCCCTGCTTAAAGAATAAACCTCAAGCCTCTAAAGCTCTGTGGAAAGGCACTTCAAGTCCCCTAATCATGTCTGCCAGTGTTTCTGCCTGGTAACTTCACACCAGAGTCCTTGCAGCTGTGCCAGTAAAGCATGGAGCATCCAGAAGTGATAGCCAGTCAGCCACTTTGAGCCCTCTCTGGATGCTTCACACCCCACCCTCAATACTGCTCCTGGCTTTTTCAGGCGCTGCTTATCAAGGTATCTTTTCTCCTGTATCTGTCCCAGAAGAACTGTGAACTCCTCTAGGGTGAGGCTTATCTGCTCTCTGATCATTGCACAGAACTGAACACAAAGTAGATATATGCAGTTGGGAAAAATGAATGTGTGTGGGAAGGAGCCAGAAACCTCAGATATTGTGGGCAGTGTGGCCTTATGAAAAACAGTACAGACAAGTGTCTGTTCAAGAGAGGCCTATGTAACTCAGGTGTTCCCCATTTGATCTTTACAACAGCATTATGAAGTAGTGCTTGTATTCCCATTTTACTGGTGATGCAAGAATTGCACTGCAGGGTGGATTATATAATTTTCCCAAGACTGCTATTGGTAGGTTTCACTAGACTACTATAACAGGCTTTGGGAGTTGTATAATTAGTAGACTAAATTCTATGCTCTTGACCCTTTGAAGATAGATCTGATTTTTTTTTCTATGTGGCTACTGTGACTTTTGTTGAATCATAATAAGAGAAATAATAAGAAACCATTAAATTGTGCAGGAATTTACAAAGTGCTTTCTAAATTTGATGGGAAAGTTGTGTAGAAGACCATCAAGCAAATAAGTGAAAACAATAATGCAGAAGTTTTACTAGCACTAACCAACTAAGTAAATCCTCAATGACTTTAGTAACACCATTGTAACAGTAAACAGTGATCAATTTGAATTTTATCTATTTTTTGATAACTCCATTTACCTTTTTATAATAATGAAGAATGTGAAGTAAATTTGTTCCTGCTAAGGTGTTAAGTTTGGTGGTGGGTATAAAACTGGAGACATTGATGGTAGTAAAGTCATTGGTGGGATTGGTGTTGGAATATTGAATGCCTGAAACAACTGTATTATGAATAATTTGTAAATTATGGTGTTATAATAAAGAAATTGCTTTCTTAGTTGAGCCTTTCATGAGAGTGTTCAAAGGTATATTTGTTTTATTCAAAAATATTTAATTCACTTCTTTCTTCGGAGCCAGCCCAGAGACAACAAGGAACATAATCTCTCCAGGACCCACACCCGGTAAGATGTACCCACCCAAATAATGTGGGGCCGATTTCTGCCGTGTGATTGGGCACCCAGAGACTGAAAAAGGATGGCTGCCCCGCTCTCTGCCTTCTTTCTTCAGAGCCAGCCCAGAGACACCAAGGAACATAATCTCTCCAGGACCCACACCCAAAATTTTGCAGTACAACCCCATGTTTAAAGAATCAAGATGGCTGCTCTGATAACCCAAAAAGTAGAAAACAGCTAGGTATCCTCTCAAATAAGAGGTTTAGAGTATAATTATGGAATATGTTCAGTGAGCTCAAAAAAAAAAAAAGCATCAATAGACTTGACAGGAGCACAAACAAGCATCAAGAGGATTTGACGACTGAAATTAGAAATTTTCACATTGAAATAACAGGTCTGAAAAACTCAGTTTATGCAGCTCTTGCCAGGTATGGGGTTTGGGGAGACCCCATGCTGGAGGACTTCTCCCTAGTCTGGTAAGTGGTGGGAGGCTTGGCAGGCCCCCAGCTGTCCTTTTCCTTCTCCCCTGGATTCCAGGCCCTCCCTGGGTGCTGGCTCAGATAGCCAGAAGTGGGTTCAGGTGGACTCTTATGGGTCCTCAGGTTCCCCCCTCCCTCCATACTCCAAGGGGGAGGTGCATGCAGAGGAATGAGGGCAAATATCTGGCTTTTAGTTTCCTCTTTGATTCTGGAGGCCAGCTCTTGCCAGGTATGGGGTTGGGGAGGCCCCATGCCGGAGGCCTTCTCCCTAGCTTGGGGGTGCTGGGAGGCTTGGCAGGCCCCCAGCCATTTCTCTCTTTCTCCCCTGGACTCCAGGCCTTCCCTGGGTGCTGGCCCAGATGGCCAGAAGTGGGTTCAGGTGGACTCTTAGCGGTCCTCAGGTTTTCCCCCTCCCTCCCTACTCCAGGGGGGAGGCGCATGGGGAGGAGGGCGGGCAGATGTCTGGCTCCTGGTTTCCTCTTTGATTCTGGAGTCCAGCACTTGCCAGGTATGGGATTTAGGGAGGCCCCATGCCGGAGGCCTTCTCCCTAGTCTGGAGAGTGCTGGGAGGCTTGGCAGGTACCAGCCATTTCCCTCTTTCTCCCCTGAACTCCAGGCCTTCCCTTGGTGCTGGTCCATATGGACTCTATAGGGGGTCATCAGGCTTTCCCCCTACCTCTCCCTACACTAATGGTAATGTGCTTTGGGAGGAGGGTGGGCCATTGCAGCACTGGTTTATGTTGGGACAATCACTGGAAAATTTTCTCCTTAGTCTCCATTTCCAAAACCATGCAGGGGCTAGTGCCCCATGTGTACACTATATATTGATAGTATTAAATGCATATAGTTTATATATGCATAATACTCATCTTGTATTGTGACCTTGATACTGCCCTACAAAGCTCATTTCTAATCTTTTACTGCCTCAGTCCCAACCATTATTTCCCCCCATTTACCCATGTAGGTACAGCTCATGATATGAAGCCCACCACATAGAGTGATGAGTACAGTTAGAGCAACAATTACACTGAAAACTATCATAACAATGTGAATAAATGAGGGAAATAAAAAGCCTGTCTCGAGTACAGGTGTGGATGGGGTGGGGAGGAGGGAGATCTGGAAAATTGGTGGTGGTAATCTTGCACTGGTGAAGGGGGGTGTTCTTTACATGACTGTAATCATACAACTACAATCATATTTGTAATCACGGTGTTTAAATAAAGATAATTAAAATATTCAATTCAGAAAAAGAAAATTAAAGATAATTAAAATTCATAAAATATGTTAAAAATGGAGACATATCTATTTAGCAGAGATTGAAAGGATTAGAAGGATCTAGGGATATCTGATTTTTATAAGACATTTACTAATCACAAAGCATTTGTGCACTAAGTATATTATAGAAATATATAAATTTTCCCAGAACCATGTGGCACTAAATATTCTCAGTATCCAAATAGAGTAGAATCACATAATACTATTAGACCATAGTACATAGCACCTAGTACATAGTACCATAGACATAGCACCTATTTCAGCTTCAGGGGTCTCCTTCAGTGTCTGCTGGCTATAGATGTTAGCCTGGCCTCTTGCCCCTTCATTGAACAGAGTACTTTTTGTGTGTAACTAAAACCTCAATTCTGATCCTACTACGAGCCATTCACAGGGAAGACCAATGTGGCTGAGAAAGGGGCAGATCATAGGAACTCTGCTGCCCCAGGACTCAGGTAGTGTGGTCCTTCTATTCACTCACACCACACTTCATACCACCAATATCTTCATATGTGCTTGACATACGAAAACATATAAAAACAGTGGTTTTTATAACCACTGAAACTTGAACATTTAAATTTTGGCAAGCCTCTCTGCTCTGTGATCTTTGAAGCTATATGTAGCAGTGACCTTTGAAGCTCTCTTTCTCCAAAAATGACAATAGGAGGTATATGTAGATCATATTAACTTCTTTACAAATAAAGAAGATGAAAAACATAAGTACTGAATTGACCAAAGTCTCACAACTTTGAAAAAATAATTGATTACAGTTTAGGTTTTTATCTCACAAAATTATTGAACCCTCATCTCCACCCAAATAACTGAGAATCTCCCTCCATCACTGCCTTGTGTGACAACTAATTAAGCTCTTCATTCATCTCCACTGCTTGGTTATCTGCTTTGTGACCAAAAGCCCAAAGGTTTGTCATCCTTTGATACTGTCTATTCCCTTGTTTACGTACTAATGGAAAATTCTCAAACACATTTTTTAATTTTTAAATTTAAATTTTTTTTTAATTTTGTGCATTTTTCCTGGAGAAAGGAGACTTTGGAACCACAGCCAGCCATCCAGCTATACTGAGGGATTACTCCTACCACTGCCCAGGAATTATATGTACTGCTGGGGACTCAACCAGGATCATTTGCATGAAAGTCAAGTATCTTATTTACTGTACAATCTCTCTTGCCATACATAGTTCTGTTTTATTATAAACAAATAAGATCCTCATATCCCAAACTACCAGGAGGAAATATAAAAATAAATTGAATTTTTTTTTTTTTTTTGGTTTTTGGGCCACACCCGTTTGACGCTCAGGGGTTACTCCTGGCTATGTGCTCAGAAATCGCCCCTGGCTTGGGTGGACCATATGGGACGCCGGGGGATCGAACCGAGGTCCTTCCTTGGCTAGCGCTTGCAAGGCAGACACCTTACCTCCAGCGCCACCTACCCGGCCCCCAATAAATTGAATTTTTTATGGGAAAAATATAAAGACAATTGTCAATGAATTATTATAAGGTGGTTCTCAGCAGTGGTGCCCAAGCAGAATAAGTTGTCATTCTTAACAAAGGTCATATATATATATATATATATGACCTTTGTTAAGAATGACATATATAATGACAATATATATATTCAAAATATATATATATATAAGACCTTTGTTAAGAATGACATATATATAATGACTATATATATATATATATATATTCAAGCTTACTAGGCATGTTCTTGTTGAGAATATTTTTAAAGGGACTTCTTATTTCAGATTTACAGTTGTCTTTCATCTGTTCTTACTGATTCTGAAAACATAGCCTTCTTATGACCAAGTCTCACAGCCAACAGTCACGTGGTGGTTCTGGTGCTGTTAGGAATTAAATTTAGAAAAGGAATAGACTTGGGCCAGAAAGGGTTCAGTTGTCTTCTTGGCCTTCCCAAAAAAGGATTCCTTGCCAGACAACATCACCCTTAGAGATTTGGCCCATGTGTTTGTTCTGGCTCTTTTAAATGTTGACTTTTGGATCAACTTTAGGTTGGCTTGGTAGGAAACTTGCTTTCACCAAATTAATATTTAACTTAAATAAGTACTTTTTTGGCCTTCTTTCTAACAATTGGCCATTGCCTTTGAAATCAACTGTAAATATGTATTTCTGGACAAAATGATATTCAGACTACGACCAAGATGCTTTTAGAAAAAAAAGACTCTAGTAAGGACAAAAGTAACATACCTTTGTTACAACTGTATAAACTCTAACTGCTTGTAGCAATGAAATTTTTAAAGGATAAAATGGTAAAGCCTATATGAAACCTTGGAAATAATTTTCAGCAACCATTAGATATCCCAAATGTATATTTTTCCCTTGAAAATTTGCATTGACTTTGCTCTTATTTCCATTTCATCATAGCCATATTGCCTTCTTTGAGGGTTTACCAAAACATTACCTTAGAAAACATATCAATAATTACAACTCATGGAAACAAAGCATTGTAGTTATAATGTAAAAATAGAAAAAATGGATACAACATGATAATGCATTTCTTTTTTTTAATTACATTGTGATTTTTGTGCTGATGTTTTTACATACTTGCAGGTATTCATGTAGATACCAGGCAGAAGTCTGGAAGAAAAAATAATAAAATACTTGTAAATATTCATAAAATTATGGGTTATTGTACTGCTATTTTTATAATTCTTTTTATTGCTTCAATTCTTATTACCATTTTTCAATGATTTTGCCACTTTTTCTAGTCTTGATTTTTTGTTTGTTGTGTTTTTGGGAAATGGGAGGGCTAACCACACTAAGGTTTACTTACCTGGATTTCCACTCGTGGGTCACTCCTGGCAGTGTAAGGAGTGATATATTTATTGCACCAGATGTATGACCAAGGGATAGAACCCAGATCACCCTTACCTCTTGGCCTATCTCTCCAACCCCAGAACTTTTAGATTTAAAAAAAGCATCTATTTCTATTTTGAAAAAAAAAAAAAGTAATGATTGTCAAAGTTTTCACTGTTACCATAGTTTTTATAAAGCCAAATATTCTCAGCTGCCACAGCACCACACATGATTTCCCACATCCCTCCATGAGTGATTCTTGAGCTCAGAACCAGGAGTAAGCCCTAAGACTTGTTGAGTGTACCCCCAAATATATGTGTGTGGTATATTCTTAGCTGAATTAACAAGATCCCTGAGAAGCAAGTATCTTCTTAATAAAAAGGATATATATATATACATATACATATATATGCGTATATATGTGCGTTTTTCTTTTTTATGGCCGCACTTGGTGGTGCTCAGGGCTATTTGAGACTGTTCCCAGTGATGCTCAAGTGACCACTATGTGCCAAGATATCAAGTGGAAGCTCCAGCATGCAAAGTATGTGCTCCAGTCCTTTGAAAGATGACTCCCAGCCTTGTTATATTTAATTTTCAGGTGATTCAGAGCCTTTTATGTACAAAGCTGCAAAGCTACAAAATAGTAAATTGAAAGCAAAGACATTTTTATAACTTCAAATGCCAAATACTTTCCACTGTGCCACAGCTGCTCTGTAAGTATTCCTGATTTCAATCAATAATTTCTCTGTGGCATGATGCTTAAGAATCAAAGATAAAAACTACCCTTCGAAAACTTATGATCCAGCTGATCATTGCAATCATCCTGAACCCAAGAAACCACTGAGCAGTCCTGGATGTGGCCCCCAAACAAAACCAAGCAAAGCAGAAAAAAACTTTTTTGCTTAGGCCACATCTCAGCTTGTCTCTACTGCTCTTCTAATGAGCCCAATGTGCAGCCAAGATGAAACAGCAGGCCTACTAGAGAAGTCCAGATTTGAAGAGAATTATTGTATCATTTATATTGAATTATATTAATTAATCAATTAATATTGAGTTATATTGATTCAATCAATTAAAATGGGCTTAAATCTGGATTCTAATCTTCCTGGCATTTGTGGGTCTCTGTGTACGGATCTCTTTGGGTTGCATGTCATGAGAATTCAAGATTACCAGAACTCCAGTGTTTATCCTTGGAATTCATTGAAAATAGTTTTTCATTTTTTTATTGGGGGGTGGGTGTTGGGCCACACCCACACCCGTTGGCACTCAAGGTTACTCCTGGTTCTGCGCCCAGAAATTGCTCTGGCCAGCTCTGGGGACCATATGGGATGCCAGGGATCGAACTTCTGTCAGTCTGGAATCAGCTGTGTACAAGACAAACACCCTACTGCTGTGCTCAGGTTCTTCCTCCCTCCCTTCCTGCCTCCCTCCCTCCCTCCCTCCCTCCCTTCCTCCCTCCCTTCCTTCCTCCCTTCCTTCCTTCCTTCCTTCCTTCCTTCCTTCCTTCCTTCCTTCCTTCCTTCCTTCCTTCCTCCCTTCCTACCTTCCTTCCTTCTTTCCTCCTTCCTTCCTTCCCTCCTTCTTTTCCCTCTCTCCCTTCCTTTCCTCCTTCCCTTCCTTCCCTTTCTCCTTTTCTCCCTTTCCTCCCACACTTCTCTCCCTTTCCTCCTTTCCTTTCTTTCTTTCTTCTTTCCTTCCTTCCTTTCTTCCCTCTTTCTTTCTTCCCTCTTTCTTTCTTCCCTCTCTTTCTTTCTTTCTTTCTTTCTTTCTTTCTTTCTTTCTTCTTTCTTTCTTTCTTTCTTTCTTTCTTTCTTTCTTTCTTTCTTTTCTTTCTTTCTTTCTTTCTTTTTTCCTTTCTTTTCTTTCTTTCTTTCTTTCTTTCTTTCCTTTCTTTCTTTCATTTCTTTCTTTCTTTCTTTTTCTTTCTTTCTTTCCTTTCTTTCTTTACTTTCTTTCTTTCTTTCTTTCTTTCATTTCTTTCTTTCTTTCTTTCTTTCTTTCTTTCTTTACTTTCTTTCTTTCTTTCTTTCTTTCTTTCTTTCTTTCTTTCTTTCTTTCTTTCTTTCTTTCTTTCTTTCTTTCTTTCTTTCTTTCTTTCTTTCTTTCTTTCTTTCTGCACTTGGTGTGATATAGCAAAGACAGTTCTAGACACAGAACTCTGAAGGTACTTTTGTCCTGATTCCACTTGAAAGAAATTGGTTTTTGACAAGACACTGCTATCTGCATCTCAGTTTTCACTTTATGAAAAAAAGGAGTGAGATTGGATACTGCCTTATGATTCCTTAGCTCAGTTTTGTTATGATTCTACTTTGCATAAACCTAGATGACTAAAAACCAACCCAAACAAAAGAACAACTAAACAACTAGTCCAAGATAGATAATAAATGTAAAATATACCTGTTTCTGTTGGGAAACTACATAATAAATTAACCCCCAGTCTTTGTGGTCTAAAAGAATGATGTCTTTGCTGGGTTTTAGGTGTAGCTATTGGCAGAGAAGGCTCATTTGAATGCCTTGGAGAGTCTCCCTTAACCAGCCACTCAAGCAAGCTTGTACTGAAAGCTTTGGTTCCACTGTGCATGGCCTCTTACCCTCCAGGAAGTAATCAGGATTTTCTCTTATATAGTGCTCTTAGAACTTGTCAGGAGACTAAGAGTGGCAGCTGTCAAGTCCCTGAGGGTGAGACTCTGGTATTCCATTGTCTCCTAATTCATAAAGTAATCGTCATCGTCAAAGTAAATTGCGGGATTATCCTATATCCCAGCGATTAGACCTGCTGGCTCTAACTCTTGATGAGTGCATCTTCCAGGAGATGCTGCCAAAGGGTGTAGACATGATAGGTTTGACTCACTGGTGTCCATTATTGTAATGAGCATTACAGCAATTTTTGCCTGGGGGTTGTGATGAGGAGCATAGTCTCTGCTTTGCAGAGTTTGTATTTCCAAACCCAGTTTTTACATTCACCAGCCTTGTGATATTAGACACATATTAGGCCCTCTGGGCTTAGTTTCTCATTAGTAATATCAGAACAATAACAATGTACAATTCATAGGTTGATCTGTGCTCATGTCTACAAAGCCCTTAAAACACAACAAATGAATCATAAAAGCTTTCCTCTCACTGCTGGCACAGCATTCTTCAGGAAGCAAGGAAGCTACCTCACTCCTCAAGTAAAGGAATCTCTTCTACCTACCTTCTTCCCTACACTTTTATCAGTTAGAATGACTGTGACCACTTACTTGTTGCATACACAACTTGGAGCAAATCACAAGTGAGAACCAAGTTCACTTGGCATCAGTTTTAGTGCAGTTCATTCACAAATATAGCACCTTTTTCATAAAAGGTGTCTTTTGGGTACCAACTTTAAACAAGTAATATGACTTATAACCTGAATGAAGGAGAGTACAATTGGCATAAATTGCTGGCAATTCATATAAAAGTAACTTTTGCCTTTGGTAATCTCAGCTTTTGTTGAACACAGCATGTCCCCATTTCTGGTCTGGCCTCCCACCTGGACTTATTTGAATGAGGATGCTACTCTCACTAAAATGTTAATTGCCTTAACAGTGCTTTTCAAAATCCTTGGATCAAGACTCACCTGTGACATGTATTCTGGCATATGAAACTGAAATTTTCTCAAGGGAATTCAACTATGCATTGCAAACTGATTCAGTTTTAGAGTCAGAATTGCTTCAAATTGTTTACACTGACACCTGCTGGTCTCATGGTTTGGGGCTAGCAAATTAATATTGCTGAAACTCATGGCTTAAAATGGGAACCATGTTATCTACCTTGCATGGTTGCTATCGGATCAGAAGATAAGTACCATAACATGAAATATCATCCCAGAGTCTAGGTAATAGGAAGATTAATTAAAATAACTTGAACAAAATGCCTTAAAACTCATGGAACATGATAGGTTCTTAAAATATATTACTTTTATTTCAGAATTGGGGAGAATTTAAGTCTACATAATTTATTTGTTTGTTTGTCTATAAGGTCTGTAGAAATGACAAAGGTATCTCAAAATCCAAACTGGAAGTCCCATAAAGTAGGTTACCTTTTTGTCACTTATTTCTTAGAAATATCTAGTACAATGCCTGAAAATGAGTGTTGCAAAAAGATCATATAGTTTCTGCCTTCTCTGAGGTTGGATTTGAGAGATGATGCAAAAATTATATCTCCAGTCGACTGAGTCCAGTGACCATGGAGATATAAGGGTTGTGAAAGTTATACTGTTCAAGGGAACCATCTATTTAGAATGACCTTTTCTGAAAAAAAAATTAACTAGCTTTCAACTACAGGGTTTTATTTTAATTACGTTATCCTATTTTATTACCTAAATTGTCAGATTCTTCTTTTCTTTATTTTCCAATATTTTTTCCATAATTGGTTTCAATTGTTCAAGGTCACTTTTTCTAAAGTATTTCTCACCCACCTGGGCCCGGAGTGGTGGCACAGTGGTAGGGCATTTGCCTAGCATGTGGCTGACCTAGGATGGACCACAGTTCGATTTCCTGACATCTCCTCTGATCCCCCAAGCCAGGTGTAATTTCTGAGCGCATAACCAGGAGTAACACCTGAGTGTCACCAGGTGTGGTCTAAAAACCAATAGATAAATAAGTAAATAAATAAAGAAGCTCCCACCCACCTTAACTGTTCCTATCCTTACTGGGACCTTGGGCCAGGACCATAAGAAGTCCTTCAAACTAAAACCTAACAACTCAATATAAATATCTAATGACTCAGAATCACAGCAATTTATATATATGAGCTGGAACTCTCCCAGAATTTTCTAGACAAGCTACTGTCTAGACAACTGAGACAGTTTGGCAAATGTTTGAGTCATGCATGTACTTATATGCAAGGTAACCTAGACTGTGAACAATATCACACCAAGAACACTTATCCTATCTCTAGGGCTTGGTAAGTGGTGCTGGCATAGCTACAAGATATTCTGCCATTTAGCTGTTAAAATTCACTGGGCTTGTTACCCCTTGGGGGCTCAACATCTGGTTTATTAATTTAACACAGCTTTTATATTAGTATTTTTGCTTTATATTATTCTAACTTCCTTTAAAATGTCTTGTCTTTGCATCCTAGAATAACTAACCTTTGCCATCATCTCCTGACAGCTGGTTCAACTGGTTCTGCTGGCATCACAACAGCCACCAGAGTCCTTGAGAAATTACTCATTGTCACTCATTTTGCTCTATTCAGGGAGTTCATGACCATCTCTGAATTGTTTCACAAGTAATATTAATTGGTGTTGAACAAAAAGGGCAAAATGACAGTGTTGAACTTACCTAAGCCCTGTGTTCTCAGAAAATAGAGGTGTTAAGAACAATGCCCCCTCCTACATACAAACACACATAACCTTTTTACTCCACTCTTTTATATTCCAAGAAGCAACTACAGACAAGTTCTCCCATACTCTGAAATAAGACTCTTCTCTATTTTTCTTCATGACTCAAAGGATAACAGATCCATCTTTGTTTACCTCTTTAACTTGGTTTATCTGCCTTTGTTTATCTCTTTAACACCCTTCTTCCCCTTTCCTTTCTTAAAGACCTTTCTTTTTCTTTTTTTCTTTATTAATTTTTTATTTTAAATTATGAGAACAAAGATGCAAAGAAAGAGGACAAGGTAAAGTTACAGTGAAAGGACAATCACCCATAAACAGAATTCTCAGTAGTCCCATTGCTGATATCTTAACTTTAAACTTTCAGCCAAAGAACATTAAGAAAAATAAAACAAAACCCAGGTACAATTACTTTGTTCCTCAAGTCCCCAGATTGTAGTACATAATATTTCTTAGCAGCATACAAAGCAATCTAAAGACATACAACTTATGTAACTCCTAAAACATTGAAGGCAAAGTACTTTTTTACATTTCCATGCACATGCATATTAGTTAACCTCAAAAGTTCAAGTGGGTTGCTTTTCTTAAGGACTAGAGTCCAAGGAACACAGTAAAAACTATGTTAGAGTGGCAATTATTGTTTGTATAGGCCCACCAAATTATGAGGGACATGGAAAAGAAAAGCCTTGACCTAAATACAAGGAGACCCTATCCCTGAAGTTTCCTGGCATAAAACCAACTCTAGGCTTCAGGCAAACTAGTTTGTCCAATTCAGGTCTGTTGTGCCAATACACTTTTATTTTTCACACAGTCTCTGTTGTTGGTATCATGTTTCTGTATTAAAGATCCTGGAATCTGCATATCCTATATTGCAATCAGGATGGTGCAGAGCGTCCTCTCGTTTCACCTCACAATTAAAGGGCAATGCAGAGAACCTTGTCCTGTAAGGTCGTTGTTGTTGTCAAGTCTTCTTAGTGCTAAGGGAAGTCTCTTTTGAGCAGATCGATGTCAGAGCAGTGGTAGGGTCTTCCCTGGTAGAGGATTACTTCCAGGTGTTGTTATAAAAAAACCTTGGATGTTTCATAGATAGCTTTCCTGGTTCAGGGGTGAATGGAGGATGCCCATTCTTCTGAGGCCTGTGCCAGGTAAAGACCTTTTTTATTACTGAGTATCTTCCCTATAGTGATCCTCCTAAAAATATTATGATTTTCACACTTTCCAATTAAAATCAATGAAGGTAATAGCAATTTGTCTCCTGTTGTTAAATATGCATATAAGGTAGCTAAGAAAGTCACAGCTATCTTCAACCAAGAGGGGGAAAATGCCTTAGAGTTCTATCCACATGTAGGGGTCAATATGATGGAGATAGAGAGGACCTGGTTCTTGTGATCTTTTTATATTGCTGAAATAATCAAGTTTCACACATCTTTTCACTTCCAAACTACTCTTCTTTTTTCTTCTTTCTACTTTTCTTCTCCTCCTTCTCCTCCTCCACCTCCTCCTCCTCTACCTCCTCATCTACCTCCTCTTCTTCCTCCTCCTCCTCTAATCCTTTTCCTCTTCTTTCTCCTTTTCCTCCTACTCCTTCATCTTCTCCTTCTCCTCCTCCTCTTTTTCTTTTCTTCTTCTCTTCTTCATCTGCTCTTCTATTTCTCTTCTTCATCTTCTGCTCTTCTCCCCTTCCTTCTCCTCTTCCTCCTCATCTTCTCTCTTCCCCCTTTTCTTCTTGTTCTCTTTGTGTTTGAACAATATCTAGTGGCAATATCTAACAATATCTAATATCTAATATTACTCCTCATTCTGTGCTCCTTGAGACATGGAGAACATATGTGATGCTGGGGATTGAAGCAAATTTGTGACTGAAGATATTATGTGCAAGATTTACCTTCAAGTCTTACCTCTTGATGTATCTTTCCAGTGCATTTCCATATTTGTTGTCATAAGAGATAATACATAACTTACACTTATTGATTATTAATAGTTATTCTGTTTTAAACCTAAAACAACACAATAAAATGTTTTAGGGCTCAAGAGTAAATAAGCTAGGGCCTGGAAGATGGAAAGAACTCTATAAGAAATTGTGTGTAAACAGGTAGGATTTTATAGACTCTTCAGGTTTCTTGTGTCTTTGTGTGGCACTAGAATTATGAAATAATTTCAGAGAGGCCAAGACTGGTACAGATGAGTAAAAAAACTAACAGAGCCAGAGAGGTTTTCAGATGTGAATGAAAAATGATTCATAATAAAGCTGTTTGAAAGATCATTAAGAGCCTTAACTTGAACATTTCAATAAATATCAGCATAGATTATAACCTCAGGGGTCAAATGTACTCAATTCTTGATTTTCCAAAGAAAAATGGAACAGGCTAAGATGTGTTAAGATTAACTTTAAACCATAATTTAATGACCATTTAAACCACAATTTAAATCTCAAAAGTGAAATTTTGTACAGCAACAAAAAATAAAGTTTTTTCTTACATTATAAATAAATCATTATTTATTTTAAGATATTTCTATATTAGTTATTTTGAGATTACTGGCTCTAAGAAAAAAGTAAATATTTAATAATATCTTTATTTAAGCACCTTGATTACAGACATGATTATAATTGGGTTTCAGTCATATAAAGAACATCCCCCTTCACCAGTGCAACATTCTCATCACCAGTACACCCCATCTTCCTCCTCCCCCCAGCCTGTATTTAAAACAGGCTAAAAAAAAGTTATTTCGTGGATTATTTGAACCCATTATAAACTGGTAGATTACTGTTCTTCAGATGGACTAAAAAACACATACAGCTCATTTTTTTTCTCAGTCAAGGACTGAGAATATAAGTAAATAATGCTATAATTGGTAGTCAAATTGAGAAAATATGTCTGTACTGGAGGAGATAACCTCCCTACACATAATGCAACAAAGTAAAGAAGTTATTGCTGGAACTACCTCTTTGCTTTTTCTGTTCTTGCTATTGCTGCTATTATCACATGGGTGAGCCAGAGTTTCTGGGTCTGATAATGCCAGCTAGTGTGAGTCCTACCCTTGAAAACCGCCCTGAATTTCACTCACAATGACAACTTGACCTGTAGTATCAATTTTCTGGCTAGAAACAGAAGAGAGTTATGACTATTAATAAAATGTTTTTCAAAGAACATGGATTAAAGCAAGATTATGAGG
This sequence comes from Suncus etruscus, assembly GCF_024139225.1. Classification (NCBI taxonomy): domain Eukaryota; kingdom Metazoa; phylum Chordata; class Mammalia; order Eulipotyphla; family Soricidae; genus Suncus; species Suncus etruscus. The sequence continues at coordinate 37,879,138 of NC_064856.1, read as the reverse complement.
TAATATCTAATCATCCCTGACTTGTTTTCTAGGAGACCAAACTGCCCCAGAGTAAAGCCTTCTGGTTTCTTCTATTATCTTCAAACTTATCATTTTTCTTCTTTGATGACATGATTTTGGTACTTTCCTAGTAGTTCAAGAAAATGCAATTTTGGCAGTGAATTATTATCCAATATTATACTTTTCTTTTTTTCTTTTGTCTAAAGAAGTGGGTGTCTATGAAGAAGGGTGAATATAGGCTAGATTGTAACACAAATTTCCTATGGATGGCATTTTGAAAGCAACTACCAGCACTTCCATTTGTGTTCTTAGACACCAGGATCATAAACATGTACCTGGGACATGACAAAAATCTACTGGGAAGGTTTTATTATGCTTTACCCCCATGTGTTTCATGTATATGTTCTAGAGTCTTGGAAGAGCCTTGTCATTTATGATCAGAAGCAGAAGACAAATTCCCTATTTTACCCCTCTTTCCATCCCCTAATACCCCTAATGCCCTGCTTAAATGAAAAGAACCTTATGACAAGTGCATAAAAGAAATATTAGCTAATAAATTATCACTGGACACTTAACACCACTTAAGAGTATCCACAGAAAGTCTAAGGGAGAAAAAAATCAAAGAAGCTAGAAAGGATACTGTGATAGATTCCACTTTCTGCATGGAGCAAAGAAAGGAAAGAAAAATTCATGGTGGTCTGGTGGAGAGAAAGAAGAGAATTTCCTCCTCATTTAGCATCACCTGAGCACTTGAAGTCATTCATTGAACTGTTTTGCCCACTAGTAAAATGCCTGATCTTTTGAAAAATGTGAGGTTGCTGGTCTCAACATCAAAGGACATTTCATATAAAGTTAATTCACATATATACTTTAGACTCTCTCAGAGGAATGTTGCAGATGGCAATCTAAAGTGGTGCTTTGAAACTGAATTTCAATGTTTAAAGTTCCCAGGAGAAACCTGGGAATTATTACATGAATGAGGAGGAGTTCAAAAGGGTTGGAGGGGCTCTTGAACACAAATTACAATTAAGCCAGAAACATATTTTTTTGTTTGTGTTGGCTTTTTATTTTTGTTGGGTGTGGCTACAAGCAGTCTTATTTAGTGGCTGTTCCTGGCTCTGTGCTAAGGACTGATTCCTGGTCATGACTGGGGGTCCATATGTAGTGTGAGTACTTGAACTGAGCAGTCTCCATGTAAGGGAAAAACTTTATCTCCTGTACTATCTTTCCAGCTTATTAACAATTTTATCCTATCCTTTTTATATTTTAGGTTTGAAAGTATAATTACACTCTTTCTGTAATTTGTTTATATTGATCTTGAAAATGATTGTTTTACAACTTTTAAATTTGGCAATTCTGTACCGAGTTGTAGGCAATTAAATTAGTTGCTATTTTCCCAAAAGCTTGTGCTCACTTCCTGCCTCTGTGACACATTTTGGTACTTTTCACAATCTTTCAAATCAATTTTGCATCAATTATGATAATTTTGATCAGTGGTCTTTGATGTTACTATTATAATTGTGTAACAATTGCATATAGGACACTTAATAAATAAGTGTGCACATTTTGACTTCACTGGCTAGTCATTTCTCCATCTCTTTCCTTTACTCTAAGACATAATAATATTGAAACTAGTTCAAAGCCTCTAATGCCTCTAAGACTTCAATCACATACCTTTTACTTTCAATCAAAACCTAGAAATTAATCATCTTTATAAGAAAGGCAAATTAAAGGCAGAGCGTGATTAACAGTTCAACCTCTTGTTATTAACCAAAATTGTTAGCCAAGTTATGAATGACAAGAAAATTATTGAAGGAAATAAAAATAACCTTGGTAGATGGTAATAAAATAAAACAATTTTATTGCTGATATAAAACTTATTTGGCCAGTCACAATATTCCCTTAAACCAAAACCTAACATAGAGCAAGGCCAAACTCCATTTTCATGCGACGGAAGCCTGACTGGTAACGTAAGGACGCTGAAGAAGGAATATTGGAAGCTAGTAAATGTTGGTTTATAAAAATTAAGGACAAAAACATGCCTATGATATAGAAGTGCAAGACAAAGCAGCAAATGCTAATATAGAAGCTACTGTAAGAAATAAAGATGGTCTAAGATCATTGATGAAAGTGACTACAACAGATTTTGAATGTAAACTATGTCTTACTTAAGGTATGAACATTGATTTAGACATGCTATTGCACATTTAATCATGTGTACCACAGTCATAATTTTATGTGTGTTCTGGAAAATAAAAATGTTACAAAAATGTAATTCACTTACTATGATAGTTCATTGTAAGAGTCTAAAACTAAATTCTGTATCCAAGGTATGAGTTGGAGAAAAAAATTATGAAAAATAATTCCAATATTAGAATCAATGATGATAATTGGGACTAGAGTAAACATTTTACTTTTCCCTCATATTCTTTCAGACCTTTAAATAGTGGTCTGTTCTTGAGTTCAAAAGTGACACTGAACAAACAAGAATAGTACCTATCTTACTGACATAAGTCTCTCTACATATGGTCATTATCAGAATTTGCCTCAATCAAGTACAGAAGCTAAGTTTTTATTTAAAAAATTGTATAGTGAGACATAGTATAGTGAGTAGAGCATATGCCTTGCATACAGCTGACCTAGATTTGATCCCTGGTATCCCATATGGTCTCCTTAGCCTTAGGAGTAATTCCTGAGTGCAGAGTAAGGAGTACCCTCTGAGCACTTCTGGCTGTGGCCCAAACTCAAAAGAGTTGCAAACTGTCTTCAATATGTTAAACCTTCAAAATATCTTTGTTCTATGTTTGTTCAATTTTCTCTCTGCTTTCTGAGTTCAGTGGCCTCCACTCTTCTGTACAAGGAAGATGCAATTCTTCTAATATCTTTCTATTTTCTTTTTAAGACAAAAATGGACTAGGAAAAAATTGGAACTACCAAGATCACTAAAGATCAGGAGGACAAAACGTGAGAAAAATGTCCTCAGAGACATTGCCTCTTGCATTTCATAGAGAATTCATAAAGCATAATGAGAAGATGACTCATAGCCTGGCAGCCCTTCCTGGAGCCTGTGATTAAGCTCTCACATGCATCTTGGTGCCATATGGGTGATGCCATGCTAACACTTGCCACTCAGGACATTCTTTAAAACATCTTTACTCTTCCAAGAGAAAGTTGCCCCTCTAGGTTTGGTTCATAAATATATTTCACCTCCAGAATTACAAGGATGGTTTTACAATTTTTAATTTTTTTTCTTGGTTTTTGAGTCACAAGGAGCAAGACTCAGTGGTTACTCCTGGCTTTGCTTGCAAATTACTCCTGGCAGGCTCGGGGACCACTTGGGATGCCTGGGATCCAACCCCAGTTGGCTGCATACAAGGCAAATGCCCTACATGCTGTACTATATCTTTGGCCTCTTTTTTAAATTTTTGAAGTGTTGTGCTTTATGGGTCACAGATGACAGAGATCAGGGCTTACTACTGACTGCTTTTGAAATCACTCCTGGCAAGGGGATCCTATGAAATTATGGGTGTTGATCTTGAATCAGTTGGATGCAAGGCAAATGTTCTACCTATTGTATTATTGCTCCAGCCTCTGGTTTTATTCTTAGTATTTATTTTTTTATTGTGGCAAAAGTGAATTGCAAATCTTACACAGTGATATTTAAGGTACACAGTGACAATAAATAAGGGCCTTTCCACCACCAGTGTTGTCCTCCCTTCATCCCTGTTCCCAAGTATATATCCCTTATCTTCCTCCTTTATCCCCCAGAATGCTAGTGTAACTAAAAGCATATATGTTAACACTAATGTAAACCATTTTTTTGCAGTTCCAGATATTTTTACTAGTGGTTTCTTAAAGGTTTAGAGTCAAAGGAGCACTGTGAAAACAATGTTAGAGTGGCAATTATCGTTTGCATGGGACCACCAAAGTATGAGGGTCATGGAAAGGAAAAACTCTGACCTAAGTACAAGGAGACCCTACCCCTGAAGTTTCCTGACATAAGACCATCTAGGCTCCAGGCAAACTAGTTTGTCCAAACCCGGTCATTGTCTGTAGTGTCCATACAGTTATATTTTTCACAGTCTCTGTTGTTGGTATCATGTTTCTGTATTGAAGGTCCTGGAATCTGTATATCCTACATTGAAGTCAGGATGGTGCAGAGTGGTGTCTAATTTCAATTAAAGGGCAATGCAGAAAGCCCTGTCCAGTACACAGGTCGTTGTTGTTGTTTAAATCTTCTCAGTGTTAAGGGAAGACTCTTTTGAGTAAATCAATGTCAGAGTAGCAGTAGGGTCTTCCCTGGTAGAGGATTGCTTCCAGGTGATGTCATAGACAACTTTGGATGTTTCATAGATGGCTTCCCTGGTTTAGGGGTGACTAGAAAATGCCCAAACCTCTGAGGCCTGTGCCAGGTCATCATGTCAATGTTCAGGGTGTAAGGTTCCATTGCACCACAAGATTTGTGTCCTATCTCTATTAGATAAGAATTTATTTGTATGTATAGTATTTTTCATTTTAATGTGCCCATACAAACAAGGAATAATGCCACCTGGCGTTATCAGTGCATAAGGGGGCCACAAGAACAAGCCCAACAATCCCCGTGACCTAGTTCAAACATAAGCATTAAACTGAGGGACTCTTTCACCAAAATTCCTTATTGAGCAGTTCACAAAGAGAAAAAAAGATAAAAAGTGGGGAAAATAAACAATCTAACTTAAGACAGTGGACACAATTGTCACCGTTTAAGAAAATTTGTGTGTTCCCATCTCTATAAGAACGTGTTTGTATATAATTTCCCATTTTAGTATGCTTATGCAAAAGAAGAACAGTGTCACATGGTGAGATTGGTGTCTATGGGAATGCTAGAACAAGTCCAACAATCCAATTGACTTGGTTCTTATATAAATGTTAAATGGAGGGGCACTTCTACAAACTTCCTTATTTAACAAATAACAAAGGGAAGGAAAGATAGAGAGGGACTCTTTTCACCAAAAGTGGGGAAAATAAACAACCTAACTTAAGACAGTGGACTCAATTGTTACCGTTTATGGGAACTAATCAGAAACCTAGTATGGTATCAACCACAGTTACACAATGAAACCAGCCTCTGGTTTTATTCCTTTTTTTTTATTTTTTTTTAAATTTTTTTATTTTGAATTATGGGAACAAAAGATGCAAAGAAAGAGGACAAGGTAAAGTTACAGTGGAAGGACAATCAGCCATAACATAATTCTCAGAAGAAGTCCCCTTGCTGATATCTTAACTTTGAACTTTCAGCCAAAGAAAGTTAAGATAAATAAAACAGAATCCATGTACAATTACTTTGTCCCTCAAGTCCCCAGATTGTAGCACATTATAATATTTCTTAACAGCACACAAGGCAATATAAAGCCATAAAACTTATGTAACTCCTTAGACATTAGAGGCATAGTATTTTTTACATTTCCATGTACATGCATATTAGCTTAAGTTAACCTCAAATTTTAAGTGGGTGCATTTTAAGGATTAGAGTCAAAGGAGCACAGTAAAAACGGTGTTAGAGTGGCAATTGTTGTTTGCATAGGCCCACCAAAATATGAGAGGCATGGAAAGGAATAACCTTGGCCTAAATACAAAGAGATCCTACACCTGAAGTTTCCTGGCATAAGAGCAACTCTAGGCTTCAGGCAAGTTATGGTCCAATCCAAGACATTGTCTGTAGTTCCAAAACACTTTTCACACAGTCTCTGTTGTTGGTATCATGTTTCTGTATTAAAGATCCTGGAATCTGCATATCCTACATTGAAGTCATGATGTGGAGCATCTTCTCGTTTCACCTCACCATGAAAGGGCAATGCAGGAAGCCCTGTCCTGTAAGCAGGTCGTTGTTGTTAAGTCTTCTCAGTGTTAAAGGAAGTCTCTTTTGAGCAGGTCAATGTCAGAGCAGTGGTAGGGTCTTCCGTGGTAGAGGATTGCTTCCAGGTGATGTTATAGACAAACCTCACCATTAAGGGGCAATACAGAAAGCCCTGTCCAGTAAGCAGGTCATTGTTCTTGTTACGTCTTCTCAGTTTTAAGAGAAGTCTCTTTTGAGTAGATCGATGTCAGAGCAGCTGTAGGGTCTTCCCTGGAAGAGGAATGCCTCCAGGTGATGTTATATACAACCTTTGATGTTTTGTAGATGTCTTCTCTAGATCAGGGGTGAATGGAGAATGCCCATTCTTCTGAGGCCTGTACCAGGTCTTTATGTCAATGTTCAGGGTGTAAGGTCTCATTGCACTACAAGATTTGTGTGTTCCCATCTCTATTAGATAAGAACTTATTGGTATGTATAGTATTTTCCCATTTTAGTGTGCCTAAGCAAACAAGAAATAAAGCCACGTGGTGCTATCAGATATATGGGGGCATAAGAACATTTCCAACAATACCCATGACTTGGTTCAAACATAAGCATTAAACTGAGGGATTCTTTCACACCAAATTTTATACTGAGCAGTTCACAAAGAGAAGACAAAAAACATGGGGGGGGGGATCATCACTGTATAAGAAAATATTCAGCAAAAGTTATAGCCATCAAAGAAAACACCCATAAAATGATGAAGAGACATAAGTATACTTTTTATGCCTTTTAAAATAGTTGGGTGGGTGTTAACTCCAGGGCACCACTTTAATCTGTGACTTAGGACTCTACAGTACTTAAGTTAAAAGGGTAAATGAGGAGTAATGATGATAGGAGTTAAGGAAGTTAAAGAGAAATATGATCTTATGAAGGGGTATGCAAAAGGGCAGAGTACAAACTGGACATTCTGCATATATAAAAACATAATTCAATGATAGTGAGTACTATTAATGTTTCATTTTGAAAATATAGACTGGACAGAGATTACCACTGACTTCAAGAAGCTGGGAGGCCAGAAGTTCAGGGCCCCACCCAAACCCTCCCTAAGGAGCTGAATGGATAATGGGGGAAAACCTAGGGTACCTTCGAGCTCCATCAAGGGGCCCAACTCACCAGCTTGCCCAGGCATGTGGCCCGGGGAAGCCCTGGAGATCTGGAGCAAGGTGATAGAGGGGTGCTGGGGTTACCCAAGTCCCGCACCCCCACTAGGCCTGGTTAGGAAGGCCTCCGGCATGGCGGGAGCCTGCCAAACCCCCTCCTGCTAGACTCTGGCTCCCAAGAAGGAGAGATCCTTCAAGAAGCTGGGAGGCCAGAAGTTCAGGGCCCCACCCAAACCCTCCCTAAGGAGCTGAATGGATAATGGGGGAAAGCCTAGGGTACCTTCGAGCTCCACCAAGGGGCCCAACTCACCAGCTTGCCCAGGCATGTGGCCCGGTGGTTTTATTCTTAAAGTGGGATGCCCACCTCATTTTGTAAGCATTGTTATGGGTTTACTTTTCCATATAAAAAAATCTACTGTTATCATAGATGCTTTCAAGAGTAGAATTTTGGGTGGGATAGAATGTCTCTAGAATTTTTTTTATATAAAAAGCAATATAGTTTTTGAGACTGCAGGCTGTGGGAGGTAGATGAAGGAGACATTTGTAAATGCTTGTTATCTGAAATTTATCTGAATCTCTTGGCCTCAGCCCAGTCTTTTCCTGGACTGCAGTAAATAAATGCACTTTTTTGTTAGCCATTTCCTCAGGCAATACATGAAAGATGTTTAAGGTACATACTGCATGAAGGGAAAATTTAAAATAAACAAGAATGTCTAAAAGTGGGTTTTGGTAATGGTTGCAAATTATAACTCCTCTAAAGAATCTTTGGGAGTATTTAAAATGTGCCTGGGTTTGATTGACTTTTTTGGAAATTGCCTTTCATGTTTGGTTGGGTTCATCCTGGCTGAAACATAAAGATACCACTGGATGAAGAAAAGCAAAAACTAAAGACAAACGAACCACAAGAGAATAAAAGTAGCGGTAATAAGAGCTGGAAGACACAGGTTTTCTTCTCGGCTCTGAAACTGGAGCTGTGAAGTGAGATTATCAAGAGTTTGTGAGTCAAGAAAGCCTAGTTAGCATTAGAGTAAGTTAAATTAGCATTGCAATCTATTACCTGTTTTTCATGACTCAAATATCTTGCCCTTCTTTGATGGGATAAGGCAATATTCTTCCAATGTCTTTCTCTCTTTGCTTAGTCATCTTCCCAGTTTCCTTCTAAAATGGCAACAAATCTTTCCCACAGATTCCTTGGCAGTTACTAAAAGTAATTAATATGAAGGAAAGGCAAAAAGACAAAACTTAACATATACATAAATCAATGGCAATACAAATTCAAGATCACTAATAATAGAGATAGAATACAGACAGTAGAAAGGCCACAAAAGGGCAATTATATACAAAGTACCATTGTTAATATTTATAGTAGATTTACAAAAGAAAGTCACCAGGCCCAATGACAGTGGTGGCACATAACAAAATAAAACTTAATAAAAACCAAGAACACTTCACTGAACCAAACATTCATTAAGATTTGAAGAAAAGAAATACAATATCAGAGATAAACAGGAATTTCATAGATTAAAAACCAACTTTAAGAAAAGAATTATCAGGCTACTTTAAGACAAGACAAAAAACAAATATCTATAGAAAGATGACACAGAACTTCATGACAATACACTGTTTCTCTGAAAATAAGACAGTGTTTTATATTAATTTTTGCTTCCAAAGATGCACGAGGTCTTGTTTTCAGGGGATGTCTTATTTTCTGATAAAGATAAATATGGTACACATTTATTGCTAAATAAGAATAAAGGAAATGTATTACCTGTATATGGTAATATGGTAGTTCAGTAGTTGTCAATGCAAACCAGACAAACTGTGAATCCTACAGATGCCAGTTGGGGCAGCCCTTAGCAACCAGTTTACAGTAACTTAGTTTACATTCTGAGACAGAGCCTGGTGGGCTTTATTTTCAGGGAATCTTTCTATTTCACTGAATTAAATTCAGAAGTTTCTGATCTAGAAAGGAAATGATGACCATGATAAGAAGACAACTCATGGAATGGTAAAAATTATGTACTCAATACTCATCTGATAAGCAGTTAATATCCAATATATATAAAGCACTGGAGAGCTTAACAAGAAAAAAATTACCCCCATCAAAAAATGGGTAAAAGAGATGAGTAGAAACTTCATCAAAGAAGAAATTAAAGATGGAGGTAGAGAATATACTCTGTAAACATTGGTGGAGGGACATTGATATTGGTGATGAGATTAGTGCTAAAACATTCTATTTATAAAACTCAATTATGAATAACTTTGTAAATTACAACTTTTAGTTATTTTTGGGGTTTTTTTTTGGGGGGGTGGCATACCTAGCTGTGCTCAAGGGTTACTTCTGGTTCTGCACTCAGAAATTACTCCTGGCAAGCTCAGGAGCCCATATGAGATGCAGAAGATTGAACGTGAGTCAGCACATGCAAGACAATTCCCTATCTGTTGTATCACTCTGGCCCCATCACAATGTTTTAAACTAAAAAAATTAATAAATACAGATACTCAGGGGCTGGAGCAATGGCGCAGTGGTAGGGCATTTGCCTTGAACTCAGCTGACCTAGGACCGACCGCAGTTTGATCCACTGGTGTTCCATAAGGTACCCCAAGCCAGAAGTGACTTCTGAGCACATAGCCAGGTCTAACCCCTGAGCAACAACAACAACAACAACAACAACAAAATAAAATAAAATAAATAAAATAAAGAAAAAGAAAAAAAAGAAATGCAGATACTCAAAGGCACATAAAAATGTGTTCCACATCATGGATCACCAGAAAAATACAAACCAACAATACAATTTCATATCACATCACAGAAACTGGAAAACATCAAGAAGAATAAGTATGAGTTCTGGCACTGATGCAGGAAGAAGGATGTCTCATTCACTTCTGGCGGAATTTCTGGTCCAGCTTTTTTTGGAAAGCAATATGGACATTCTTCCAAAAATTAGAAATTTAGCTTCAATTTGACCAGGAATCCCACTTCTGGGCATTTACCCTGGAAGTCCAAAAACACAATGCAGAAAAGGCATCTACAGTCCTACATTCACTGCAGCACTATTCACAATAACCGGAATCTGGAAATAACTCAAGAGCTTGAGAACAAATGAGAGCATAAAAATGGAGTCGTGAAATTTGTTTAGACATGGAGATTATCAAGCTGAGTTAAAGGAATCAAAGGGAGAGAGACAGACATAAAATGGTGGAACTCCTCTGTGAGATTCAAAAAACTATTGTATGAGAATAATACCCAAATACAATGGGAATGATGGATGGGACATGCAGATAAAGTTGAGAAGGGGCCACTATGACAATAATAGTTGGAAATTATCATTGTGGACAAGAATTAGGAATTTAAAGGAAGTGAAGTGATTGCATGGTACCCCTTCAGCTATGATATTGCAAACTACAGTGCCTCAAAGGAAAAAAAGGAGATAGAGAAAAAATTGTCTGCCATAGAGGTGACGTAGGATAGGGGTGAGAATGAAGGGTATGATAATGGGAGTGTTACTGGGGAAATTGGTAGTGGGAAATAAACACTGGTGAAAGGATGGGTGTTGGAACATTGTATGAATGAAACTCACCAAAATAAAAAAATGAATTAAAAAAGAATAGAGAGTAGAGGGGACATATCAGAAACATAATAAACCCAGCTGTCATGCCAATATAATTCCTAAAAATTGATCTTGGACATGAAAGCTCTCTACCTTTTACCCGTGATCTTATATTCTTTCTGCAGTCTGCAGAGATGGTCAGTTTATCAGTTTTCTCTTCTATTAACCTGGTAGAAGGGCCTTTTATTTTTAGCTCTGCTTTCTTTCAGTCTCTCACTTTCGGCATCTCTCACTTTCAGCATCTCATCTTTTTAAAACATATTTTTTATTGAATCACCCTGGACTACAAAATTACAAAGGTACTTATGGTTGATTCTCAGGTGTACACTATTCCAACAACATTTCCTTCACCAGTGTCCACTACCCTCCACCAATGTCTCCAGTTTGCACCCACCCACAGCCTGCTTAGTGGCTGTCATATTTTCTCTCTATAATTGTCCTAGTGTTCCCTTCCCTAACTAATTCTCCTCACCCCCACCCAATGGAAGCCTTCATTACCTTAAGAAGTTTCTTTATATCCGTAAGGTGCATGAAGGAAAATATAGGCAGAGTTCTCCATGACATTGAATATATCTTTAAGGATGAAACATCACTGACCAAGCAAGTAGAACAAAAGACAAACAAATAGAATGATAATAAATTAAGAAGCTTTGGTACCTCAAAAGAAACTATGGCCAGAATATAAAGTCAGACCACAGACTGGGAGAAATTATTTTCCCACCACTCAATTGATAGAAGATTAACATCCAAGATATATAAAGGAAAGATATAGGGCGATTAAAGATGTTGGTCATGTCAAGGATATCTCTCCAGCACCCTAGAAAAGATAGATTGCAGGCATACTTTCACTGTACCTGTAAACTCACAGAAGATCCCTCCTCCTCATCAGTCCATCCCTCCTGTCTCAAGTGTGTTTGACCTTCATCATTTCTCCCTTCCTTAAAACTTGGTCCTTTCCTTCCCCTGCCTGACATTCTCCATTAGTCTTATTTCTATCCTGAAGCACACACATCCTCTTCTCAAATTCTTGCCCAGACTTGTTTCCTTATCTCCTATCTTTTCTCCTCAGCCAGACTTTCTGGATTATGGCTTTCACTTGCTTTTGTAATTTCTCTTCCACCTCCCAGTTCTCATTGATCTGTCCTTTGTTTCCATTCTTTCTCAATCAATGTTTGGGGAATTTTTTTTTTTTGTCTCTTCAACCTTTACAGTGGAGAGTTTCTGAGAAAGTAGTGAAGCTGAAAAAGTTTTGTATTAGAGAGGGAAATTATTCTTTCCTGTGTCTCTGTGAGATCTGAGAGATTCATAAAAACATGCTGGTGACTTTGTGGCAAGGAGCAAGCAGACTGTGGGGTCATAGTTAGTGAACAGCATAATGAAGTTTACTTGGTATTTCTGTGGTCTGAAAGGTGTCCCTGACCCAAATTCTAGTGCCCTGGGACAGTTAGTTCCTTTTTGCTCTGTGAAACAGGCTGTGCTCTGTTCTAAGGTGTTTAGTGCCACTGGGAAAAGTCATGCAACTGCTATGATAAGAAAGAGGACTAATCCCTGCTATCTAGTCACAGTCAGGACAACAGTGTCACTCAGACAATTTCATTGATCTTAGTTCAGGACCTGTCACATTCCCTAGAGCCAATTTTCTAACAGCAGCCACTTTTCCTAAATCCCACTTCAAAAACCTTGACCATATCTCCTCTGCCAAGAAGATTGAGATTATTACTCTATTCCCTGCCTCCCAGGACATTAGTGAAGGGAATGTTGTTGAAATAGCGTATACCTGAGACTCAACCACAAATATTTTGCAACTTTATAATTTATTTGTAATTTGTAAACCTCTTTGTTTATTTTCAGCCTTTCCTCTTTCCTCCCTGCATCTCAGAGAGGCCCATCCCAGCTTGAAGAGGTCTCTGCTCCAGAGTTGAAATTGTTAGGTTCAGGATATTTCCCTTGCACTAAATCTTTAGCACTCCCAGCTCATAATTATAGGCACATTGGATAGACACATAAACATACAATTGGCTTTGTTGTTTTTTTTTTTTAACATACTTCTCACTCAAAACACAATTCTATCTTTTCTCTTTCATCTCTACTTCTTTTTCTTTGCCTTAGGAAGGGTGGTTTGGACCAATCTGGAGGTGCTCAGAAGTTACTCCTGGCTCTCTTCTCAGTATCACTCCTAGTGATGCGCAGTATATCATGTGTGGTGTCAAAGATCAAATTGGGGTTAGCCCTATGCAAGCACCTTAATCCCTGTACTATCTGAACAGTTTTTCTTTACTTTTGGGGCTTATAATTTTGAATTACATAAGTAATACATATATATATATGTATTACTTATGTAATTCAAAAAGCCAAATATATATCATATATATATATATTTATTTGGCTTTTCAGGCCACACCATTTGATGCTCAGGGGTTACTCCTGGCTACGTGCTCAGAAATTGCTCCTGGTTTGGGGGGACCATGTGGGACACTGGGGGGATCGAACCGTGGTTCTTTCCTTGGCTGGCGCTTGCAAGGCAGACACCTTACCTCTAGTGCCACCTCACCGGCCCCAAGTAATATATTTTTGGAAGAGCAGGTAGAAACAACATATGAGTGCGAAAGAAAATGTCTATGATCTGAACCCCCAGAAATAATGCTATTCTCATCCTGAAGTGTATCTTCAAAGTATTTTTCCAAGAAAAGAAAGAAAATTTAGGATGTAAAATGCTTGTCTTTCATATTATCAACCTTAGTTGAATCCCTAGCAGGAATAATCCCTTAGCACAGAGGAGCTATAAATAGTCTCTGAATCACAGCCAGATAAAGCCCAAAACCTAAAAATAAATTCTTGTACACAAAATATAATTTTAATATATACACATAAATATGTTTATAAAATCAGTTATTTAAATGTAGATAAAATACTTTGTGTTATGTTCTGTAACTTGCTTTATGAATTCCACAGTATTATATAAACTTTTATTTTTGGTTGGGTTTATCCAGTTAAGTTCCAGTCTCAAGAATCTTAAAATCATAATAACAAGATCTATTGCCATGTAAGGTAGCCTAATCTTGGGTTCATAATGTGTGGGTACTTTGTGGAAGAGGGATGTTACATTCTCTTCATTCTAAGCAGTGGTTAGCCTAGTTGGAAATAGAACTAGATAGAAACAATGGAGAGATGATGGAAACGCTCCTTAATTATAGATTTCTTGATTTAATCATTCATTTCTTAACTCTATTTTTTATCTTTTTAAAAGCTGCCTTTCCTCCATAGCATGTGATTCTCATGGTCTTGTAGAAGATCATGAGCTTCATGCTAACCAATCTGTATACTAACCTCAGGATCATTACCTTTGATTAAAAGATGAGCAAGTGGCCTTTGCCAGAGCGGAGGTCAGAGGAAAGATGGCTGAAAGGAGTTAAGATGTAGGGCAAGCTAAGAATGGTATGCGTAAATGGTTAGCAGCCACATCTGTTGGCCAGGGCAATAAAGATGTTATCTCTCATGAAGCCTGCCTGTGAGTGAGTTCAATACCCATCGTTCACCTAAACCTGGGACCCACCAGCTGAATGAGGGTTGTGGAGCCACGTGGCCTGGGATGGCAGAGAAATGCTTCCATCTCCATCCACTATCGAAGTCCATCCTAAGAACTGTTTTGCAATATCCTGGCTCTCGAACTGTGATTTGAATCCTGGACCCAACAAAACAGCGATGATGGTGAGATTTCTGCTTTTCAGTTTGATTTTGGCTATTTTCGGATGAACCAAAACCCTGGGCCACGTGCAATGATTTTCAAAGATGGCCGACACCCCATCTAGGGGCTCAAAGGCCATTGAAACAAAGGTGATGGAAGCTTGCATCACCTCCATCCCAGGCCCAGGACTGAAACTTTGTTACAATAAACAAAAACCTTGGCCTCCTCAAAGACTGATTAAAAACCTAGATTGGAAATAGAGGAGAAAAAAGACTGTTTTTAAAGTGGACTGATTTTCTGAGAACAACCTTAGGCTTGAATTTGGATTTCGACTTTAAAAATTTCGGACTGGACTTTTAGTTCAAATCACTTATAACTCTGAACATCCAAAGCCCCCTGCAAAAAAGCTGTGGCCGAAAAGCTGCAGCAGCTGTGGCAGTGGGATCTGCTTGCAAAGTGCCACCCCGGAGGGGAGAAAAGGCAGCTGCAATCAGCCAAGAACTCCGGCCCTGCAGCTTTTGCTTCGGAAAGCGCCTAATCTGGCCCAAAGCTGCGAGCTTGGGATCCGCCCTCCAAATCAGAATGGTGAAACAGTGAGAGCCGACCAGCTGCAGGACCTGGGACCACATGGTCAACAAAAAATGGCGTGCGCAAACCGTCTGTGGGGCCTAAGACTATGGAAGTGAAACCACATGGTAACAGTAGCATGGGACAGATTCAGTGTCTGGACATTTGGTTTTAGGTGAAGGAATTTCACAATTGGTGTTAGTATTGGGAAAAAAATTAGGTAGTAGTGTAAAAAATCTTAAAAAAGGGGAGAAATAACAGTAAACCCCAAATTAACAATCTAATTTATGACCACCTGCATCTAATTTAATCTAAGTCATGGTCTTACCAATTTAATGTGCTTTATTGTTTTTCATAGTTAATATTTCCATTGGTATAATGTTTTACAGTGTATTTTAATGTACTTAGCCTATTTTTTAAAATGTATATTATGCATTTATGCTGTAGTACTTGTGTTTAGGGAAAGTTTATAGGAAAGAAAAGTTCCCCTAAGAAATAGTTTATATAGTATTATAAGGTATAGGAACACGAAAGTTCCGGAATAGTGCTTGGTAAAAAAGCATTAAGAAAAATTTTAAGTTACAGGTGTATAGTATATTTTGCAGAAATGTTATGTTTTTGAAAAGGGCTGGTATGTTAATTTTCACTTTATTACATTGTTGCTTTGGAAATATGGCCTGCCTTTGGATATAGGTGGAAGTAACATAACTTATGCCTTTTGTCTTTATGTAAAAAAAAAAGTGGGCAGATGTGGACCCATCCTCCCATTCTTTCTGTGTAACCTGATCTCACCTGCAAGACCCTGCCCATTTTGGGGAGAGGTCTTGGGAAGGTTAGATAAGGGCTTTGACCCAAGGCATTTGACCTTTGCCAGCATGGAGGTCAGAGGGAAGATGGCTGAAAGGAGTTAAGATGCAGGGCAAGCTAAGAATGGCATGTGTAAATGATTAGCAGCCACATCTGTTGGCCAGGGCAATAAAGATGTTATCTCTAATGAAAAAAAAAAAGATGAGCAAGTATACAAAACAGAGCCCACACAATTCTTGGTTGAGATGCCTAGCTTGAATGCTGAGAACAGGAAGTCTCTCTCCTGAGAAAAAAAAATTAGTGCTAGAAATTCTGGGACTACCCAAATCCGATCTAACTACACAGACACATATACATGCACACACATACAGAGAGGGATGGCTATCATCTGAGCATTTGTTTCCATATCTTCCCTAAACCAGATAACTTTTGTTATTAGCCAATAAATTTATTCTACTGTTCTTTGTTTGAACTAGTTCAAGTTGGAGTTTGGTTGCTTAAAATTAAAATTCCTTGCTCACAAAGTATTAGTCTATAATACAGATACATTCATTTAAAATTAGCCAAATTCTCTAATGTCTTCAAATGACAGCTTTCATTTTGTACAAGAACTATTTTACTGCTATCAGATTTAACAGGTGTGCCATATACATGTGACTATATAGAATACAATCAAGGAAATATATTCTGCACATATTACAATATATTCTTTAGAAAGTATTCAAAGAAACATTAATTTAACATATAAAATCCATTACGGTATGGGGCTGAAGTGGTAGTACAATAATAGTGTTTGCCTTGCATGCTGCTGACCCAGGACAGACCCAGGTTCGATCCCTGGCACCCCATATGGTCTCCCAAGCCAGGGACGATTTCTGAGTGCAGAGCCGGGAGTAACCCCTGAGCACTGCTGGGGGTGGCCCTCCCAAAATAAAACAAAACAAAACAAATCCATCACTTTGACTTATGGGCTGCAACTCCATAATTTTGCTTAATCTTCTGTTAGGTCCCCAGACATCTAATCCCTATTTCAGAAATTCTACTCTCACTCTATTCTGTTCACTTTTTCCTGCTCCTTCCACATCATCCTTTGACATAAAAGAATCTTTATCTGAGCTTCTCTTTCTACTTTGATGATAATACTTGTATGTCAATTTGGAAGAATTGATAGGTCTCTCAAAGAGGTTCTGAAATAGGTTCTTAAAATAGATTTTGAAATAGGTTTTTGAAACCACACCCCCACTCATCAGGGGAATGTGCTCAACAATGAGCAATGTTTACTACCACATCTAGGTGCTGCAGGTAAGAAGAACGCTTCTCAAAAAGATAAGTGGTAAAAATGGTAGTAAGAGAGTTAAGCATTTTTATTTGTTATAAACCCAAGTTTTTAACCTAAAAATATTCATCAGGAGATTCTCTGGAAGTTTGAAAATGACCCAAGTGGATCATAAATTTCCTGGAGTTGGACATAAATATTTATGTGATTTTTCTGGGACAAATAAACCATAGCTTTTTTAAGCAAAAGTTTTTTTTTTTTTTTTTTTTTTTGGTTTTTGGGCCACACCCGTTTGACACTCAGGGGTTACTTCTGGCTATGTGCTCAGAAATCGCCTCTGGCTTGGGGGGACCATATGGGACGCCGGGGGATCGAACCGCAGTCCGTTCCTTGGTAGAGCTTACAAGGCAGTCACCTTATCTCTAGCGCTACCTTCCCGGCCCGCAAAAGTTTAAATGTATTAAATTCATGACATCTTAATAACCCCAAAAGATTAATAAAAAATTATCTAGATAGTCTTTTAAAGTATGTTTTCCTCAAGAAGTCTTATGAATATTTGCCTGATAAATTAAAAAAAACTGAAGATAAAAAAGGAAAAGAAAAAAAACAGCCCTATGAATCTCATGTCTTAGAGCATGAGAATGCTGAGTAAACCAGTAATTAGCAACTAACTGACAAAAGCAACGGCATAATGTGGGTTGAGGGGATATATGATTAGGCATTCAGAAAGAAATATGGGCCCACTTATCACTGCCATTTCAGCTGTATCAGAAAAGAACGTGCTCTTTTCTGCTGAGCCTCCCTAGACTCCAAGGACTATAACCTCTTCAGGATCCACACCCGTTAAGATGTCCCCACCCAACGCATGTGGGGCCAATTCCTGCCATGTGATTGGGTACCCAGAGACTCATAAAGCACAGCGGCCATGCTCTCTGCCTCTTTTCTGCTGAGCCTGCCTAGACTCCAAGGACTATAACCTCTTCAGGACCCACACACGAAACGTGACCGCTCTAATTCGCTTCGCAGCCGCGCTTATCTTGTAACCCCTGAATTCCATTTCTGCACATTTTAAGAAGCAATCTACTGCCTTGCCAATTTTGCAGTACACACCCATATTTACAAAAATCAAGATGGCTCCTCTAATAATCTAAAAAGTAGGAAACAAATAGGTATCCTCTCAAATAAGAAGTTTAGAGTAGAATTATGGAAAATGTTCAGGGAGCGCAAAAAAATGCATAGATAAACTTGATTGGAGCAAAATTAAGCATCAAGAAGATTTGTCAACTGAAATTGGAAATTTTCACACTGAACTAACAGAACAGAAAAACTGAGCTTACTGGGGCCCTTATACCTAGCCTGTGGAGTGCTGAGGCTTGGCAGGACCCCAGTCACCCTTGTCTTTTTCCCCTGACTCCAGGCTTTCCCTGGGTGCCAGCTTAGATGGCCAGAAGTGGGTTCAGGTGGACTCTTAGTGGTCCTCAGGCTTCCCCCCTCCCTCTGTACTTCAGGGGGGGAGGTGCATGGGGAGGAGGGCGGGCAGACATCTGGCTTCCGGTTTCCTCTTTGATTCTGGAGACCAGCTCTTGCCAGGTATGGGGTTTGGGGAGGCCCCATACCAGAGCCTTTCTCCCTAGCCTGGGGAGTGCTGGGAGGCTTGGCAGGACCCCAGTCACCCTTGTCTTTTTCCCCTGACTCCAGGCCTTCCCTGGGTGCCAGCTCAGATGGCCAGAAGTGGGTTCAGGTGGACTCTTAGTGGTCCTTAGGTTCCCCCCTCTCTCCATACTCCAGGGGAGAGGTGCATGGGGAGGAGGGCGGGCAAACATTTGGCTTCAGGTTTTCTCCTTGATTCTGGAGACCAGCTCTTGCCACGTATAGGGTTTTTCTCCCCTGGACTTCAGTCTTTCTCTGAGCACCAGTCTAGGTGGTCTCTATAGGGGTCAACAGGCTTTCCCCCTATCTCTCCCTACACTAATGGGAATGCGCTCTGGGAGGAGGGCAGGCTGTTCTAGCACTGGCTTATGTTGGGACAGTCAGTGGAAAATTTTTTTTATTTGTTTTCATATTGATATATTGTGTGCATATATTCTATATATCCATAATATCCATCTTGTATTGGAACCTTGATACTGCCCTACAAAGCTCATTTCTAATATTTTACTTCCTCAGTCCCAACCCTTACTTCCCCCCATCCTCCCATGTAGGTGCAGCAAATGACATGAAGCTCATCACATAGAGTGATAAGTGCATTTAGAGAAATAACTACACTGAAAACTATCATAACAATGTGAATGAATGAGGGAAAAAGAAAGCCTCTCTCGAGTACAGGTGTGGGTGGGGTGGGGAGTAGGTAGATCTGGGAAATTGGTGGTGGGAATCCTGCACTGGTGAAGGGGGGTGTTCTTTACATGACTGTAATCATACAACTACAATTATATTTGTAATCACAGTGTTTAAATAAAGATAATTAAAAAATATTAATGGTAAGTAAAAAAAAAGAAAGAAAGAAAAGAACGTTACTGAGTCTGGAGGCAGGCAGGCTGCTAGTCAAGAAGAGAAGTTACTGTTCTTTCAGATGTCTAACCTGTTCTGACCTCTTTGGGTTGTTCTGCCCATTTCTTCCAAAAAGTACTTCTATTTCTGAGTACAAGAAAAATTTCACAATGTATGAACAGGGCCTCTTACAGAGCCCAAAGCACAGTTTGGGACATGAAGTGTTTCACATTTTGGAAGCAGTGTTTGGGCTTGCTATCATATTTCACTTTCAGTATAATTATAATTTTTCCATTGTAGGCCTCTTGAATTATGGTGACTTTGTATAGATCACCATATCTTACTATCTACATATTATATTTCTTGTTTACTTTGCCCCCACTACTCTAATGAGAAAACTTTCTGTCAAGATTTCTTCTGTCTTCTCTGGTAACTATAACTCAAGCCATGTGATCGTCAGTGAATTTCTTTTATGAATGAAGATCCAGGGACTAGAGTGAAAGCACAATGGTAGGGCGTTTGCCTTGCATGCGGACACCCCAGAACGTCTTGGGTTCAATTCCCAGCATCCCATCTGGTCCCCCAAGCCTGCTAGAAGAGACTTCTGAACACAGAGCCAGGAGTAACTCCTGTATGCTACCAGGTGTGCCCAACCTTCAAAAAGAATGAAGATCTAATTGAGACTCCACAATTCATAAAGCAGAGCTCAATTGAACTAAGATTGATCTACAGGCTCCATTGCATACTCGGGGTCCTCCAAATCTCCAGATTCTTAACTGTTTGCATTTCTATCTAGTCCATGGTCACAGTTTCGAATTGTGTTTTAAGAGACCATATTGTATTCCTTCCCAAAATTTAATTTCTTGAGACCAATTTAAAAAAACATTAAATTGTTAATCAAATTTCTATAATCCACAAATGCTCTAAACCAATGCTTTCCAAGTCTTTTACAAATGTTTTAAATGTTTTTTTTCTCAAAATAATTATGCCAAATATTGTCATACATACAAAATGGCTGGGTATCTCACTCTGACATTCAAAGCCCTCTAATTTGATGCCTTTTCTTTCTATGCCTATATCCTCTACAGGAACTCTAGACTCTGATGGCCTGCCTTCAAATACTGTTGCCTGTACATTCTGACTGTATGACTTTAAGCAAGCTGTAAGGCATATCTCGTTCTGAGTTTCCAAAAGATTCAATGGATAATATGTGGAAAGCATTAAGTAAAATTCCAGATACATAGAAAGCATTTTTGTAAGGCAACTGCTATCCCCAATGTCAACATCCAATCCCTGGACCTAAAAAAGAAATATGATTATGATTAAAAACAAATAATCCTGAATTGTCTAGGTGTGGCAAATCTAGTTACACAAATCTCAAAAAGGGAGATTTCTCTAACTAAGATAGAGGAAATGAAGTATAAGTGGGGGGAGAAATTCAAGAATAAATACTAGATGTTTCACTCATCTATAGTACATACAGAAATAAAATAAGGGAAGACAGTCTAGAATAATTACAAGTCATTGGATTACAAAACAGATTAAGCAGTGTGGGGTAGGGGCTCAAATCAAAAATGAAAATGTTAGTAAATAAAAATAAAAGTATTTCAATGAGAAAAAATTGCCCCAGATCCAATAGTGAGTAAGAAGCTCTAATTTGACTTTCAGTGAGTTTTATTGTTCTTCCCTTGGCATTACATGTATTTTAATTAATATATTATTTAAATACCATGATTACACATGTTTGTAATTGGGTTTTCAGTCATAAAAAGTCCAGCCCCTGCCACCTATGCCCCCCAGTTCCCTCCTCTCCCACCCCCTTTCTGTCTTAGAGACAGGCATTCTATTTCTCTCACTTACTACCATTATGATGATAGTTATTGGTGTAGTTATTTCTCTATATGATTCCCTTGGTGTTATATAATAACAGTGAAGATCTTCATAAAGCAGTTTAGGCATTTATTATCCTACTTTTAAAGAAGAGCACATTGAAACCCAGGGTATTTAATCCACCTTCCCAAATTCACACAGTTCCAAAGAGACACAAATAGAGCTTCAGCTCAGTACTTTGACTGCAAAAGTACTTAAGTGTTTTTTCCAACACAACACAGCTATTTCCAATCAGCATTCATGGGTTTCTTATTATAGATTTCATCTTGTTCCCTTTTCTACAAACATGACAGAGCAATATTTTTAGCATCTATGAATCTATAAGCTGTTTCTCTATCTTCATGAGATGTTGCTGCACTTTTTAATGTTGGGTGGACTGTAAGTCACATTTGCATGTCACATTTGTATCACACTGACTTACAGATCACAGAACTTATCAGAATCTAAGGTTGACTCCTGAAGTGTCTGGGACCTACATTCTCCCCCAGACTTATCAACTTTCCCCAGCTGTTAGAAAAGAATTTAAAGGACCTGAAAGATAATACAGCTGATAGGGCACTTTGCTTGTATGCACCAACCCAGATTCAATCCCAGGCACCATATTTGATATCCCAACTCCACCAGAAGTCATCCTTGTGCATAGAACCAGGAGTAAAACCACATTAAAAACAACAAACCAACAAACAGAAGTATTAGAGGTCATAGATAGTGTAGCAGTTAAGGCAATTGCCTTGCACTCAACTTGACACTCCATATAGTCCCTCCAAACTCACTAGGATTGGTCCCTAAGTACAGAGAAAGGAGTAAGCTCTGGGCACTCTAAAATCCATCCCAAAACAATATGAAAAAATTAAGAATCATATTTAATACCAATACCCCTTAAAACAGAAGTTTAAAACTGAAATGCTTCTTGTAGTCTTATATAGGACCTCCAACTTTTTCTTTTTTTTTTATGTTTTTTTGTTTTTGCTTTTTGGGCCACACCCATTTGATGCTCAGTGGTTACTCTTGGCTAAGCACTCAGAAATTGCCCCTGGCTTGGGGGGACCATCTGGGACGCTGGGGGATCGAACTGCGGTCCATTCCTTGGCTAGTGCTTGCAAGACAGACACCTTACCTCTAGCGCCACCTCACCGGCCCCACCTCCAAGTTTTTCAATACTGACATCCCAATAGTAATGCACAATAATAGATATTAATGTAGCAGAGAAGCCACCCAAGGTTAATAAAACCAATAACTGAATGCTCAACTAGGAACAAAACAGCTTAGTAAACTTTCTGGCAATGATTTAATGACCCTATTGTGAGTGATAATAATTTTCACAAATTTTCCTTTACTAAAGAGATTTTTTTGATAATTACTTTATCATTTAGTTGTAACAAGAAATTTAAAGTAAATTATTTTATGCGTGCCAAAGATGTAGGGTTTGGGGTGGGTAGGAAGAAACTGAGCACAACAATAAAGATAAAGTTACATGGTGGAGGAACTGGTGTTGGAACTTGGAACAGCATAAAAAAAACTGTATTATAAGAATCTTTGTAAACCACTGAATTTAAGTAAAGTAAAAGAATTATTTAAGAATTGAAATGTTTCTAAATATATTTAAACATTATATATAATAGCTATATTAAATGCATATTAAAGTCTTGTGTTGCCTACTTACAAATGTAACTTTTTTAAGCTATGCATGTTCTTTTTTTGAATAATTTATTTATTTAAAGAAAATATATCACATAGTTGACATAACTGCCCATACTACATTTGTTTCAGGATGAAAGAAGGCAAAGTGATTAGAAAACAGAAAGAAATTAAAAGATTTAAACAAAATAAATAAAAAAGGGAGAGTTCATGAGCAGTTATATTTGTGAAATTTGCTGTTTCACCAATAAAATTGTTACTACAATAGCAGAAGGTTTAGAATGCTCTTTTTTTTTAAAAAAAAGATATAAGATACACTAAAAATGATGTGTGTTTGTGGCACATAATTGTTGTTTGCATAGGCACAGCAAAATATGGAAGAAACTGGAGGGAAAAACTTTGGCCTAAAAACAGGGAGATCTTACTCTGAAGTATTTTGGCATAAGACCAACTCCAGGCTCCAGGCTTACTATGTTGTTGAACCCCTTAGTCGTTCTTTATGATCCTCAAAATGGCTCTTCACCATCACAGTTGTTGCTGTCAGGTTTCTGTAGTTATAGATCCTGGCTTCTGTATAGATTCTATGTGGAAATCCAGGTGATAAATAGCATCTTCTGGTTTCATTTCACCATTAGGTAGCATTGGAGAGATGCTGTCCTGAAAGCAGACTATTGCTGCTCCTAGGCTGTCATAAGGACCATCTTTGGAGTAAGTCAGTACCATGGCATTGTGGGGTCTTTCTTGGTAGAATTTTTATTCCTGGTGATGGTGTAGGAAACTCTGTTTGTTTCTGTAGATGGTATCCATGGTTCATGTCAATTTCTGATAAACAGAAGTCTAAGCCAAGCTGCTAATGTCAAGTGTTCAAGGTGTAAGATCTCAATGCAGTATAAAATGTTGTGTTCTTATCTCAAGTAAGAACTTGTTTGTACATGTAAACTTTCCCCATTTTAATGTGCCTATGCAAAAAGGAACAATGCCACAAGGTATTACTAGTGCATGTGGGGGGCAAGGTATCAGGATCAACAATCCCCATTGTTTTTTTTTTATATGACCTCTAAACAAAAACATGTCTACTAGAATTCCATACAAAACAGATTCTGAGGATGGGGAAGATTGCCACTGTATAAGAAGATATTCAACAATGGTTATACCTATTAAAGGAATGTATCTAAAGAGATATTCAAAGGAGATTTCTATGTCCTCTTTAAGTCTTTTGAAGTAGACAGGGAAGAGCAAAGATCCGGAGTGCAGTTTCAGCCTGTGATTTGGTTTTGTGGAGTCTAGGGAAGATGGCTCCCAGCAGTCACATATCAGAAAGTATCCTTAAGTGGGGGACTCCTCATCCCTGACTCTGGTAGCAAGCAAAAGTTCACAGTGAAGGGAGGTGAAAGGAGGTGAAGGGAGAGGGACTGCCAAAAGCAACTCAATAGCTGCTGAATGTTGGTTTCTTTTCATGTTGAAAATTTATCTTTTCATTTTGGGAGCGGGTTGGCATCTGGCTGGGATGGGACAATGTTCTGCTTTGTGAGGAATTAAGGACTGAAAGTGAAAAGTGTTAAATGTGGAGAAAAAATATGGAGGTCTAAAAAAGGGTTTGTAGGGTGGTGAGCAAAGGGGGGAAGAAGGAGTTATCTATGATGGGGGAGGACACTATATAACATAGACATTATATCTATTGTAGATGGACATTATACTGACATTGGTATGGCTAACACATGCACTTATATGCATACTTCGGCAGCCACAGAAGATTGATATGTGGATTACATTTGAAAAGTTGACCCAGGTGATATAGGACAGAACACTTAATGGGAAAAAAAGAAAAGAAGAAGAAAAAAGTAAAGCTGGCAAGTCTGATGTAAAATTTTTCCTTTTTTCTCTCCTTAGGCCAGTCATGGTTAGTGAGGGTGAACTCAACTGGAGAAAGGCTTCATATATTAAGTTCTGTATAGAGGATTCTTAAAGACAAGCAGTTTTCAAGTCTAAAAAACAAAGTGATATGGTAATGGATGGTGAGACTATACCATGAAATTGATATTAAATATAGACAAATATAAAACAGTCCTTGATATGGCGAACATATACACTTTTGCTTATATATCAACAGACTCTAAAGATCGATTCATAGGTTACCATTGAAAAGCTGACCTAGGTGAAATGGGACCAGTCTGTCTAAGCTGGTCTGAAGTGCGAGGACTGCCTATGGTCCTGTTGGAAGGCTTAGTTCCGAACTCTGTCGCCTAGGCACCCCCTCCACAGAGGCGTCCCCATCCTCAGTGGAGAGAAGATTCCTCTTTTAAAAAAATCTCTGGGTGAGACCAGAGAGATAGCGCAGCAGTAGGGTGTTTGCCTTGCGTGCAGCTGATCCAAAACAGATATCGGTTTGATCCCCGGTGTCCTATATGGTCCCCCAAGCCAGGAGTGATTTATGAGCGCATAGCCAGGAGTAACCCCTGAGTGTCACGGGTGTGGCCCAAAAACAAACAAACAAAGAACTACCAAAAATAAAAAAGAAATCTCTGGGAGGTAGAGGATCAGTAAAAGAAAAAAAACCTTTATGAATTAAAAAAATTTTAAACTACAGTTTAGTATTTTAATGCTCATAGTTGTTTCACAAAATTTCCTACTCTGAAAGGCTCCCTTTACTAATGCTCCCTAGCTTATTTTTCATCAAAAGTTTTAACAGTAATTATATTACCTTCTAATTTTCAATACTGGACTCTGAGTCTCTAGTGAATAAAAGAAAATAAAAGACGTTTTTCTTTATTTTTATTATTTCTTCATCTAAGAGTTTGTCATAAGGTAGCATTTTCCATTTTTAAAACAAACATAAATTCTATTTCATAGATCCCAATGCTATGCTATTGCCTCCCTTAGTATTCAGCAAACCATGAACCTATTACTTTTTCTGTTCAAATATGATTCTACTCTAATTACCAGTGTCTGAAGAGGTGTGCTTAACTGTTCAAGGTACTATTTATGGATGACATAGTTGGTGAGCTATTTATTATTAAGGTATTTTAAGAGCACAGCAGTTAGGGCATTTGCCTTGCAAAACGTTAAGCAGGGTTTGACTCCGACATCCCGTATGGTCCCCAAAGCCTGCCAAGAGTAATTTCTGAGTACAGAGCTAGAAGTAAACCCTGAGCATTGCCAGATGCGGCTCAAGAACAAATAAAGTAAAGTATCTTAAGACTATTCACTTATGTCTAATAACACTTTTTCTGAATGTTTAACAAGTACGAAAAATTTTCAAAGATACACTTGATCTAAATTAATCTATTTATCGTGATAAATTTGTTATAATTTCACTGCCTTTATATTACAGACCCAGGTGAAGAAATATTAAGTCTTGAAAGGGATAGAGTCTAGTAAGGGGTAGAGCCACTTTTTTTTTAAATTTAACCATGAATTAAAAAGTTATTGAGTTCTGATCATACAATGTTCCAACTTCCATCTTCACCCATGTTTATTTCTTACCACCAATTTCTCTAATTACTCTAATTACTTTCTTATTGTTCCACCCCCAGCCCCAACCCCACTGTCTCTATGGCAGACATTTTTCTAGTCTTTTTCTCTGTTTCCTTTTTTCCTTTTAGGTACTGTGTTTTGCAATACCATTACTTAAGGTGTATAATGCACTTCCTTTCAATTCCTGGTTCTTTACCAGAGTGATCATTTCCAACTATTATTATCATAATGGTCCCTTCTCTGTCTTAATTGCACATTCCACCCATCTTTTCTGTTGTCTTTGGATATTGTTCTCCTACTATGAATTCTTTTTTTTTTAATATTCCACAGATGAGTACCATCATTCTATATCTGTCCCTCTCCCTCTGATTCATTTCACTCAGCATGATTCTTTCCATGTCTATTCATGCCTACTGGTAACCAAATTTCATGACTCCATTTTTCCTAATAACTGCATAGTATTTCATTGGGTAGACATAGCATGGTTTCTTTATCTGTTCAGCTGCTTTCAGGTACTTGGGTTGTTTTCAAATTCTGGCAATAGTAAATAGTACTGTGATGTACATAGGAATGCAGGGCTTATCTATATACTGTTTGGGGGTTAGAACAACCATAGTGAGAATATTAATGAGTAATCTAAACTACATGCATTCATATTTCTGTAAGCTAGAATTAAAAGATACAGTTGGTGGAGGTTTTTTTTGGGGGGTGGTCACACCTGGCAGCCCTCAGGAGTTACTCCTGGTTCTATGCTCAGAAATCGCTCCTGGCAGGCTCAGGGGACCGTATGGGATGCTGGGATTCGAACCACTGACCTTCTGCATACAAGGCAAATGCCTTACCTCCATGCTATCTCTCCAGCCCCACAGTTGGTGGTTTTTTTTTCTCACAATTTTAATAATTAAAAACAAAACAAACTGTCTTATGAACTACCTTGTAGCCATGGTATTTAAATAAGTAGTTAATTTTAAATAGAAGTCAAAGATGAATGTTCTTTCTGATGGGACTTTAGTGAGGCCTTTGTTATGGGGCTCACCATTGGCCCACTTCTTGTGTGAGTGAGTTACCATGGGCTTCCTCTGTATATGAGTAACAAAATTGAGATGAAACTCCCTGGTGTTACTTCTCATCATGTCAGGTCAGATCCTCACTTCTAGGAGTTCATATAATGCAACTACTTCTTCAGAGGCCATATCTCCAAACTATAACATACCAAAAGACACTGCTACTCAGAATGTACAACAGCATCCTTAGAGAGCACCCTCACCTATGTGAATACAATAGTAGATTCAGTGTGGGGCACTGAATGGCTTTTTTTTTTTTTTTTTTGGTTTTTGGGCCACATCCGGCGGTGCTCAGGGGTTACTCCTGGCTGTCTGCTCAGAAATAGCTCCTGGCAGGCACGGGGAACCATATGGGACACCGGGATTCGAACCAACCACCTTTGGTCCTGGATCGGCTGCTTGCAAGGCAAACGCCGCTGTGCTATCTCTCTAGGCCCCTGAATGGCTTTTTTAAATGAAAAGCAAGTGTGTAATGAATACACAACTTCCTTGGAATAAACTATCAAGGATGCCAAATCTGGCTTCCCTCTTTACTCTTTGTTACCCAGAACCCATAGTTTAACAACTCTGGAGATGCTTCAGCTTTTCCATCAACAAAATATGGACAGAAACAGAAGATACTTTTAGACAAGAGGAGTCTAAGTACAAACTGGATGAATGTTTTGGAGGAAAACACTACCTGATTTTTGTCCTGTTATTAGGAACATTTTACCCTGAGCAACATTAAACAGCTGCATGAGTAGGGTACAGAAAAGATGCATCCATCTCCAGTACAGTTAATCAGCCTTTCATGGTTGTGACCAATATTTTCCACCTTCTCATGTTGACTCATCATATTTTTGTGTTGTTTGCATTGGACATTTTTTGTTTTTGCCCTTTTCTGACTGGGAGGAATGCCCCTAGGGAATGGCTCCAGTAGACTTTCTGAACTTACTGAGATGGGTGTTGCCT
This sequence comes from Suncus etruscus, assembly GCF_024139225.1. Classification (NCBI taxonomy): domain Eukaryota; kingdom Metazoa; phylum Chordata; class Mammalia; order Eulipotyphla; family Soricidae; genus Suncus; species Suncus etruscus. Next base: position 37,850,707 of record NC_064856.1, on the reverse strand, counting down.
CATACGAAGTCTTTAAGAATGTCATTTATCCACTTGAAGTCAAGGGGCATCTTCATAAATTAAGCAACAATAATATTCATAATAGTTATCACAGTATTTACTATATACCAGAAACTGTTCTAAGTGCTATATGGGCATAAATTCACTTATTCTCCTGAAAGTATAAAGAGTTATCAGATACATTAATGTTTAGTCCTAAGAGGCCAAGCTGGGATTTGAACCAACAGATTCTAAGGTTATGCTCTGAATCACAACCACACAAGGCTTCTCCTAATAATTGCTGTACCTCCTTGCCAATCTGCTAGTCTTTAGGACTGGAATAGGACCATTTCTCTTAGAAAAAAAGAAATGACATGAAGGACTGTGTGAAAAAGGAGAGTGTCTGGAGTCCCTTCTAGAAAAGAAACAAAATAGGGCTAGAGCAATAGTACATGGTAAGGCATTTGCTTTGCCAGCAGTTGATTCTGGTTTTATCCCTGGCAGTCCATATGGTTCTCCAGAGCCCATTAATTGTGATCCATGAGCACAGAGCTATGAGCAAGCTCTGAGAAACACCAGGTATAGGCTAAAAGGGAACATAAGGAAAAAAATGGCAAAATTTGTATTTAAAATGATCACTGGGTTGGGTAGCTGTCTCTACCAAAACTCCTGGACCAATGTATTTCCCACTCGTAGTCCTAACCAATCTATCTCATCTATACGGGGTTTTCTCCAGACAAGGATGGCTTCTAGAAAAATTCATTGTGTCTTTGGCATCAGGAGAACATCATCTCAACTATTTTGATCCTGGGCCCCTCAAAACAATATACCTATGAACTTAGCATTTATGACTTAGTAAACAAAATATACTTATGTACTAAACATTTATGGCTTAGAAATACAAAATACTAATTTATAATGAGCAGTGACATAGCAGTTTGTTAATATTTGTGACTTTTAAAATCTACTGTTTATTTCCCTTAAGTAAAAGTAGTATCATGCTCCTTCCTCAGTGCCAATCACTAAGTTTTCTAAAAATGCATCTTTCTTTAATTTCCTGAGTCATTGGTTTGGGTGGTTTGTAAAAAGCACTTTACTGGAATATCACATACAACTTTAAAATGTATTTTATATATACACTTGTTTTAATCACCAGAAGTTGAATATCTACATATTTAGCACATAGGTTAAGAAATAGGGGGGCTGGAGTGATAGCACAACAGTAGAGAATTTGCCTTGCACACAGCAGACCCAGATGGACCCGGGTTATATCCCCAGCATCCCATAAGGTCCCCTGAGCCTGCCAGAAGTGATTTCTGAGTGCAGAGCCAGGAGTAACTTCCGAGCACTTCCAGGTATGGCCCTAAAACAAAAACACAACAACAACTGAAAAATAATATATTTGAACTATTGGAGAAGTTTTCTTTTTCCCTTCCCCTATTTGAGAAGTTTTTAAAAAGTTTGATCATTTTTATGGCAGTTCTTAACATGGAAAAACATGGCAGGAGTGATTATCAATAAAACTTCTAAAAGAAACAACTTGAGTGTGTTTTTTGAGAAGATCAGAAAGTTTAGTTTTTAGGTCAGAAGGACACACAAGGTCCTAGTGATGACATGGTCCTGAGGGTGGGGAGTCTAGTCAATTAAATCACTAATTGGCCTGCTGGAAATAAAGGAAAAGTTGACAAACTCCTAAAACTTGAAGAGGGTCCTGATGACTCAATGGAAGTAACATTCATGGAAGCAGGTGTAAGGTCTTCATGCTATTAAACAGCTAAAGTTAACAAACTCTCAAAGACAGAAATACTTCATAAGTCTTAGTCATTGATTTACATAATTCCAAAGGGGAGAATGTTACTCCTTACAAGTACCACCTGAAATGAAGTCTTTAAAGATTTTGTCAGTAGGTCATCTGTTTGTCTCTCTCTATTCCATTCTCTCTTTCAGACTTCAGATCTTGGCATGTACACATGTGTATGCAAGCACACATGTATGAACATATACATATGATAGGATGCTCTCGCTTTGGAATGGTATTTCTCATGTTGCATTTAAATCATTCACTATGGTTTGGACTCATTGGAGTTGACTTCAGTATCTTTGGTCATCCAGGTAGATTCCCAAGTGTCTAAAGTTAGCCCAACTGTGCTCACTTTGGCAGCACATAAACTAAAGTTAGCCCAACTATTCCACACTTTATCTAAATTCTTTCTCCTGAATTTATGTCCTCTAGACCATAGCCTTTTAATGACTATAAGTGAGTACTTCAATGATTATTTTAGAAGGCTGTTACTTTGTTATAGAATCTTACACAATTTTACTTCTTTTTCATGTCTATTTCTATTATCTTCTTTTCTATTTTCCCCTTTCTATTATAGCAATTTATTCAACTTTTTTAAATGTTATGTATTAAAAAGAAGTTTGGTCATTTTTGTCTGCTGGACTTGTTTTCTGCAGGAAAATAAGTTAAAAAATTAGTTTTCTTGGTCTATGAATATTTAAGATAAGTATGTTAAAATTATTTTCATAACTTCTTGTTTTCTTCCTGAAGTAACCAGTGGAAGTTTCCATTATTTACCCCTAGAAAGCTCAAGTTTACACCAAATTCCAGAAAAACTACACAGAAGGAACTTTTCACACTACCATAGATTCATCTAGTATTCTTTTATTCATTAATTCATTCATTCATTTATTCAATGGAATGCCATTAAGTGTAAGCTAGATCAGGACTGCTGGGTGCAGACCACTAATGTAAGCTCCTTTCTCCATCACCTCCTTTCTTTCTGGGGGTACTAAAACAAAAGAAAATAAATCTTTCAATTCTTTGCTTTCCCTTCCAGCTGCTTCCTGTTATCCTAATCTTTAGTTAGAATGTTTCATAACTGAGGGGAATGAAATTCCCTCCCAACTTTGGTTTATATGTCATCGCTAGCTCCTATATGTGCTTTAGAAACACCTAATAAATGTAAAAATGTTGTAGAGGCCCTGAGCTTTGTAAATTCAGCATAGTGACTTTTTTTTTTTTTTTTTTTTTTGTCACAGCTGGCGGTGCTCAGGGGTTACTCCTGGCTGTCTGCTCAGAAATAGCTCCTAGCAGGCACGGGGGGCCATATGGGACACCGGGATTTGAACCAACCACCTTTGGTCCTGGATCGGCTGCTTGCAAGGCAAACGCCACTGTGCTATCTCTCCAGGCCCAGCATAGTGACTTTTAAAGGGACAACTAGGGTTGGTTCAACCAAATGTACAAGTCAGTGAGGTAGAACTCCTCGCCACCACCACTCAACTATCAGAAACTTACTTTAAGTGTTGTTTTTTAATGTCCAAAATTTTCTCTCATCCTAAATTGCATATTATAGTGTACAAAGAGGAGAGGAGAGGAGAGAGTATAGATGATTGTGTGAACACTTGATTGGTGCTTATAGTACTACCTGGGTGGTTCTGAAGCAAAAGTTACACTTACTTGAAAACCAGTTTTATAGTTTCACATTTGCTTGGTCATTTCAGAGAATTCTTAGACTTTTCCCAGACTTGAAAATTGGCAAGCACTTATGCAGCACTTTTTAATGCCCAATTTGAATGTTAGAAATGGTTGTGGTTTTTTATTCATTTTTTGAGCTCAATCCTGTTCCAAGTTCCCAAGAATCTTTCCTTAAAATGTTTTTATTTGTTAAAAAGAAATGCAGAGTCATCACAGTTTGAATCACTGTCTTTTGCTTAACAATGATTCATCAAAATGAGATCTTACTTGGAATCACAGGGACATGATTCTAGTGGCCTACAGAGAGGCTGTATTCATGGACAAATCATTAAAATAATAAAATAAAAAAGACCACTTGTAGGTTTATTCAGAGTCAGAGGGATTGGTTCAGGAATGTGTAGTAAGAAAGTTTCCTGGGTGTTTGTAGATCTGAAATGGAAGACAAACTCTTTCTTCTGCTAGATTTATTCTGAACAACAATTTTTAACTTCTGGGAACTGTTGTAAAGTGGTACCAGCATGGAGGGAAAACATATAGTAGAGAAGACCAAGTTCTAAAAACATCATGAAGCCGTGCTCGCTTCGGCAGCACATATACTAAAATTGGAACGATACAGAGAAGATTAGCATGGCCCCTGCGCAAGGATGACATGCAAATTCGTGAAGCATTCCATATTTTTTAGAAAAAAAAATCATGAAGCCTTGGAACACAAGAGTTTCTAAAGTTATAACTAGTTATAGAACTTTTAGTGAATTGAGTAGTTTTATTCACTTCACGCTTTATTTAAGAAACTTTGAATTAACATTTTGTTTGTAGATAAAATGCTCCTGAGTTTTCCTACCCAATCGGTATTTATAGCAATTACTAAGACCAGTGGTTCTCCTGTCTAAAATAGTATATATCTAATGACTTTTCCACTCTAATGAACTAAAATCTAGTTCAGCCTTTTATGACCTTTAGCTCAAGCATCCAACTCTTAAATTTGTCTTTTAGCTTCTACTTTCTCCCCTCTTCTATTCCCAGATGTATTATCATTAATCTTCATAAAGCATAGATGTAATGAAGCCATTCACTTCATTGCTCAATTATTTCACTAATTCTGCCTTTCCCAAAAACAAAGATTCCCATGTTTTTCTACTTAACTTTAATTAATTCACTAGAATGGCATACAGAATCAGAAACACTTAAGCTTGCAAGTTTATTAAAGGCTTAATAAAGGCCTTTAACCTTCTCAAGACAATGGAACCCTGAGACTAAATATTACAAGCATCTACTATTGTAATATTTTTTTCTGTTGACCAGCACTCAGAATCACCTCATTAGACCAAATGACATATATTTCTTTTATACAAAAAAATTACAAGGGTTTTGGGAACACTGTGCAAAAACTGAGTCAAAGATCAATAAAAGATAGAAGCTATACCTAGAACTCTTTTCAAAGGGGAAATCATAAATTTTAATATCTCTATGTCAGGACCCCACTGTCAGAAATCAAAAGGTATTTTATATTGTCTCACATTTACTAAACATATTTATTAAACTTATTCCTTAATACGATATCCTACCCCTTCTAAAATTTGGCTGCATATTTTTAACCTTTATTTGTCTCCTACATCTCTCTTGGTAATTTGTATTTAGAGATTATGCATCCTGTTTGAGTAGTCAGGTCCCTGAAACAAATACGATGCAGAACAAATATGCTATTCCACTGTCCAAATAAAACTCCCTCATCAGATACTACCTTGCTTATGAAATTGTCCCTATTTCACAGCAAATAAATCATATGTACTCTCTAATTTCTTTGTTGTTGTTTGGGGGCCAATCTGGCTGTGCTCAGGGCTTACCGCTAGTTCCACAGTCAGGTTCTGAGGACCATATGGGTGCCAGGGATCAAGCATTGATTGACCACATGCAATGAAAAGGTCTTACTCACTGTACCACTTCTCCAATCGCAACTTTTCTACATTATGATTTGCTTTGTGACCATACTCACTGGTACTCAGGGCTTCTTCTGTCTCTGTCCTCAGGGGTCATTTATGGTGATGCTCAAGGAACTAACATGGGCCTAGGGATTGAACCTGAGTAAGCTGCATGCAAGCAAGAGCCTTAATTTATCCCCTGTACTATCTCAGCAGCTCTATAACTTTACATTTTATGAAATTTTCTTGCAGATGTTCTATACAATATATTCTCTTGAACTCTTTTCTATAGACAGATACTCTTTCAATTCATCTTATTCCTTGCCCCTATAGTTTTGTAGTTATGTTACACATATGTTTATTGTATTGATACAAAGAGTGAGAAAAATTGTTTAGCAGATTCTTAGTAAACTTGCTTTCTATAGTTTTTAAAGAATAATTTATAAGTAACTTATCCATATGCAGACAGGGGTTTCTGAAGACACTGTAGGGGGTGAACCAACTGTACTTTTCAATGCCAGGACCTGGCACAGAGATGCTAGGGACTGATTCCAATAGTACTTGGGTGTCACCAGGGCTACCAGTGGCCATGCAGTGAATGATATCACACGTGAGGCTTTGTGTGTAAAAAAGATTTTTTTCATAGAAATTTTTATGTCTTTCCAATTTTGCATTGCTAATTTTCATTACTAAGGCAAATTTATTTATTTATTTATTTATTTATTTATTTATTTATTTATTTATTTTGGGTTTTGGGCCACACCCGGCGGTGCTCAGGGGTTCCTGGCTGTCTGCTCAGAAATAGCTCCTGGCAGGCACGGGGGACCATATGGGACACCGGGATTCAAACCAACCACCTTTGGTCCTGGATCGGCTGCTTGCAAGGCAAACGCCGCTGTGCTATCTCTCCAGGCCCACTAAGGCAAATTTAAAGTAGTCTTTGAAAAACTCCTAAAATCTTAAACTGTCACTTTGATGATAATCAAAGACCAATATGAATGTAATTATATTAAAAATTTTAATGAGCCCTCAGATCCTTCAGGAATGATTTTGCTAAGGGATTAGAGCCCAGGAAGACTTGAGATAAAACCTAAAGACAGAGCTGGAGAAACACCAGCACTTTGGTGGAGAGGGTGGAACATTATATTATTGAAATAATACTAGTGCCATTATTGTAAATCATGGTGCCTAAATAAAAATGAAGGCAAGTAAAAGAAACACCAAAAAAGCCAAAGGGTTGGGTTACCAATTGCTCTTTTAAACCATATTAATAGAAGTAATAATGAGTTTAAATCATGTGTAACTTTCATAATACTTCTGCAGACATTACTTTATTACTGTTTCATAGACTTGTAAGATCAGTAGGACAGGAATCTTCAGCTCTATTTTAACAATAAGAAAGGGCCAGGTCTGAGACTAAAGCAGATAGAAGGTTTTCATAATGAAGTAGCTGACAAAACTAGAACTCAAATACAACTTTTCTGACCCCTTGTCCAAAACTCTTCCAATCACTTCATGCTACTTCCTTAGGCTAAAGAATTTTAATCCCTAACAGGAATGGATTTAGCACAGTATTTATGACCATTGAATTCTGATCATTGCCTTATAAGGAGAGGTCTGGGTGTGGTATAATTTTCTTGCTCTCAAGAGACAGACATATAAGAAAAAAACTTTTTTCTCTTACTGAGTGATTCCTAATTAATTATATATGTATATGTATATGTATATGTATATGTATATGTATATGTATATATATATATATATATATATATATATGGCATGTGCATGTTATTACACCCTTTATCTTGCCTGTAAGGTCAGAACCAAGAGAAGCAGCACTGGAACCTTGCATGTTCCTCACTGAAAACGATCTCTCCTTGAACTTTCCAGTATGTGATACCACCGATCTTCTTGTTATTGGTTTAGTCTGCATACACTAGTTTTCTACTACTTATATTTGAAATCAACTAACACACAATATAGGAAATTTTATGATATATATATTTTTTGGGTAGAGAATCCTCAGTTTGAGTCCCTTCCTGATCTCTCAGACTGAGAACACTAACTTACTATTTAGAACTTTGGAATCATCAGTCACTTGAGAAATGTGTGTTCCTGTTGCTCAGTATCACTTGGCCAATGCAATAAGAAATAGAACATATGTGGTAGATAATAAATATCCATTTTTTTAGCATGACCTATAAGTCATTTTCATAACTGCTTTCACAGAAGATATTTTTTTAATTTTTTTGGCCACACCCATTTGATGCTTAGGGGTTACTCCTGGCTAAGCTCTCAGAAATTGCCCCTGGCTTGGGGGGACCATATGGGACGCTGGGGGATCGAATCGTGGTCCTTCCTTGGCTAGCGCTTGCAAGGCAGTCACCTTACCTCTAGTGCCACCTCACTGGCCCCAGAAGATATTTTTTAACAATATCCAAAAAATTGTATTGGATCACTAATAATTTCTCTTGTAGTCAGACAGGAATTACAATAAATTATAAGTATTATAATAAATACAAAGATTTAATAAATACAAAGATTCTCCCTGGGCTGGAGAACTATTTTAAAAGGCAGAATTAATGCTTTATATGTTGGAGGCCTAGGTTTGACGTAAAGTACCAAGACATATGTTACCTTGAGCAAGAGTGACCCTCAAGCACAGAGCCAGAAGGTACCACTGAGCACTCGTAGGTGTGGCCTAAACACAAACCAAAAAAATGTGTATTTTTATCAATGTTAGTTCAAGAATACCATACCTGAGTGAACTTTATTTCCCTGAAGTTTGAATCATTATGAGAGGGATGAAAAAGTTAATAAAATTATAACTAAATTGGAATTGAAGTTGTAGTTTGTGGGGATGGTACCAGTTTGTAATGAACCTTGAAGTCACATATCAGCCCTTCAAAGACTAGTATAGTAAATCAAAACTTGTCAGTTATTTTTATTTTTCCTGCAGCACAGATTTTTTTTTTTTACAAATTTGTAATTTAATTTTGTTGCTGAGAGGGAGAAAGAGAAGAGAAAGTTAGAGAGGAGAGAGAAGAAATAGAAGAGTGGATACATATTTTCATCTCTTGCTCTAAAAAAGAAGATGGCTTTGACAAACTCATTTTACTAACACACTATTTTTACAACTGTGAAGCCACAGTAGTATAGGACTGAGGGCTGAGCACTTCTGGATGGGAGCCAAGTGCTCTTTTCAGTTCAAAATTAGAACAAAAATATGTTGTTTTGGAATGGTACCCCATTGCTAGGAGAAGCTAATTTTTAGTACCAGCACAATCCCCAAATGACTCTGCTACCTGTGCTCCTTGTAAGACAGAGGCACACTTCTTGCTCTTGAGAGGTTGCGTTTGCTCACCACGTCCATAGGTAATCAAACATTGTTTCAGCCAGTACAGATCAAAGTGCTCCGGGCATAACTTTTGAGCTCCAGCCCCTCCAAGAGCCTCAGGCTGGGAGACTGCAGAGCCATTTAGGAACTTAGTTTGGGTTCAGAGTCTGGGATGATCAGTTTGTAGGATCTCCAGGCTGTGTTCACACTAATTTTAGTTGCCCAGAAACCCGGATAAGAAGTCACTCCTCCTTGAAAAAGTTCCCTGACTGCAGCTGCTAGTGTCAGTACTGAAATCTCCTTCCAGCATGACCTTCAGAGCCTGGCGAGGTGAGAGATTCATCAGGACTTCACCTTCAGAAACTACCTCTCTGCGAAGACACCAGACTGCAGTGAAAGAAACCTCTTTGGTCACCAGCCCTGATTCCATTCACCTCGGGTAAGTCCCACCTCAAACCTTGTTCCGGGCTGTTCCCTGCATCAGCCTCCCTGGACCAAATGTCCTTTCTGTACCTGAAGGCCTCAAAGTGAAAAGATTATGGATTATTTATTGATCCTGTAGTGCCCGGGGCATCCTGAGCCAGGTAATGTGCTTGAACAGGTGTTTGGTATGAAAGAGTAGGCAGAAATTGGTTCTATAGATAGAGCCTATAGAGCTCTATAGATAGATCTTCTACCTACCTAGTTTTCTACCTGGGAAAAATGAATACCGTTATCATGGATGAAATCATTATCTGGTATTTGTCCTGACGCACCATTTTGTTTTTAGTAACTCTCACCATTACCCAGGTGAAAGGAAATCAAGATTCCTCAGACTGTGTCTAAGTATCCCACAACAATTTGTTGAAAACTAAAAATAAGTCTCAAATCTAGGTCCTTGTTTTTAAAGTTAGATCAGCAGCCAGGGAGATAGCTCATAGGGCTAGAATGCATTATCTGATCTCTGGCACCCCCAAGTCCACTGGGTCCTGCCAGGAGTGACCCCAGAGTACTTTGACTAGTCCCTGAGCACTGTTGAGTTTGGTCCAAAAGATAAAGTAAATACAAACAAACAAAAAATCAATGTCAGATTGATTTTAACCTATAAGATCTACAAAGGCTACTATATATATATAATTTAGGTTTAGGTAGGGTATTTGCCTTGTATGTACCCAACCCAGTTTCAATCCCTGGCAACACAGATGTTCCCTGAACACCATCAAGAATGATTCCTAAGCACTGTCAGGTATGTCCCAAAAGAAAAAAAGGAAAAAAATAGCACATGAGAGGCTTGAATGATAGCACAGTGGGTAGGGCATTTGACTTGCACATAGTCAATCAGGATTCAATTCTTAGCATCTTATATAGTCCACTGAGCCTTACAGGCATAATTTCTGAGCACAAAACTGAAGTCACCCTGAGCACAGTCAGGTGTAGACAAGACAAACAAGCAAACAAACAAAAAAACAAGCCCAAACAAACAAACAAAAAAAAGCACGATATTCTCCTCAATTTGCTTTTATACTAACAACTACCCACAGAGTTTTAGTGTTCTTACTAGGAATAGTAGTGTGAGGAGGAGGCAGAATAACAAGAAAAGAAGCAGAAAATAAAATGATTCAAGAAACTAGAAAACATTAATATTTATAAAAATTTATAAAAATTAGTATTTATAAAATATTAGTATTTTCATATTTAATCCTCAAAATGATCCTACAAGGCTACTGTCACTGCCCTATTTGCAAATTAGAAACAGGGGCTTTCCCAGGGTGTGGGTTTGTCTCCACCCTTCACTGCCTGGCTCTGTGCCCAGAAGGCTGCACCTTAGGGAAAACATGCTTGGTTCTCTTGTAAGCTGATTTTGGTAGGCTCAGAGATCAGAGGATGGGAAGAGAAGAGGTCAGCATGCTACATATTCATTCTTTCTCCCGACACCCAGATTCCAGTAGCTGCATCTGCCCATGGGTAGCTCAGCTCTGGACAGAGGGTTTCTGAGTATTTTGCACAGCTATCTGCTATGGGCATTTCTGCATTATCTCTATTGTGGCTAGATGACCTTGCTTGTTTGCATTGTCTTTTCCTTCTTTCTTTCTTTCTTTCTTTCTTTCTTTCTTTCTTTCTTTCTTTCTTTCTTTCTTTCTTTCTTTCTTTCTTTCTTTCTTTCTTTCTTTCTTTCTTTCTTTCTTTCTTTCTTCCTTCCTTCCTTCCTTCCTTCCTTCCTTCCTTCCTTCCTTCCTTCCTTCCTTCCTTCCTTCCTTCCTTCTTTCCTTCCTTCCTTCCTTTCTTCCTTCCTTCCTTTCTTTCTCTCTCTCTTTTTTCTTTTTTTTTTTTTTTGTTTTTGGGCCACACCTGCTCAGGGTTACTCCTGGCAATGTGATCAGAAATGCCTTCTGGCTTAGGGGACCATATAGGACTCCAGGGACTGAACTGAGATCTGTCCGAGATCAGCTACATGCAAGGCAAAGGCCCTACTGCTGCACTATCGCTCTGGCCCCTGCATTGTCTTTTCACCACCTTCATAGTCACTTCATTTTCCTAATAATTATGATTGATTTTTTTATTGAGACATCATATTTTACTATTGAAATCATTGTTTTTTAGTTGCAGAGATAATATTCTCCCACTGGTGTTTAAAGATCCCTCCACCATTAACCCTGATTCCTTACTTTACCATATCCCCTAGCTTTCTCAGTTCCCTGTTGTATTGATTATATCTCTGGGTTTGCTATCATTGGGTGTGGTCTAATCACATTCTTTGTTAGTTTATACATCATGCATAAATGAGTTCATTTATTATTTATTTTTTACTTTACGATCGGTTGAATTTATCATAAAACTCCCCAATTCCATTCAAGTTGCGGCAAATAGCAAGATTTAATCTTTTTTCAAACCACAATGTCTTGTTCTGCTCATCTGTTGCTGGGTGTTTTGTTGTTATTTGGTTAATATAAGCAATACTATAATAAATGCTGGAATGCATATCTTCCTTCAGATTAATGTTTTTATACTAACAACCAGTTCTTAGTAACTCGGGGATAGATTACATGTGTGATGCGCTGAGTTCAATCCCTGACATTACAAATTAATTCATTACATAGTCATTTCTTTAAATTCTCTCATGTGATTAAATTTGAGTAAACGGCACTCTTGCCAAGAACCTGCCTGACTGAAGCACCACTGGATGCCAAAAAGGTACACACCAGAGATGTAGACTCAGTAGTGAAAGAGAGAAAAGGTAAAGTGGTAATAAACAAAATATAAGAGCCATGAACAAGTTATAGAAATTAATGGCTAACAAAAATGCGTGTTGAGATGATGAGATTGTCTTCAAAGACAATCCCTTCAAATCTCTTCAAAAATTCTCTTCAAAAATAAGTAGAATTTATTTAAGTGGATATGGAAAAGGGGGTTTCTGATATGGGCAAAATTATTTGAGGCAAAAAATAAAAATAAAAAAGGAAAGAAAGAACACACACACACACACACACACACACACACACACACACACCAAAAGCTTCTGATGGTCTTTCTCAAACAGCTTTCTATAGGAATATGTTCAATGTAATTTACTTACACACTGTGAGAAATATTTCATCATTAAATAAAACAGGGTTGCTTTCAGATAAATGAGTTTCAGCCAGACTTCTTTGCTAACTACTTTTCTCTAAGCATTAGAAATGGTGATATTGCTATTTTCTCCAGGATAACTTACCTATTAACATTGTCAAAAAGGAAGAATAATGGGCCCGGAGAGATAGCACAGCGGCGTTTGCCTTGCAAGCAGCCGATCCAGGACCTAAGGTGGTTGGTTCGAATCCCGGTGTCCCATATGGTCCCCCGTACCTGCCAGGAGCTATTTCTGAGCAGAAAGCCAGGAGTAACCCCTGAGCATCGCCGGGTGTGGCCCCCCCCCCCAAAAAAAAAAGGAAGAATAGCTTGAGAAAAAGGAAGAATAGCTTGAGAAACACATACTGTCCCTTATGACTCCACGCTTCTGTACAGGGCTCTGCAAAGTCCTTCAAATATAGTGAATGATTTCATTGTGGTTTCTTTTTTTTTTTTTCTTTTTTATTGGAGGGGGGCGCATCCGGCTGTGCTCAGGGGTTACTCCTGGCTCTGGGCTCAGAAATCGCTCCTGGCAGGCACGGGGACCATATGGGACGCCAGGAATCGAACCCAGGTCCATCCTGGGTCTTCACCGTGCAAGGCAAACGCCCTACTGTTTTGCTATCTCTCCTGCCCCATGGTTTCTAACAGATTCTGCAAAGTCAGCAAGAATGCTACCAGTCATGGAGCTGGAGAGATAGTAGAGGGGTTAAGACACTTTCCCTCCATGTCCTACCTTGGTTGGATCCCTGGAATTGCATATGGTCCCCCAGACATCCCTGGGAACAGACAGGAGTAAGCTCCAGGCACTGAATTTCTGTGGGCCAAAGCCACACCTCCCCCAAAAGAATGTCGCCAGGCAAGGACAAATGGCGCTGTTCAAAAGCTATAAGTTTGACCTTTAATGGTGGAGAAAAGGGTCATTTCCATTAAAGGACCTTTCCGTTTTTGCACCCTTTGCAGACATTAGGTGTCAGAATTGTGAAACAGTATGCTGGCTTGATCTCCCTTTTGAAGGCAAGGTTTAAAGTGGAGACAGGACAACTAAGAGTCTAAGGGTTTTTTGTTTGTTTTGTTGTTGTTGTTGTTGTTGTTGTTTTGGGGGCCACATCTAGCGGTGCTAAGGGGTTGGTTACTCCTAAAATTACTCCTGGCCAGCTCTGGGGTCGATATAAGATGCCGGTGATCCAACTCTGGTCAGCTGCATACAAGGCAAACGGCGATGTGTGTGTGTGTGTGTGTGTGTGTGTGTGTGTGTGTGTGTGTGTGTGTGTGTGTGTGTGTGTGTGTGTGTAATGCTTTTGATCGCTTTGGGGGCAACCCCTTAAACCCCGGTAAACTTCTGGTCCCCATCACCAAAGTGCATAAACTGCACTTTCTGCTGGTAAAGTTCACTTTGAATTCGAGATTAACGCTGGACGCGCGGCTGGAGCGCTCAGGGTCCGAGGGGGCGCAGCTACAAGGGGGCCAGGACTCGCGCCCCGAAATGCCACCCTGCGAGTTCTTTGAGACTCTCGATTGGGGCTCAGGGGTGGCGCTCCTGGAGGTGCGGGCCGCACTGGGAAGGGTGCCATCACCTCCGCCACGCGGGGACCACTTTCAGCCAAGCATTGGTGGTCCTGCCACCCGAGAACGCGGTGCTCCAGTGCTTCGAAGGCGCCCGGGAGTCTGGGCGAGGCGGGACGGGCTGGAACTCGGTCCTCCCGTTAAGTGTCTCTCCCAGCCTCGGGTTTTCCAGCGCCCCGAGGTGCTGGAAAAACCAAGACGCGGCGGCGGGGCGGACCCGCAAGAACCGGTGCTGCTCGGTGCCAGGAGGCCGGGGGCGGCGGTGGGGTCTTCTGGGCACAAGACCCTCGGCGCTCCGCCAGGCTTTGGCTGCGGGGGGCTGGACGGGAGGACGGCCCAGCTGGAGCCAAGGGGCGGGCCGCCTGCACGGCTGCCTGCCGGCCGGAGGCGGGGCCGGGGCCGGGGCCCGGGCGGGGAGGTGCCCGCGCTGCTCGCGCTCCTGCCCCCCTGCGGCACTCGGTCGCGCCCGCGCCGCTGGGAGGCATGGAAGCCGCGCGCACCGTCCACGCGCCTACACCGGTGTAAGCGGCGCAGCGAGCCGCGGCTCCCGGGCCGCTTGGCGTGGTGAGTGCGGGCCGGGGCGGGCCGGAGCGCTCTCGGAAGCGGACAAAGAGCGGTGCGCGCGGCGGGGGCGCAGCCGGATCGGGCACCGCCAGCCTCCGCCCCACCGCTTTGGGGGGCTCCAGGACCGGTCCCCCAAAGTCTGGAAGAGCTTAATTTTCGGTCCTGGAGTCTCACCGGGAGGTTTAGTGGGAAAGAAGTGTTGCACATGCTGTCTTGGATACGAGTTAGGAGTAGATTTGCAGCTGGCTTGGGGCAAGCTCTTCGCTGGTCGGGTGGGTTTACATCTCCACCTTGCAAGCACGCACAACCATTTATTATTTATTTATGTATTTATTTCTCTCTCTCTTTTTTTAATGTACCTATTCCAACAAACTCTGAGCAGGAATTTTGCGTCCTGGGCATGTGATGGTATGCACACTTTAGCAAACGTGCTAAAAGTACAGCCAATAGATCTTATCCCCGGAGCCTTAATTGATAAGAATATATTAACCTTAAAAAAGGTCGTCCACGAATACCCGACGTTGTTGGAAACAAATCTTTCTTTTTTTTTTTTCCTTCTGTGAATATTCATCCTGCGTTGACATGAACGTAAAAGTTTGGGGTTATTTTAAAAAGTTGTGAAGAGGGGGCAGAATAATTAAATGAAGGAAAAAAATCGCCCTTCCAGAGTACAAATTAGATTTGCTTTTCGACATCTCATGAGAAAGCAGCTGATATTCTCTCTCTCTCTCTCTCTCTCTCTCTCTCTCTCTCTCTCTCTCTCTCTCTCTCTCTCTCTCTCTCTCTCTCTCTCTCACACACACACACACACACACAGTTTTATTATCTATTGGACGACCCCCTGAGACTTAGAAACAACCATTGAACCATTGCTGGTGGTAAGCTCCTGCTGTTGGGAATTGGCTGGGTGTGTCTTTTTGAAGCAGTGTCAGAACCATCTTTGGGCAAGAAGGAGTTGAACTTATACTTGAAGACAGCTGTGAGAAAAAACAAATGTCACCATGTCACCATTTTAGAACCTGTATCTGTAGGAGAGGGAGGTCAGCCCCCCAAAATATCTCCAAAGCCACTGTGTTTACTTGTGAATGTTTTTATGCTCCTAATTACACCACCTGCATTTGAATAATTTGCTGGCAATTTTTTTCTCTTAATGCTGAGATAACTTGCTATATACTTTTTTGTCCCCACAGAAGCAACTTTCCGAGGTATCTAGTATGGATCTCATTTTCATAACACTGACAATCTAGTCTGTTCAGGTCTATGGTGAATGTGGCTCCATTTTTTGTTGGTAGCTTTAAGTGCCAAATTGCCCTTTAGTAAATCTGAGAGCATAACTGGCCTTACTTGCAGTGTTTAATAGTCTCCATTTCTACACATCTCTTCTAGACTTCTTTAATTTAATCCCCAGCATCAGTGCATAACTTACTGACTCTGGGGGATTCATTTCTCATAGTTTTAGACACTTTCTACATGTTCTGCTGCAAAGTTGATCCCAGGCAAACTAAAGTAATTCAATTTGATGAACATCTGATATAGAAGCTAAACTTTACTTCACCACAAGATTATGTTTGGTGTTGCTGGATTTCTAAATGCCATGCATTCCGCCCACCATTGGCAAGACTGAATCATTCTGAAACCATTATGTGATTATTAGGTCTGATTTGCTTTCATGGATTCTAGGACAAAGTAAAACGGGAGTAAGCCTGTGGCTAAAGACCACAGCATTTTGTTTTAGGTATTTGCATTAGAATTAGTATGATTTCATTGTCCAATATCCCTGACCATGGAGTCCTGGAAAACCCTTTTTTATCCTGCCAAACAACATCCAAACTTTCATCTTGCCTATTTCCCCTTGGATTCTTTGTCATGACTGTTTGTCATAGTCACAGGGTTCAGATTTTGTACAATAGAGAATGTATGTGGTAAAAGATTAGGTTTACCCACCCAGCATTTATTTACTCTAGAGATAAATTGTTCTCCCAAACTCTTGCCCTTCTGAGCCGCCTTGCTTTGCTAATTTATGAAGACTTTGGTGCTGAATAAAGAGAGAACAGCCTTATCACTCAGTTCCCATCTCTGATAGTAAATAAAGCTCTTTTTTCTAAAAGTTATTGGGGGGCTTATGACATGACATGTTCTCATAAAGTTTTTGTTTGTTTGTTTGTTTGTTTGTTTTGGGTCACACCCGTTTAATGCTCAGGGGTTACTCCTGGCTAAGTGCTCAGAAATTGCCCCTGGCTTGGGGGGACTATATGGGACGCTGGGGGATTGAACCGCTGTCCTTTCTTGGCTAGCGCTTGCAAGGCAGACACCTTACTTCTAGTGCCACCTCACCAGCCCCAACTCATAAAGTTTTAAGTATTTTAGGTCTGTGGACAGTGAGGCAATGGTTCGTCTTCAGTGATGGAATAGCAATGAGTTACCCTTGAGTGAGTCAGATTTAAAGTTGGAAGAGTAATAGAGTTTCCATTTTACTAATCATGTTGAAAAATATTTGCTCACCTGAATTTTCCATTGGGCTTTGCCATTTAAATGAAGCATAAAAGTTTTAGTTGGGAACTTTAAAATTTAGTTAACTATCTGAGGAATCTTTATATACTTAAGGCTAATTCTTAGAAATGAAAAACATAGACATAAATTTTCTTAACATGGATTTCTAGATACAATGAAGATAGTTATCCTTTGGATTTTTAAATCTTTTTTGTCTTTTTTTTCAAGGTGTGTTTTGCATATAACTGGGGTAATTTGATTCTTTCATGAAGGCAGGAGAAAATTTTAAAGTTATGTAACCCATGAAGGTACCTTTCCAATAATGAGGTCATTAGTGTTTTTCTTTCATCTGTTCACATACTAGAGTGTTAATGTGTAAGTAAATTTAACTAGGCATAGGGCAGGCTTCCTTCAAGTTTATAAAATTGGAAACAGTAGTTGCTTGTCTCCCAGGGACTTATCTCGTGATAAGGTGACTTGGGAAATAAAATCAAAGCCACCAGCTTTATTTGAAAGCTTTGCAGCCAGCGGTGTGTTATTCATAAGGAATGGGTGCAAGGGTATCGATCTCTGTGCCTCAAAAGAGGTCCTCTGAACTACAGAACAGTTTACCCTCTGTCTTTTTGAACACATTCACTCACACCCACTCAGTCATCTCGCCACTGCAGTCTTGGAAGCTGCCCTCTGCTGGAGACTTTGGTTGCATTTGTAGATTGATTAAGGAAATCTTGTCTTGCAGACAAGCGACTAAGAAATTGTGCTAGTCTTGAGTGATAGATGGTAGGATGCTTACTTTACATGCAGTTCACCTGGCTTTGATCCCCAATATCCCATATAGTGCCTAGAGTATTAGCAGGAATGATTTCTGAGTGCAGAACTAGGAATAATTCTGAGCACTTCTTGTGCCTTAAAACTTTTTTTTTTAAGGATAAATTGTCCTTTTACTTTTTCCCTTGTTCTCCTATCATAATCATATGACCAAAGACTCCAGAGTAACAAAACTATAATATTGACACTATTTGTAAACAGCTTAATGCCTGACCTGACCTGGACTTTTATGACCTTAGGACATTATAATAATCAGACAAAACCAGAGTTGAAAAGACTATAGTTAAAAGAGACCATTGGTTCATGTCATCATGTAAAACAATTTGTAAAGAGCTCTAAGCACATATTTGGTAATGGTGGAGGCATTTTACGAAACATAACTTGAATATAGAAGTCAGTTTAATTTTTCTTTGAGACCCAGAAGAATATTTAGCTGCCCAAATTTTGATCAAATATTTAAGATCTGAATTAATTAACTGAAATAATTTTACTTGCATTTGTTTTTTTTTGGGGGGGTAGTTATTTGTTGTTTTGTTGTTATTTTCTTGGTATGGGGTTGGAGTTCAATTCCAGTGGTGCTCAGGGCTTACTCCTGGCTTTATGCTTAGGTATCACTCCTGGTGGAGCTTGGGAAATATATATGGTATTGAGGATAGAACTGCGGTTGGCTCTGTGCAAGGCATGTACTTTATCCATTGTATTATCTCTCCAAACCTCGACCTATATATTTTTTTTAATTTTATAAGCAGGTCTTTAAATTTGTTTTCAGGATTAGCTCACTTATATATGGTATTTAAATAATTGTATTTATTTATAAATAAATGTAATTAAAGGAAGCATAATGTAATTAAAGGGGGGATACCTAGGTCACTCTTGACCCCAGAACCTAGAGAGGAAAAGAACAGAGAAGAAAAAAGTCAAAGGAGGAAGGGACAAAATGATCAAAGAAAGTTATGGGGAAACAAGTTCTGGGCTTTAGTTATATTGGAGAAGTGGGAAAGTTGTATAGCTATACATCCAAAACATAGACCCATCAACACTGAAAATAGGAGATCTAAGTTGAAACTACTAAACTTTAATGTGCCTACATTAAATTAAAAAAGGTGATAGGAAGGGGGTAGAGAAGGTTGATTGGGCGTGGTAGATGACTGAGTATGGGAGAACTAGTGATGTTGATATTGGTGGTCAGATTGAAGTATTATCAGTATTTCAATAATGGTGTTGAAATATTTTCAACTATCAATTTTATAAACCACAGTTCTTTAATTAAATTAAATTTAAACTTGTAAAAATTAAATTAAGTTTGTTTAAAATGCAGTTTTATAACTCTGAAAGTTCTTTTTATGACACAATATGGTCAAGAGAATAGAAAGATAATACAGGGGAAGGCCTTGCACATAGTAAACTAGGTTTGATGCCCAAAACCCACATGGTGTCCCAAACCTTACTAGGGGTGATGTCTGGGCATAGATCCAGGAGCAAACTTGAGGACTGCCAGCTGTGGCTCAGAAATTACTACAACAGCAACAAAAGATAGTAAGATCTATATACAAATTAAAGAGTGAAATCAAATGATAACTATATGGAATTTTAAGTTATTGTTTTGAGCTAGTAAGAATTAACTGTTATTTTATGACTAATATCGGGCATCTAAAAAGTTTATTTCTAAGTTATTTTACTAGAATAAAATATTTAGTAATATCATACAATTGTTCTTTAGCATTTCCTGACATTCTATGATTTGTAAGCAGTTCCATCAGCCCTTGGCATAGTGCTTGTCATTTTGTTGAAAAACCAATGTGAAAGGCTAATGTTGAAAGACTAGGCCAATGCATAGCTGGGCACCTCATGCTCACATCAATACTTGATTCCATTTCTCCATACCTACTCACTATCACAAACCGGTGTGAGCATTTCTTCTCTTTACACCTTTGTTGTGGAAATAACCCCAATAAGCACTTCCAAAAGTCTGGGTGCTTATGCATGTACCTTGTGATTTTAAGATTTTTGAAAAATAACTAGAGATATTTTATCCTCAGAACAGACTCAAGGACTTTATCTATTTGGAAAGATAAAAAAATAACAAATCAACAAATCAAGAAAGCCTGAGCAATTTACTTTCCCAGGGACTTATTTCTTTTTCCATCCTGTTTAAAGTAGAAATGGAATGAAAGAGATAGAGTGAAGCACAAGGAACCCAGAGGTTGAGGGGCAGACTTATAGTGTATGGATCTAGGATATATGGACTGTATGCTTTGACTAACTCAGACACTTTAATATTTGTAACCCAGTCACATAAATGGAATTATCCAGTAAAAGGAAGCAAAAGGCACCTGGAACTTGCCTGTAAGTAAGTTTTCTCAGAGAGAAAGAAGGAATAAAGAAACACCTTCTAGTTGTTCTGCTAGTTTCCTGACACAACCTTCTATGTCCTTTTGTCCTGCTTGAGGATTAATGAGTACCTGTTTGCTCAGTAGTTTCTCTTGAACAGAGTCATGTAGAGCCAACTAATATTAGCTGATTGATCCAGAACTTTATAAATTTTGCAAGATGAAATCCAAGCTCTTTTATCAAGTCTACACTACCTTTCATCATCCAACTCTTACCTACTGTTGTCACCTCTTCTGTCCTGTTCTTGCAGAATTAAGCAGAATTCCTGAAGTGTTGTGCACTGTTAAGTCTCCACACCCTCATTCTTTTACTGCATGTCCCCTTCCCTGTGTAGTTTGTTGTCTTAACTTCAGTTCAATTTCAAAGCCTATGTGTACCAGAGAGATAGCACAACAATTATTATACTTGTCTTGCATATGACTGACCGGGATTTAGTTCCTGGTACCAGATGTAATCCTCTGAGCCCCAACAGGAGTGATCCTTGAGCCCAGAACCAGGAATAGGCCCTTGGTACTGCTGAATGTGATCCAAAAACTAAAAGCCATCTCAAGGGCAAATACCAGTTGATCTCATTCACCTGTGGTATATAGAGAAACAAAGCAAGGGAATATCAAATGTTAACAAACCCTTAGCCTATGATAATAGAACTGAGATTACCAAACTAGGAGGGGAGATGGAAGTGGAAGGAGAAGAAATCAGTGGAGTAGAATTGACATAAGGATAATGAATATCTTTGGCACACAGGTGATGGTACAGTAAATTAATACCTCAAAATTATAAATATTAGCACTACAATACTGCCTACAATAAAAAATTGAAAACTAAAATATAACTTCTATACTTATTCTCCACCACAAAATATTCTGCATTTTCACAGTGCATAATCTATACACATTTTTATTATTAACACTCAACCTGTGTCTTTCAAAGTAAGTATTTTGAGGCTATACTGTTGATTCATTTCTACTTTTTTTTTGTGTGTGTGAGTGCAAATTTAATGCATTTAGGCTATCTGGGAATAGTTCTTTTTTCTTTCTTTTTTTTTTTATGAATTACTCCTGGCAGTGCTCAGAAGACCATATGGGATGTTGGGGATTGAACCTGAGATGGCCACAACCAAGGCAAATGCCCTTTCTGCTATGCTATCACTCTGGCCTGATGGGAATAGCTCTAATAAGGAACCAATAAGTAAGGTTACAATGTGAATAACTCTGTGTAGCATTGAATTATTTCATCTTTATTTAGGATCCTAGGAGTGTAAAATTAAGTCTAAATGAAGAAATACGATTATTCAATCCTGGAATTGAATTTATAATAGTTAAGATTGTCCTCATGTTGGGCCAGAGATGTAGTTCAGCAGTTAGGCACTTGCCTTGCATGTGTGAGGACCTGGTTTCAGTCCCCAGCACTTCAGAAGAAAAAAAATTTAAAATAAAGCAAAATTTTCCTATATTAAAAGCAAAAAAAAAAAAAAAAGTCTCATATACTCTAGTGAGTAGAACCTCTATGCCAAAACTCTCACAGCCACTGGAGTCTCCAATAAGTGTGATCCTATGAGCCAACCTGCCTAAGTACTTTTGTTGCCCTATAAGCTACTGAATTTAGATTTACCCTCTTCATGAGCACTTTGTCTCAACATCTTCCAAATAATGTTATAATGAGAGTGAGGGTGAAAGGACAGAAATACATGGAGCCCAAAGAGCATCAGAGAAGCTTAGAATCAACAAACAGGCTTAAACTTGTACATAAACTGAGTCTGATCAAGCAATTCTTGTAGGGATTAATGACCCTCTGCATTCTTCCTGTGGGTGATCAGGGATTGTGAATTTCAAACACAGAAGGGATTTTTATCTGGGACACCCAACTACAAAAAGGAAGATTCTAAATTTGCAGGGGTCTCAAACTTGCGGCCCGCGAGCCGCAAACGGCCCTCTGTACAACATTTTGTGGCCCTGCCCTAGAGGAATCTTTTTTTGTTTTGTTTTGTTTTGTTTTAGTTGTTTGGGTCACACCCCCCAATGTTCAAGGCTTACTACTGACTTTGCAGTCAAGGATCACCCCGACTTTGCCTCCTGCGGCCCGCAGGTAAATTGAGTTTGAGACCCCTGCAAGGTTTAGCCCCTGCATTGTATTTAAGCTTATTACTAGGGATTCCTCTTCCCAGTCTGATTTCTGAGAGGTTCAGAGACTTCGAAGCAATGACAAACATGTTTCTTGACATCTCTGCATGTTCAACCCCTTGCCTTACTGATCTGCTTGTTTTGTTTCACCAGAGAGCTGCTCAGCATGGCAGGAATTCCAGGGCTCCTCTTCTTCCTCCATCTCCTTTGTGCTGTTGGGCAGGTAAGCCCCTACAGTGCCCACTGGAGGCCCACTTGGCCAGCTTACCGGCTCCCTGTGGTCTTGCCTCAGTCAACCCTCAATTTAGCTAAGCCTGACTTTGGGGCCAGAGCCAAGTTGGAAGTGGCATCCTCCTGTGGACCCCAGTGTCATAAGGGAACACCAGTGCCTACTTATGAAGAGGTTAAGCAGTACCTGGCTTACGAAACACTCTATGCCAATGGCAGCCGCACAGAGACACAAGTGGGCATTTACATCCTCAGCAGTGGCGAGACTGATTCTGCTGGAAAATCTCGGAGGAAGCGGCAAATTTATGGTTATGATAGCAGGTTCAGCATTTTTGGGAAAGACTTTCTGCTAAACTACCCTTTCTCAACTTCAGTGAAGTTGTCCACAGGCTGCACAGGTACCCTGGTGGCAGAGAAACATGTCCTCACTGCTGCTCACTGCATCCACGATGGGAAAACCTATGTGAAGGGCACTCAGAAACTTCGAGTGGGCTTCCTGAAGCCCAAGTTTAAAAATGATGCTCCAGGTGCCAACAGCTCAAACTCAGCTGTGCCTGACAAGATGAGGTTCCAATGGATCCGGGTAAAACGCACACATGTGCCCAAGGGCTGGATCAAGGGCAATGCTAATGACATTGGCATGGATTATGACTATGCCCTCCTGGAACTCAAAAAACCCCACAAGAAAAAGTTCATGAAGATTGGGGTGAGCCCTCCTGCCAAGCAGCTCCCAGGGGGCAGAATTCATTTCTCTGGTTATGACAATGACCGGCCAGACAATTTGGTATATCGTTTCTGTGATGTCAAAGAAGAGACATATGACCTGCTGTACCAGCAGTGTGATGCCCAGCCAGGTGCCAGTGGTTCCGGGGTATATGTGAGGATGTGGAAGAAACAGCAACAGAAGTGGGAACGCAAAATTATTGGCATCTTTTCAGGGCACCAGTGGGTAGATATGAATGGCTCTGCACAGGATTTTAATGTGGCTGTTCGAATCACCCCTCTCAAATATGCCCAGATTTGCTACTGGATTAAAGGAAACTACCAAGATTGTAGGGAAGGCTGACACTGTATTTTTTCCTGACTGCACTTACTGGTTTTCATGTAATTGTTCTAGGAGAATCCAAGTTTGATTATTGGGGGGGGGGAGTGTATGTATATGTGTGGTCAATATGTCATACTATTTTTCACCTAACTTCTTAATTACAAGATGACTGCTTTGTTATTTGAAAACTGGTTTGTGTATCATATCATTTAAGCATTTTGATGGCAGAACTTTGCATAGAAATAAAAAACATACTGATATTTTGGGGGCAATAGGGAATATTAGTGATTAAATTAATCTTTTGTCTTTTGAGAACTTTGATTCTAATTTTATCTGAACTTATTTCAAGGATTTCTATTAAATAATGTGGCATGCGGGAGATATCAATTCTTATTGTGTGTGTGCATTTTTCTCCTAAGAATCATCTTCTTTCTTTTTGGGGGAGGTTTTTGGGCACACTTGGCAGTACTCAGGGATTACTCCTGACTATATTCAGGAATTACTCCTGGCAGATTCAGGGGACCATATGAAATGTAAGGGATTGAATCCATTCTGTGTGCAAGGCAAACACCCTATGCATTATGCTGTTGCTCTGACCCCTCATCTTCTTTTTTAATGAATAATTAATCATTACTGTTTCTCAAAGGTGGCCACTAATCTAAAGAACTCTAATTATAATTTCCTTAGAAGTTATTAATTTTTGGTTTGGGGATATTTGCACAGTTGTGATAAAATTTGTTAACTTATTAAACTCTTATTAATCTATTGTACAATTAAACTATCATATGGTGAAGTAGTATCCCAAGCTGCCTTCACATTTGAAATTGTTCATCTTCTGAAGATTCTTCAACTGTGTGGGAGAGCTTACATGAAATTCTGCAAGATTTCCAGTCGCAAAAGTGTCATCAAGAACATTGATGGCAAACCTGGCAGTCAATAGGAACTCAAGATCTCACTCACATTCTTGCACTAGCTGTTTTCAGAAGACAATAATCTGAACCTAATTATAAGAGGCTTTCCAACTAACAGTTTTGGTCACATTAAATACAATCATTGCATTTTACCCCTGGAGTGTAGCACATCTCATGTTTTATCATTTGGATGGAGTAATTTAAAATGAATTAAATTCCAGAGAACAATGGGTGCTTTGCTGGGCAGATGTCTCAGCAGAATACCCACTTGTTTGGAGCCTGGCACAGTTACACAGACTAATCAAAAGTATTCTGCTGCAGAGTTTTCCATGTACTCTCTGGATTTGGAACTTCTTATTTCATAGTAAAAATGTTTAGAAGGTTTCCTAACAAAAAGTGGTATGTCTTTTTTTTTTCCAAGTTGTTTTAAAAAAACTTTTTATGTGGCATGCTCTGCTCTGTTGACATATAGACAGGTGCAATAATAAGAAGGAAACTGGGGGATACGTTTCTTGACTTGCAAGTGTTTGACCCAGATTCAATCTCCAGCATTCCATAGAGTTCCCAAGCACCACCAGGAGTAATTCCAGAGAGCAGAACCAGAAGTAACCCCTGAACATTGCTGGTATGCACACCCTCCCCCCCAAAAAGGAAAATTGGGAGAATGCAAAATGGGTTAAGATTTTGCACTTTAACCAATGGTTTTAAGAAGCTTCTCAATGTAATTATTCCAGACTGAGAAGGAAGTCTCACTGTTTAAGTTTTCATTTTATGGTTCTCAGCCTGGCACTTCCTTCTAAATGGAGAATAGAAGCAAATAAATAGGCTCAAGGCAGATATTTTCCTCACTTGTTCCCTGGGTAATTTGCACCTGCTTTGTGGCTGCATGAGAGGTCAAAGGCAACAAAGAGGCTTAATACTCCAGATGGTTTCCAGCTTGTGATTTCTTGAGCTTTTGGAAGGATGATCATAAGAAGGCACTCAAGAGATGTACAACCTAATGTTTTCTTTTAATCACTTAAATTCTGTGCATAGTAGAGATGCAGGGCTTTCAAGAATCTTCTGTATTTTAGTTCAGCTTACTTTGGAATCTCATATATTCTCCTCTGAGGAGGAACAGAAATCTCCACCTTTGTCTGTCATTACTGTTTTATTGTTTGTTTTTCTTTAGTGCACAAATAACTGAACGCCTAAATCATAACTAATTTTGAAAATATACACTCCTTTTATGAATTACCTTGATTTCTTGATTTTAATTTTTCAATTTTGGAAACTTGAAACTTCTCAACTAGGGAGACAAAAGCACAGAGTTAAAATAATGCAAATGTTTACTTCAAAGCAGATATAATTAGTTAAATAGCACACATGTGTTATAGATGACGCAACTCATGGAACAATAAGAGAAAACTGAAAATAGTTTCATGTCGTATTTTACATAATAATAAAAGGAAACATGGTATGTAACTGTTACATAAGTTGAAATAAAAAGGGAACCTTTATGATGCTAATACAATTGGTACTTTACATAAGTTAGTTATACATTGTCAGGATATATAATTTACCCTTGCACGACATGGGTTTAAACTGCCTGGGTTCCATGATTTTTCCAATAAACACAGTTGATCCTCCATTTCCTGCTTCTGCATTCACGCTCTCAACCAATCACAGATGTTGAAAATGTGGAAATGGAGAATCCACGCTAAGGGGCTTAAACATTGTCAAATTTTATAACCTTGGGTGTCCTGAAACTAAACTCTCTATGGATCTAAGAGACAACTATAATATGTTTCAGGAAAGCTGAAAATTTCCTACAGATTTTTACTCTATACAGTTTACTACCCCAACCCTTGCTTTTGTTCATGGGTCAGCTATATTCTTAATAAACTAGAACATTTTCCAAAGTGGTGGTTTTGTTTGTTTGTTTTGTTTTGTTTTGTGACCACATCCGGTGATGCTCAGGAGCTACTCCTGACTATGCCCTCAGAAATTGCTCCTGGCAATTTCGTCCTAGGTCGGCCACATGCAAGGCAAATGCCCTACCTCTGCGACACCGCTCAGGCCCCCAAAGTGTGTTTCTTAAACATTCATTCTTCCAGATTTTCTTCCAAAAATTAAAGGCATTCTCATCAATGAGGGAGATACCTCTCCTTACTCCCTATTCTTTTAAGGTATTCACATGCTGTTTGCACATTTCATAACTCTAAGAAACCCTGTAGTAAAGAGTTAAAGCTATGTTAATGCTTTAACACCTGCATTTAAATAAAATATATTTTATTACAAAACTCATGGTATTTTTTTCATATAATGCCTATGGGCAATATTGTGTTCTAGTAAATATAAATTGGGAGTTGTGCTACCATAGTAGCCTAATTTAGGTCAGAGTGATGCTGCAGGAAGTATTATGAGTCCCAGGTGTGCCAATTGTCAGGCAACATTTAGGTTTAATCAGATTCAGAAAAGTTATCAGGGTAAAACAAAATTTATTCCTGAAAGTTAAGTTTTTTTCGGGGACTGCGCTGTGGTGCTAGAGGTAAGGTGTCTGCCTTGCCAGCGCTTGGCTTGCCTAGGACAGACCGCGATTCTATCCCTCGGCATCCCATATGGTCCTCCAAGCCAGGAGTGACTTCTGAGCGCATAGCCAGGAGTTAACCCCTGAGCGCTACCCAGTGCAGCCCAAAAACAAAAAAACAAACAAAAAAATTAAGTTTTTTCATTTTTAATTGTCATGTAATTTGAGACATACATCTTTTTAGCTTTGTTAAGAATTTTGAAGTTTTTTTATTTATAATATCTTTATTTAAGCATCTTGATTACAAATATGATTGTGAGGGCCCGGAGAGATAGCACAGTGGCGTTTGCATTGCAAGCAGCCGATCCAGGACCAAAGGTGGTTTGTTCAAATCCCTGTGTCTCATATGGTCCCCTGTGCCTGCCAGGAGCTATTTCTGAGCAGACAGCCAGGAGTAACCTCTGAGCACCGTCAGGTGTGACCCAAAAACCAAAACAAAACAAACAAAAAAAACCCCAAAAAACAAATATGATTGTGATTAGGTTTCAGTCATGTAAAGAACACCCCCCTTCACCAGTGCAACATTCCCATCACCAATGTCCCAAATCTTCCTTTACCCCACCCCACCCCCACCTGTACTCTAGACAGGTTTTCCAGTTCCCTCATTCATTCACATGGTTATAGTAGTTCTCAGTGTAGTTATTTCTATAACTGCACTCACCTCTCTTTGTGGTGAGCTTCATGAAGTGAGCTGGAAGTTCCAGGCCTCCTCTCGTTGTCTTTGAGGACTGTTGCAAAGATGACTTTTATTTTTCTTAAAACCCATAGATGAGTGAGACTATTCTGTTTCTCTCTCTCTCTCTCTCTCTCTCTCTCTCTCTCTCTCTCTCTCTCTCTCTCTCTCTCTCTCTCTCTCTCTCTCTCCCCCCCCCCTCTGACTTATTTCACTCAGCATGATAGATTCCATGTACATCCATGTATAGGAAAATTTCATGACTTCATCTCTCCTGACGGTTGCAGAATGTAGGCCTAAAATATGATAAAAGAGCTAAAGATATAAACATTGAGTCTAATAGTTATACACTGATTCTGTTTCTCTTAATATTTTAACTATTCTTTGTTTATTGAGAGTCTGTGATTAACAATACTGTTAATAAACTTTACCACAACACCCATATCTGTGTACTTTCCTGTAGCATTAATTAATTAAGGATGGGGCTGGATGGCGATGGATGGAGGCCTTTGTGCTTAGGCCCCAGCCACGTGGCTTCATCCCCATCCAGCCGGAGGAAATGTGGGTGTACCTATTTAAGACCCTAGACCCACCCATTTCTGGGAGGGGTCTTGGAAACCGGATAGTAGGTGTAACCTTACCTGCTAGACCCTCCCATTCCTGGGAGGGGTCTGGGAAATGTTATATAAGGCTTGGACCAAGGGAATTTGGGCCCTTTTGGCTTTTTGCCCTTTTGGCTCTTTGCCCGTTCTGCGCTGCTGGGCGCTCTGGCTTCTGGGTTTCTGTGTTCTGGTCTTTGACCAGCATGGAGCCCAAAGGGAAGATGGCTGAAAGGAGTTTAGATGCAGGGCCAAGAATAACTAGTGCTTAAGGGTTATGAGATAGGCCACACACATGTGGTGAATAGGGCATGAATAAAGTTAATGCTTCCTGAAGCCTGCATGTGAGTGAGTCTTGATTATGCCGATCACCTGGGCCTGGGATCCGCTGGCTGGATGGGGATGAAGCCACGTGGCTGGGGCCTAAGCACAAAGGCCTCCATCCACCGCCATCCAGCCCCATCGTTAATTATTTAATGCAACACTTTCCTCCCTCCTCCAAGGACCCTCATGCCCCTTTCTTTCAACACCCCCAATCTCTACTCCTCCCTCCTCCAAGGATTCTCATACATCTTTCATTCAGCACCCCAATGTCTATTTTGTTGCCCTTTATTGATACCTTATTGTGTCTTTGAAGTCTCATATCTGAAAAAAATTATTCTGTATGTATCCTTTTCCTTTAAACTTTACTCAGCATGATATATTCTATGTCTATATTGTAGAGATTGCATGATTTTGTTCACTGGAACTGCATAGTATTGCCTTAAAAATAATAACAGATAATAAGGAATAATAAAATAAGTAAATAATAAAAACAATAACATAATAATAATGCCAATAGAGTAAGTAGATTACAAAATTAATGTACTATCTGTTATCTGAAAACAAATATTAACCTAGAAAAAAAATAAAATACTATTCCTTTTAAATAGTGCCCCCAAACCTCAATTACCTAAGAATCAACTTAACAAGGGAAGTAAGAGACTTACACTGTGAAAATTACAAATCACTGTTAAGAAAAATAGAAAAGGACATTAGTAGGAGATGGAAAAATCAACATTGTCAAAATGACCATCCTACCCAAAGTATTAAACAGATTTAGTGCAATACACATTAAAATTTTTATGATGCTTTTCAATGACACAGATTTATGGGTTTACCTCTTTAATATTTTTTACCCCATGAATGGGTTAAAATGAATTGGAACCATGAGTATAGCCTCTTCTCTTTACTGACTCTGTACTGTTCCACTGAAGAACAAGCTCCTGAGACTATCGGCATTACTATTTAGGTCCTGTGTCCTTCTGCTAGCCCTCTACAGTCTTGAGTTCAGAATTTGTAGAAGATGACAGTATGCCCTGTAAGAATACTCATCTGTCTAACAAAAGGGAAAATTACAACCTCAGATATGAGCAAACTGAGGGTCTCCTTTCTCATAATAGCACTGTAAACCACGAATCTCAAAAATTTTGAATTAAGTATATGAGCACAATGTAAAAAAAAAAAGGTCAAGGTGAAATCAGGTAGCTAGTGTCTAACACTGCATGGACCTACTTCTCCACCTTCTCTGTCCCAGTTCTTTGTTCAAATCTGATCTTTTCTTTAACCCTTGTCACTAACATGCTCAGGGACGCTTTGAAGTTGCATTCATCAATTGATTCTTCATAGATTGTTGGTATGTCTATCATTTCATTTATTATCCAGAATTGGGAGCTGGAGAGAGTACAATAATAAGTAGTGAACTTGCCTTGTATCTGTCTGGATTGGGTTCAATTCCTGGACTTAACACCTCCAGGAGTGATCTCTGAGAACAAAGCCAGGAGTACTCCTTCAGAATTGCAGGTAATGACACTCAAACCAAAACAAAAAGTTCCTTTTTGGCTCAGGAGCCACACTGGAATGTGCTCAGGGAACATATGCAGGGTTGGGGATAGAACCAGGATTTGCCATGTGCAAAGCACATACCTTACCCCTGGATTATTTCTTGGCTCCCCTAAAAGGAATTCTTTTGAGACTACTTGAAAGGGAGTTTCTACTTAAGAGGCTAGAACAGCAGGCAAAAGTAGATAAATTCTAAGATATAGTACCTTAGCTTGTTAAATACTTCCCAGTGCCATATAGCACACAACCTGCTCCCCATTCTGGTTTTTCTATATGTGGTGAATGGCTGTTCCTGTGTTTTTTTCTCTGAATCTTTATTGTCATTCTTCTGCATCTCACAGGAAAAGCTCATTTTTAAAAGTCTTCTGAAAAAAAAAAAAAGTCTTCTGATGGGGTTGGTTCTAGAAGTAATAAATAGCACATATGTACCAAATGAACTACACATCTGCTTTAGTCTATTGTTTCCCAGAAAACGACAGGAGAAAACAAGGCTGAAAGCAGAGCAAATGGACTGGCGAGGGGGACAAATTTGCCCTAGAGTTGTCAGACTGAGTATGTTTTCTGGAACATTTGGTGAATAAATCTCACTGTTGTTTAACTTCCAACTGATTCAGAGATGATCTCTCTATCAACTGTGTATCAGGAAGGTTCTGATTCCTCTTGGAGTGGAAGGGAAAGAAAAACAAGGTAAACTTATTTTCTTGACCCATTCTGTCTTCCCTGCTCTTACTTTCTTTTTTTTTTTTAATGTAATTTTTATTTTGATCATAGTGGCTTACATATTGTTGACAATAATATTTTAGGTATATATTTACATAAAATCAGGGGGGATTCCCATCCCTAAATTGTCCTCCCTACACCTCCGTTTTTGTCCTACCTCCCATTTCCTCTTCCCTCTCCCCCAGGGCTTCCCTGCTCTTACTTTCTTAGCATTTACCTCTTGTTATGAAATCATCTGCTTCATTACCTGACAGAAAACTCTTGAGTGGTGAACTAGCATGACACTCCAAGTCAGACATCTCCCTTTATTTCCACATACAAAACACACGAGAAAGGTTAAGACTGACTATACAGTGTCAACTTTCTTTAGAAAATGTGAAACAAAGTGGCAGGAAGCTGGGAGGATGTTCTAGTACAGGACAGCTGGAATGTAAAGGCCACTGGCAGATTTCAGTTTGGTATATTAAAAATGTAAAGAGAAGCCAGTGTGAGCAAACAAGGAAAATAGTATTAGAAGAGATGAGAAAGATTCAGAAAGCTAGGTTTCTGGCCAACACACACAAAGATTTAGAGAACTTTGGAATCCATTTAGCTTATCAAAGATAGTTGAAGGATTGATTCTTTAGTGGAGTTTGATAATGGTCAAACAATGAAATATAGGCTATTGTGGGAACAAGGCAAAAGGCCCACCATAAGTTTAGGTCTCCAGAAAAATGTTTTTATAATTGTCTTACCACTATTAGGAAAATAAAACATAACTTTTATTATTATTATTATTATTATTATTATTATTATTATTATTATTATTATTATTTTGATTTTTGGGCCACACCCGGCAGTGCTCAGGGGTCACTCCTGGCTGTCTGCTCAGAAATAGCTCCTGGCAGGCACGGGGGACAATATGGGACACCAGGATTCGAACCAACCACCTTTTGGTCCTAGATCGACTGCTTGCAAGGCAAACACCGCTGTGCAATCTCTCGGGCCCAACTTTTATTATTATTAAAGTAAGGAAGGATCTGGACTCACAAATATGCTGGTACCTGGGATGGTCCTATTTAACATTCTTTGGATATTAAATTGAGAATGGTTTTAGGATGGAAATGGGAAAATCAGTAATTTAAGTAAATATAAATATTACTTTGATTTTGGAGATACAGAATACTTAGAAGTGCTTGTATTGACTATTTGAAAATAAACGAAGCTTTAGTGAAGAAAGAAGCATGGGACAAATTTGGGGCCTAAGCATTTAAGAAAATTTAAGATGCCATTGGCTGAGGTCAGAAAGTTTGAGGGAAGAGAATTCAGATGAGAAATTGAAAAAAAATTTTTTTTTGCATTGGCCACAATAGATTTGAAATATCTGGTAAACACTGTAGTAGAAATGTCTGGAAAAAATCCCATTGTTAAGGAAGAATTCCATTTGTGGAGTTCAGTGAATACATCTCCTCTTTGGAGTTAGGTGGTATTTAGAGTCACAGAGTGAAGTAGTAGCCTCTGAGGAGAAAATGAGGCTGAAGAAGAAGACAAGAGTCACACACCTGATCCACTGCATCTCACAGAATGCATTTAGAGAATGCTTCCATTTAGAGAGAGGAGGAGAAAGAGGTAATGGCAAAGCTAAGAAGAATAGAGAACAACCAGGAGAAAAATAGTTCAAGCCAGGATTAGGCCTATAGCTCTGCAATAGAGAAGAGGGAGGAGGGAAAAGAGGAAGGGATGAGAGAAAGTAAGGAATGGAGGAAGATGGAAGCAAAAAGGAAAGAGGAAGAAAGGTAGGAAGGAATAAAGGAAATGAGGAAAGAAGGATAGGAGGAAGGAAGGAAAAAAAAAAGCAAGTTAGTTTGTGGTTTCATCCTTCCTCCCTCCCAAATAACCTGTTAATAAATGTCTAAAATAATTATAAATAAATGCAATAATTGGAAGGCAAATAGCAAAGAGCAAATGTAGGAGAAAAAATCCTCTGTGTTTGGGACTAGGTTTGACAAAGGTGTGAAGACCATGAAAAGAAGGAGCAGAACTTGTACAGCAAGAGCAGTGTAGGACTTCAAGTTGAAACACTGGGAACCACCATGCTCTGTTCTGTAGCTTTACAGCCCAGGTTCTACTGGTGTGATGATTGGTTCTACTTGAGTGATGATTGGTTCTGTCCTCTAGTGGAGCTTTGTGCATCTTGCTTTTATTAAAGAAGTGTAAGGTTTCGTGGATGAACCCTTCTTGAAGGAGTCCAGGCTCACTTGGCCGTGGGACATGGGTTCAGGAAGGTCCACTGCCATCCTCTCATCTCTAGCTTCATGGTTTTTTGAAGGAAAGCAGTGCTGGTTAGTGTGTGTGTGTGTGTGTGTGTGTGTGTGTGTGTGTGTGTGTGTGTGTGTGTGTGTATCTAGAATGTAAAAGACAGCAAGTGTGTTGACTTATCACTGCCTTTGTTCTCTCTAAATATTAACAGAGCCAGAGCTCTTTTCTTCCATAGAGAAAGAGGACAGTTCTGAGTAGTGTCAAATTACAATCAAATGAAGCAACAACAGAGCATTTGCATTGCAGGGAATGAGGAGTCTTCAAAAGGGATATAAACAGAGCAAGTTGTTGGAACAAGAGTGGGAAAATAAAACCAGTGTGAAGAGCAGCTCAGCCTTATTGTCACCTGATAGGCTTCTCAGGATTTTCTTTGTCAAAGTCTCCTCAAACTCAACTCACCATGGATCATCTCTATTTGGCACTTTGCACTCGTGCACTTCTCATAGTCATTTTATTTATTCTTATTTTAGTTTATATATTATTTCTGTCATTTATTTTTTTCTGTCATTAGAATATAATATCCTCAAGCCAGGGATTTTCTTAATATTTTTATTTTGATCAAAGTGAAGTACAAGTCTTTCATAGTAATATTTAAGGTACATAATTACAATGAATTAGGGTGATACCCACCACCAGTGTTGTCCTCCCTCCACCCTTGTTCCTAGCATGCATCCCATACCTCCCCACTTTGCCCCATGGACTGCTAGTGTAACAGGTCTCCTTTGTGTATAGCTTGATGTAGATTGGTTATCGCTTCTGGTGTCATTGACTTTGGCTTTGGTGCCTAAGTCTGATCATTTTTTTATTTCCACTCTATGTTCATATGACTGGTTGTTCCTGGTACTATCCATTTCCTCCCTCAATTTATGAGAAGAACAAGATGATTCAAGTTCTGTAGTTCTGTTGGAAAAAGAAAAAAACAGAAAAACAAAAAACAAACAAAAAAACATGAAGGGCTGGTGTGGCAAGGCTTTGTGGTTTTGTTTAGTTTTGCTTTGTTTTTGCATAGGCATAATAAGTATTGGGGAAGTTAGAAAGGGAATTTCCTTTGCCTAGGAGTTAGAGTTTCTTCACTCTTGAAGCATACTGTCACGGGAGCAACTACAGGCTCATTATCAACTACACACTCATTATCAAACCCCAACGTCTTTTTATGGTGCCAGGAAACTTTCTTCTCAGTTGTGGATAACAAAATCTGTTCTCTGTAGCTAGAGATCTTGATATTTCAACAGGCCATAGGACAAAGTCTAGGATAGTTTTTTTGTTATGGTTCTAGAAGATCTATTCCTTCACTTTTGTTGTAATCAGTCTTCTGTAATTAGTGATCTTGTTATTTGCACAGATCCTAGGTTGAAACCTAAGATAGAGTCTTTCCTATGGTTCCAGAAGTTCTGTTCAGTCACGGTTGTCAAAAAACCCTGGGCTTGGAGCTCTTGGTTTTTGTACAAATCCTAGGGCCAAAGCCTAGACTAGGATCTTTCTTATTGGTCCAAGGAAAAGTTCTGCCCAGTCATGCTTGTCAAAGTCCATCTTCTGTAATTAGTGATCTTGGTTTTTACGCAGGTCAAAGGACGGCATGTCTTTTGATTTCATCTTACCTTTAGGTGAACATTGAGTGGAAATAAAAAATGATCAGACTCAAACACCAGACCCACAGTCAGTGACAACAGAATTGATACCCAATCTACAACAAGCTATACACAGAGGGGAGCAGTTACACTAGCAGTCCGAGGGGCAAGTAAAGGAGATATGGGATGCGTGCTGGGAATAGGGGTGGAGGGAGGACAACATTAGTGTTAGGAATGGCCCTGATTTATTGTCACTATGTACGTTAAATATTACTGTGAAAGATTTGTAATTCACTATAGTCACAAAAATTATTTTTAAAAAATAATTGAATTAAGAAAAGATAAATAAATAGCTAAAATATAGATTAGGAGAGAAAGAAAGGTAAAAGGATAAGAGGTAAAAATAAAAAAATAAGTGAAATAAAAAGAAAAGAGGAAAAGAAAAAAGAGAAATAAAAGGAAAAAATTTGGCCTGGAACCTCAGGATTGGGAGGTTTTCCCACTTCTAGGCACTTCATAAATGACAGGGGTGTCTTTGCTAAATGGAGCTTTCAGGGTTAGATAGTGGCTGAAGCATTTTAGGATAAGCATAGTTTTTCATGCCTGTAGTTCCACTCAGTATGGTGGTGAAGACTATAAAAGGTGTCTTCCCTATGTAGTATCATCCACTGCATCTTAGTGTATTGAGGTTTCTTTCTGAAAAAGAAACTGACAGCATGGGTTTTATGTAACATAGGTTGAAAAGAAGAAGGAGGAGGAGGAAGAGGAAGAGGAAGAGGAGGAAGAAAAGGAAGAAAGAATGGAGGAAGAAGAAAGAAGGGAGGAAGTAGGGAGGAAGAAGTAGGAAAGGGAAGAGAAAAAGAAAAAAGGGAAATGGGATATTAGTAATTTGCAAAAATGTATTTGATGGGTGGGATCTGTAACATAAGTCTGCAGTGCACAGAGTTCTGTTTCAATGGTCTCAATTGTGATATGCTTTGGGTTCAAATAGAAGACAAACAAAAGGAAATGGGAAAATGGAAGTATTTTATCAATACATTGTCATAATGCGCACCGAGTTGTAAAATTAGGGTAGTCACCCTATTTTTCCAGGAACAACTGTAAAAAAAGAAGCTGAAGGGCTATTTTATACCTAATAAAATTAAGGCATTAAAACATATTGTTAGTAATCACTGCAGCGGGAGTAGCTGGCTTCCTATCATATTCTGCATCTGGTTCTGTGGATCAATACATTAGAACATTATTATAGGCCTTTGTAGTGAGAAGTTGAATGAACACCTGTTCACTCTAAACCACTGTTTTTCTTGTTGCTGGTTTCTTTATGGAATAAAAGATAGTTGAGGTCAAGCCAGTAATTTTTCTTTCATGTCTTTACACATAGATATCTAGCATTTAGTGTCTCATGTGTTTTGCATATGAATGTTTTATATAACCCATAAGTGCATGACTAAGAATTACATAAATGCCAGAATAAAACTATTGAGGTACTCTTCTACTTTCTCTTCTAGCTAGCTGTATGTTGGTGTTATTTTGTGTCTGTCTCTTCGAACATAATCCTTCAAGGAACAAGGCTGATTTGACTTTCTCTGAATCTTCTATTGTCTAGCACAGAAAACATTTGGTGAGAAAATAAATGCATTCCTGTTTTGTTCTTTGTGGTTCAAAGATACCTTCCTCACCCTATTTCAATATGATCAGGTATTCAGTCCTGTGGGGGTCTCTATAATTCATTCTAACTCCAGATTTCAGCCCTTGCCCTGTCTTCTGACTCCTGCAGCAGACTGAACTACTAGTGTCAAGAGATCCTCCAGTTCACCCATAAATGCCCCCCAAGTGTATTTGCCAATTATAATATAAAGAAGAATCTATTCAATTCCTTTGTTCTGTCTTTTTGTCTTTATTCATCTTCCTTGAAGATAAATTAGGCTTAATATCATTGTAATGGTCTTTTATTTCTGTACTTGCAAGGTCAATATAGTAAAATACTGGAAAAAAGAATTTTTGAAAGCCAATCACTTATAGTGCCCACTTGTGTGAAAAGATAAATCATATAATAATCATGTTGAATCTATAAATTTGAGTTTATACCATCTTTATTGAGCTAATGTGATTTACATTACTGTTAGTGATAGTTGTTGCGCCCCACTCAGGAAGGGCACACATTAAAAGTGTTGCACTCTTGTAAAAGAATTATTTGCCAAAAAGGCCCGCTTAGAGCAGTCAAAATCAGTTGACCCTTTGCGTGGATTGTTTGGCCATAATTCTAATATGTGGCTGTAACTATCTCTCTCTTTATTTTTAACCAATATTAAAAATCAAGCCTTAGTAATTCTTTCTAACAAAGAAGGACAGTACAAATCCCACCAAAAGTCTCCCACTAAAAAGTTCCCTGTGATCTTTGCTACTTTGGCGCCAAGATCAGGTTTTTCCAAACACTTAGCTCATGAGTGAAGCAATTTTCAGTTTTCCCCTGCTAACTCAAAACAAAGCAATTTTCAGTTTTCCCCAAAACTCTAAAACACTCCTCTCTCTTCCCACTTCCCTGAAAATTACCTGTTTCCCCCTGCTTACCCAAAACAAAGCAAACCCATAATAGAAACTGTTTTTTCACCTTCAGTATCAGTTCTTTAATATGCAAATTTTAACCAGGGTCTTTCATTCTGTTCCCATTTTCTTTGATGTCAAAAATTTACAGCCTGCATTCCAAACCTCAAACCTTAAAAGCTCCCCAGCTCAAGAAATAAATTTGTCTTCGTCTTTCTAGACGCAAGTCCCCATGCATTCTGTGTGGTCTTATTCATTTCTACAATATTGTTCCGTCTTTTCACCATTTCGTGTACCCACTCTCTCCCCGTGAAGGTTTCTTGAACTCCACGAAGAATCTGTTTGCAGGCGCTGGCCCACAACAGATAGTTTCATGTAATATCTAATAATATATAATAATATAATAATAATAATTTCTAATAACACACTCACTCAACCAATGTCCCCAAGATCCTCCCATCTACTTCACTAAATTCTTCACTCACCCACTATATTCAGTTCCATTGTCCAACTCTATGGTTCTATTGACTTTGACTATTTATTAGTCCCTTACTGTATATGTTTATATACTGTATATGACAGATTATTCTCTGTCACTCTTCTAATTGATTTTACTCAGAAAAAATATTCTCTAGTTTCATCCACAAAATATTAAATTCTATAATTTTTGTCCTTTCTTAAAGCTTCTTAGTGTTCTATTATAAATATATCTTGCATCTCCTTGAATCATTTATACATTGTTGGGCATTTGGTTGATTCCATATCTTGATGATTGTACTAATTGTGTCAATGAACTTAGGTGTGCATATAACACTTCAGATTAATGCTTTTGTGTTTGCAGGTAGATGCCAATAAAAGGTATCACTGAGTTATGTGGAGCTCTTTTTTTTTTTTTTTTCAAGAAATCTACGTGTTGCTTTCCATAGAGGTTGAATAGGATGTTTTGAATCTATATATTTATATGGTAAAAATTGTGGTCGATTCTTTTCAATTATTTCTTGCTCAAATGGTTCATTTTTGCTTAGAATCTTTTGGGGGACTTATAAGAAGTCTTTGATTTGCTTTTAGTTTTTTCTTACCTTCTAACTGAGCTGCTTTTATGTACATTTTCTATTCTATTGTTGTTGTTGTTTTTGTTTTAGGTTTGGGGCCACACGCAGCAGTGCTCAGGGGTTACTGCTGGCTCTAAGCTCAGAAATCGCTCCTGGCTCAGTGACCATATGAGATGCTGGGGATCAAACCTGGGTCTGTCCCGGGTCTGCCACGCGCAAGACAAACACCCTACCATTGTGCTATCACTCTGACCCTCTATTCTATTTTATTTTGCCTTTGGTCAGGTTTTCTTGACTCTAGCTATGTAACTACTTGATATAGTATTATTTTAGATGGCAGTTTAATAGATGTTTGCTTTCATTCTGTTTAGGGAGTAGAACTTTTCTATTAGATCGAGGAAGGTGTGTTTACCCCTACATTGCTAAGGGATTTTATTTCAATAATAAATTAACATCTCTTTTACATTGAATATGGTATGTCTTATTAGTCTTTTTTAACATTTCCTTTCTTAGGGTAAAACACTGTACTCTTGAGGCCTACGAGGTGGCACTAGAGGTAAGGTGTCTGCCTTGCAAGCGCTAGCCAAGGAAGGAAGGACCGTAGTCTGATCCCCCAGCGTCCCATATGGTCCCCCCAAGCCAGGGGCAATTTCTGAGCGCTTGGCCAGGAGTAACCCCTGAGCATCAAATGGGTGTGGCCCCAAAAGACAAAAAAACCCACTGTACTCTTATAGGCCTATTCAGATTTTTCACACTACATTTTCTTAATCTTTTTCATTCTTACTAAATTTTACAGTTTTAAGTTTTACCCATTTAGTATATACTATATAATTTGAGAATACTAACATTAAAGAATAATTTTAAAACTAGTTTTTTAATGACAGGAAATTAGGATTATTACCATGAAGCACAATAAAAAAAACTTAATGCAATTTATTTTGGATGCCAGAGTTGAAAATTTATCTATGTAAATGAGATAGGCACAACATTGTATTAAATTATTTTAATTTCTTTATTTACATAGATTAATATATAGGAACTATATGAATGTTATTAATAATTATATTAATATAATATATAGGAATCAATCATCACAAATTGACTTATTGATTTATTTTTATCATATTTTAAATAAAATATTTAATTGAATCACTATGATACAAAGTTGTTCACTATTGAATTTTAATCATACAATGTACAATATTCATCCCTTTACCAGTGCACAATTCTTGCCACTAATGTTGCCATTTCCCTCTGCCCTCTTCTCCATCTTCTCCCCTGCCTTCCTCTATGGCAGGTATTCTCTCTCTCTCTCTCTCTCTCTCACTGTCTCTGTCTCTCTCTTTATGTAGACATTATGGTTTTAAATATTGTTATGGAAGGGGTATCATGCATATCATTCTAGTCTTTTCAGCACCCAGTTCTTGTTTAGAATGACCATTTCCAGCCATCATTGTCATAGTGGTCCCTTCTCTGCCGTAACTGTACTCCCCTGTTTTTTGTGGTAAGCTTCCTACCATGACTGGTCCTCCTTGCTCTCATTTCTATTAATAGTCGTTGGAAATTATTACCATATGATTTTTTAATATCCCACGGAGTGTCAACATTATGTGTCTATCCCTCTCCTCCTGACTTGTTTATTTCCTGATAATTTTTAATAATATTTTATTTAAACACCTTGATTACAAACATGATTGTGGTTGGGTTTCAGTCATGTAAAGAACACCTCCTTGTATTTGCCCTTTTTCTAAGTTTGCTTAGAACAAGTAATATGAAATAAATTTGTCTTTTGCCAGTTAAAACGAAAGGGGTTAAGGAGGAAAACTAGAGATTTTGTTAAAGTGATGTTCACACTCATGGTGAGACTGGTGTTGGAACTTTAGAACTTTGTATGCCTGAAATAACTGTATTATGAATAACTTTGTAATCAGTGATTTAAATAAACACAGTTTTAAAAATAAATGTTAAAAATAGGACAATGTCTGCAAGTTTAATAATTAAAATTTACTTAATATGTCGACATTCTTAAGTTTTTCCAATGTTTTGGAGAAAAGATCTATGTTTTAAAAACACATTGTTGTAATTCTATTGTTATAGTAATACAATTTTATTTAAATATTTTGAGTAATTTTGCCATTTAACAGAATTTTTTTCTAAGTCAAAATGTAACTTCTCAAAATAACCAGGTCTTAAATATCACCTTGGTCTGCAGACTCAGAGTACATGATATCAGATTTCTTCAAACCTTGAAAATATCCTTTAAAAAAAAAATCTCCCCCTTGAACTTTATTGCCAACAACCGAGTTTATCTTTACTTACTCTTGGATCGCCCCCTAGTGGTTACTTTTCAATTTATGACTTTCTCAGACAAGACTAGGTTAATTGCTGGTTGTGGGTATTTTTGTATTTGTTTTGTCCCACTGCATTCTGAGTTTGCACACTTGGGATTTCAAAGAAAGCAACTTGAAATGAAAAATCAGCAATGTGAAAAGTAGCTTGAGAAACTCTCTCGACAAAACTAGAGGTTAAATCTTCCACATCCTTGCTTTTCCCGCTTTGTCACATATATTTCTTTGTGTACCCTTTACCTGCAATGCAATGGTGCCAGGTAAGCTAGATATGCAACATCTACTTTATTGTAGAGCCGGTCTTGAAAATCCTTGAAAATACAAGGATTCTGTTAGCTGCTGGAAGGAAACAGAAACATAAACAAGTTGCCTTTCAAAGTCTTAGTCTTATTAGCTCTGGGAACTTTGAGCTCTGATTCATTGGCCAAGGCACTTGAATATCATCCAAATAGCCTGAAAAAACTTTGCTATTCTTCAAAAAGCCCCTGGGAAAACACAGTCATCGACCATGGGCCTGAACTCTGGGAATACTGGCTTTTGGCCCCCTGTACCAATATAACCACAATCTGGACACCAACGCCACACACATAGTCACTCTGAACAATAAGCAAAACACCAACAAATGGCTTGATTAAATAAGAAGACCAAAGATTTTTTAAAGTAAGATGATCTTTAAAAGGTCTTTATTTGTATTTTAACAAACCATTAGAAATGGTCCCTAAAAGTATAATTTATTTGCATTTT
Source organism: Suncus etruscus (assembly GCF_024139225.1). NCBI lineage: Eukaryota > Metazoa > Chordata > Mammalia > Eulipotyphla > Soricidae > Suncus > Suncus etruscus. The sequence goes on along the minus strand of NC_064856.1, from coordinate 37,809,267 downwards.
TAAACAAGGGTTTGTATCACAAATCATGATAATGAGGGAAGAAACAATTCATATTTATGTATAAAATAATGATTATAAAATGTGAGTATTAATAACTTCCCAGCACAGCTGAAGGGTGTGTACCCTTGTAATATTTGAAATGAACATGTGAAATACATATGCATGAAAATGTATGTCATAGATACATGTAATATATTATATTTCTAATCATATGACCCAAAGAGGTATTTACTTTAGGATTGTGATGCCATATTAGAGAAACACATTCTAAGTAGCTGTGAGAATCATGGGATTTCAGAGGATTTTACAGTTGCTGTATTTTTCCTAATCAGCACTGACCATGCATGAAATTAGGCTGCTTTTAGATAGCAGCTAGATATGTGGTAAATAGCTGTTAGATAGTGGCTGCTAGAGGTTCTGCTTGTAGATGTATTGAATAGAAAATTTAGTACCTAACTGTCTGAGAAATTTAGTGTGTGGACAAATAGGAAATGCATGTTTTCTACCTCTTTATCCCAAGATTTTGTGCTAGACTAGAGACCCAAGATTATGCTTCAGAATCAGGCTGAAACTGAAATGGTAATTCCCAAGGTCTAAGTGCAGTGTCCATATTGGCTACTGAAGAATTTGGACCATCAATTCTTGTCATCTCTGCCTCCAGGAATCATGTCATTACTCCATATTTGACCACCCTGAGAGCAGGAAAGACCCATCAAAAATTGGGCCATATTCACTGTGAGAGCAGGGTAATAATGACATCTGTAATAAATTCAGTAACATCTTCTCTTTGGTATTTTTGTTGTTGTTGTTTATTTGGGGGCCACACCCAGTGAGGTTTAGGTGCATTTCTAACTCTACACTCAGAACTCACTCCTTTTATTGCCCAGGAGACCATATGGTATGCTGGGAATTGAACCAGTGTTAGCAGTGTGCAAGGCAAGTATCCTACCTGCTGCATTTTCTCTCTAGTCCTTCTCTTTGATATTTCTAATCTGTGAAAGCATCCAGAAAAATAGACACAGCTCATTTCATTTTATAGAACCAAGGATCTTAGAGGTTAGCTAATTAATCTAAGGCTATGCAACTATAAGTGAAACTAGGACTTCATTTTTCCTCTACTCTGTTTGCTCGCATAGTGCCTACAACTAATAGTGCCTCTCAACTCAACAAGCATATCCTGAATACATACTCAATTCTAGAACTATGAAAAGACAGTGGCTTTCTCTCATGGAAAAATAAAGGATGTGGTTATATAAAATATTATTGCAAAAAATAGTGCTTTGTGACACAGATCTGTTCCTGCTTCCACACTCTGTGATTCATTATTTTAAGTAAAATTGTATTTTGTTCATACATGTTAAAATTTATTAAAGCCTCATGATTTACAATGTGATTTATAGTTAGATTTAGGATGTGTTATGTTCCAGCATTAATCCCACCACCAGTATTTTCTTCCCTCCACTAGGGTTCCCAGATTCCCTTCCACTCCTCAATCCACATCCCCCACCCCCAGCCTGCCACATTCACAGGCACCACTTTAAGTTTGTTTGTTAAATAAAGTTCAGATCTCTTATTTTCAGTGTTGTTGACTCTGTGGTTTGGATGGTTTGGACATTTAGCTTATACCTTCCTTTCCACCGCTGATGTACTCAGATCCCATTGACCCTTGTTCCTTGTCTCTTCCCAGATGATATCACTTATATATGATTTATAGACATGGTTTAGGAAAAGTGATGTTTGAAAGTGAAAATACCCAGATAACACTTGGTCTCAGAGTATAGGGAGAATAATAGCATAGAAAGAAAGAAATATGGGGACAGGGGGATGAGAAAGAAAAGCTCTGTGATTCATTCTAATGGAACAAAGAAGAGATGTCATCTGGCTCAGAATGGTGAATGATTTCATGAGTTCAGAGCAGCAGGATTAGAGGAAAACGTAAAGCTAAAAGGGGACATTGGCTTGATGGCGGGAGGAAAAAATAAAAATAGTGGGAATTGGGCTAAGGATGTTGAGGGGAAATAAAGGGAAAGGAAACCTAAGATAATGTTGGAGGGAAATGGGACACTGTTGGTCCATTGTGACCCTGTGAGACCTCAGTATTTATGGGGTGACCTGGGCAATCCCCAGTACCAGATGGCCCAAGTAGCATAACATTCTTAGGTCCCTTACATTGAACCATCAACCTGGTTGACTCAAAATAACCAGCAAAGAATATGGACCTCCTAAGTACTGGTTGAAAGACCCTCCATTTTAGAATTAAATTAATAAAAGGGAAAATTTTTATGATAAAAGAAAATCACACATCTGAATACTAAGTCAACATAGTAAGGTGCAAAAGGCCACCACTCACCCAAACCTCCAAAACACATTTACAGATTAATGATTCTGTTCTACATAGTAAGTACTCAATAAATATTTTATTGATAGAAGACTGACTGAATGGACAGATGAGTGAATAGGTAAATGCAGGCCCTATTATGGTTTTCGGAGAAACAATACCTGCAAGCCAGGCATGTGTTTTCTCCCACATGAAATCTTAATTTTTATATGAGTATAATAGTTTTAAGGGCTAACTTTAACACAATGAATCAGGACAGATCTCTTTAAGAAAATGCTCTCTACTTGGAATCCTAGAAGCTGAGAAAGCATTATCCAGAGAAAGGAAATGGCAGGGTCATTGAAAGAGCAAGAAGAACGACCTCACTAATAGAGGTGACACCCTGCGTGTGAAGAGCATTGTGTGTTTAAGGAACTTAGAAAATGTTAATGCCAAAATATTCAGATGGGTAGTGAGTGATTTTAGGGACTATAAGGCAGGTAGGGCAAACCATCAGACTCTTGGTAAAGAGGACAATACCCTGAAAATAGGGAACTGACTTGGTTCAGCTTACATTTTTGAGATGTTACATTAGAAACAGGGCAGGATTGGAAACTAGGAAACCACTAGACCATATCACTGGGCCTGCCCAAGACATAGGTCCCTTTGGCAGAGGTAACATGAAAAGATCATCTGAGATAATTATTCAAGGAGTTACAGATTTGAACTATTTACAGCACTCAGTTGTAAAAATAGAAATAAATGGTGGTGATTTTATGCCATGGAAGGTCTTCAATACCAAATCACACATGTGAAGGTTTGTTTCTTCATAAAGCAAGATGTCACTAAGTTTTTCGCATAATTCTAGCTAAAGATCTGTTTTTCTTATACATTCTTATTTAAAAGGAAGGGCGTTGAGTTAAAGCATAGCAGTAGGGCATTTTACTTGCATGCTACGACCCAGAATGGACTATGATTTGATCCCCAGTACCCTATATGATCCCCTGAGCCTACCAGAATGATATATGAGCACAGAACTAGGAGTAACTCCTGAGCACTGACCGCCCCCCCAAAAAAAAACAAAACAAAAGAGTTTAATAGGCCAGAGAGACAATACAACTGGGAAAACATTTCCATGGCATTTAGTCAACCAGGGACTAATCTCTAACACTGCATGTGATTTCTGATTACAGAGCCAGGAATAAGCCCTGAATACTTCTGAGTTTGGCCCAAGAACCAAAACAAACAGCAATCAGGCTCCTGGTTTCATTTACCTTTTATAATGTGTTCTTGATTATAGTATTATTGATTTCTGCTCTAATTTTATTATTTCCTCTCTTTTATAAACTTAGGTTTTATTTATTATTCTTTTGTAATTTTTAATATATGAGGTAAGATTATTTACTGAATACAATTATTGAAAATGATTTATTTGAAACTTCTTTTGTTATCTGATGAACATCTATATCACTATGAACCTCTCTCATAGACGTACTTTAGCTGTGTCCCATTTGTTCTGATAACCAGACAATAATTCTCACTTGTTTCCAGGAATTCATATTTTCTTTGATTTCATCATTGATCCACTAAGTATTCAATAGCATGTTATTTAGTTTCAAAATGTTGGAGTTTTTTAAAGTTTCATTTTTATGGTTAATCTTTATCTTCATTGAAAGAGCTGTAATAATACTTTATGATTTTATTGACATTTGCTTTGTCCAGCAATGGAATTGCTCATACGCTTTTTATAGACATTTAGAATATTCTCTTTACTCAAAAATATACATTCTTCTCCAATATACATTAAAAAACACTTTTTAGGGACAGAGAGATAGTATAGGGGGTAAGTTACCTGCCTTATATGTGGCTGATCTAGGTTCAATCCCTGGTATTCAATTTGGTCCCCTGAGCTCTATTAGTAGGCATCTCTGAGCACAGAGATGGAAGTAAATCCTGTGGTCAAAAATAAACAAAAAAATTTTTTTTAAGATTTATTGGTTCTACAAAAATACAATACAAAAATCCATTCCTTACTCCTATATTCATTGCAGCGCTATTTACAATAGCCAGACTCTGGAAACAACCAAGATGCCCTTCAACAGATGAGTGGCTGAAGAAACTGTGGTACATATACACAATGGAATACTATGCAGCCATCAGGAGAGATGAAGTCATGAAATTTTCCTATACATGGATGTACATGGAATCTATTATGCTGAGTGAAGTAAGTCAGAGGGAGAGAGAAAGATGCAGAATGGTTTCACTCATCTATGGGCTTTAAGAAAAATGAAGGACATTTTTAACAGTATCTCAGAGACAAGAGAGATGAGGGCTGGTAGGTGCAGCTCAGGACATGCAGCTTATCACATAGAGTGATGAGTGCAGTTGCAGAGATGACTACACTGAAAACTATCATAACAATGTGAATGAATGAGGGAAGTGGAAAGCCTGTCTCGAGTACAGGTGTAGGGGGGTGGGGAGGAGGGAGATCTGGGAAATTGGTGGTGGGAATGTTGCACCGGTGAAGGGGGGTGCTCTTTACATGACTGTAATCATACAACTATAATCATGTTTGTAATCACGGTGTTTAAATAAAGATAAAGAAAAAAAAAGAAAAAAAAAGATTTATTGGTTCTGTCTACTGCTCAGGGAAAATACTTTGCTATGCTAAAAGAAATGAGCTTCCAAGATATGGGTTTGTTCCCAAAATGGTATGACAAATATAAAATTTATTTACCTTAGATTTGAAAAACTCTGGAAAATTAGACATCTACTAGAATTAATGCAATTCCTAAATAGCACCCCAAGGCAATGCCAAGGAGAGTATTGCAATATATTTTCCTTAGTCTTTTCTCCATGAAAGAGCAAGGGAACAAGATTTCAGTGCAGAGAGTTATTGGATAGATCTTTAACCATGTAACCTCTAGGTGAAAGGAGGTTAAAGAAGTGGTAACTAAATAGTTCATGCCATCTAGATTGGATCCTCATCGTCCAGAGTGAGGGAATAGTGAAAAATGACATTATCAGAGTAACTAATGAAATTTTAATGTGGATATTCATAGTAATGCAGCAGTATTTGTTCACTTATTTTGATAAAGGAATATTCTTGTTTCTAGGAAACAAGCTCTGGAGTATTTAGGGAGGATTTGGACCTGTTTGTTACTATGGTGATAATATCAATAATTATAATAACAGTTATTGTAAGAAAGTGGACACCCTCTTGCTCGAAATGAGGGACAAGGTGAATAGAACTATCCATGTCTCAACTACCAGAAGGCAACATCTCAGTGAAATATAATTCCTGTCAAAGTATAAAATTGCTAATGAGAAGAATTGGTAAGTATGTTCGACAACATAAAAAGTAACAGAAAGTTAGATACACAAGGAATTAAAGGTTGATCACATGATCTTACTGTTCTGGAATTTTTCAGTAACGGGGACTTTTCTGGGAAGTATGACAGGTCATCTTAGGCATTAACCTCTGGGGAAAAAAAATAAAGAAGTCTTGAGAGTCCTCCACTCCACAAGTGAAGAGCAAGGACAAATACCAGATGTTCTTTCTAATCTGTGGTCTAGAGAATGATAGCTACCAAAAGTTGAACATTGACTCTAGATTATAGAGACATAACTGCCAAGACAGGAGAAAAATAGTGAATGGATTCAAGAAGAGGAGAGATAAGGCCAGAGACCTTATCTGGCTAAAGGCCAGAGGACAGTACAGTGATAGTGTGCTTGTCCTCCATGTGGCTGACCTAGATTTGTTCCCCAGGATCCCATATGATCCCCCAAACAATGCCAGGAGTAATTCCTGAGTGTAGAGCCAGGAATAACCCCTAAGCATCAACTGGTGTGGCTCAAAAATAAAACAGAAAAGAATAGGAGGCTGGAAGTAACATAGGGCAAGTATCAGGACCCTAGGGGCTTTCTGTAGAGGTGAGATGAAATATCTGTATATATCTAAACCACTGGCCCCAACACTTCTATAAGCATTGTACACAAACTACAGTACACATAAAACTCACATGTTAAGGCTAAAGATAGGAGGGGGAGAAAGAGTTAAAAAGTGGAGTCATTGTGGAGGGATGGAGACACTAGGTAGTAGAATGTTGTAGGTTAAAAACAACATTATAAAGCCTGAAAACCTCTTGCAAACAGTTATGAAAATCAAAGGCCCTAAATAAAAAAATTAAACCTTTAACTCACTGCTTAAAGGAGTGGTCCACAAGACAGCTAAAATTTAAGATCACTTGTACCAATGTAATGACTACTTTGAGTAAACTTAACTGGGCAAAGGTGCCCAAATAGCTGGCAAAATTGTTTCTAGCTAATTCATAAGTCAATAAACTGGGGGAAAAGTTGCCTTTAGTAATATTAGTGGGCTCAACAATCCACTGAAAACAGACTAGAACAACAAAATGTGAGGAATGAGAATTTCCTTTCTGCTTGTGATGTAACACCCATCTTTTTTAGTTTTCAAATAATAGTACTCATGATTCTTAGGATTAGGGGTTTGTACTGAGCTACACCACTGGCCTCCCTAAGCCTCAGTCTTAAAGTTAGCAGGTTATATAATAACATCTCATGGTAAAACTCAGTTTATATATTACATGCAGTAATTCCTCGTAATAAATCTCTGTATATTTCTGTATATGTCCTATTGTCTTTTCTGGAGAATTCTAATATAAACAGATTATATGTTTATTTTATATGTATATCACTTACTCTTTATAACCCCATTTTAGAGATGAGGGACAGAGGTTCAGAGTATTTGGTTAATTCAGTTTTATATAGTAATTCAATTTAACATAGCCAGTGAACAGTGGAATGATGTTCGAACAGAGCTATGCACAATTCATACTCTTCATTGTTTCGTTTTTGTTTTGTTTTACTGAAAGGCAAGAATTACACAGATGTGTATTTGAGAAATGGCCTTCAAGTGTCATGGTTAGGAACCAGAAAGTCTTTAAAACAATAACAAAGTTGGGATTTCCCTTGCAACTTTGAAAATTGTGTATAACCAAAGCTAGTTAGAAGAGTACACAGTTGTGGTTCTGTTGGCAGAAAACAAACCCCAAGCACTGACTAAAATTCCTATATAGTCATTGCTTGGAGAACATCCAAACCAGCAAAGTAAACTAGAGCTTGAGTGATTCCTTTTGCTGTAAAAGACAATGAAGGCACTGCCAAATACATGAGGTCTCCCTCTCCCCACACCCATCTTTGAGTATCAATCATATTTATCTATGCACAGCTCTAGATAGAGAGTCAAAAAGTCACCCTTAAGTGAGTTCTCATTTCTTATTGTCTGGTCAACACCCTGACTCACTCAAATGATCCTTTCTATAGTCTCTATTTGTGAAGTACCTGTTATGTGCCCGATTAATTATCTAGATACTGGCATTAAAGGTAATCATTCTGAAATTTAGGGCCTGTTTGTATGTTGATGATTTAGGATAGTAATTATAAAATTATGAACCACTCTGAGCATAATAATCTGATGTCATCTGTGACACTGTATTAATTATAGCTGAACCTTATAGCTATATAGCTGCCATTTACTAATGATATATATATATCACTGAATGATATATAAGTGTATATCATTTAATGCTATATAAAACTCTTAAGTAATATGTCATTGCCATCTCTAATTTCTCCACAGTTATGTAACTGCTAAGATAGAAAGCTACGATTAGTTAATATTTGCATAGCTAGATAACATCGCTAAGCAAGTCTGTTTTATTCAGATGTACAAGGACAGAGGTGATTTAGAGAGCAGATGAGACCATGAATTCTGAAATAAAACTACCCAGGACTGAATGTCAGACTGACATTTTCTAGTTCTGTGATCTTAGCAAATACAAACGTTCTATAATTCAGTTTCTTCATCTGAGAATTTAGGGCAACAGCAGTATCTACCCTATGAGATATTATGACATCATAAATGGCAGATGTTTCAGAAATACTATCCAGATATTCATTTTATACAAAGAATTTTAATAAAAGCAGAGGACCTCCAAAGATAAAAATGGCAGAGAAGGAAGAAATAAGGACCAGTAAAATAGAGTACAATTGAGGAAATGAAGCTGTAGGATATGAATGTAGGGTAGTTTAATTTAGATCGGGAAATGTATGACCAGTAATGAGTACATGACTAGGATTAATAGATTTTAAGGCAAAAATATTGTGTTAAGATTGTCAGAGATTATGTATTTATTTCAAATGGCATCTGGCATTCTGAATATGTTTAAGAACTCATTTGTGATAAGGAGTCATATTTGGCTGAGGAAAATGTAGTAATTCTATTCTGTATGTAAAATGTCTTCCTGTCTGGGTTTCCAATGATGGATGACCTGACAATAAACCTGGACCCCCACCATTAACAGTAGAAAACTTACAGAGAGTAGAAAACAACTGTTTAAAGGCATTGGATAAAAGGAAACACAGGAATGTGACCTCTCCAAAAGGAAACATATGGAGTGTCTTCTAGTATTCTTCTCTCAGTTTGGAGGTAGTCCCAGATCTTGTATTGAGTGAAGAATCCAAGCAGAGCAGCACCATCTTGCCAAGGATCATGCAACTGGTTTAGCTAAAATGTGAGGCAAATACAAGAAAGCTTGATGCTTTATAGAAAAAGAAATGGTATATTCATAAATTGATACTGCAAGAATATTTTCTCAATAAAGAAAGCAAAGAACCAGAGGGTCTGGAATAGAGCACAAGCCAAACGTGTGGTTTGTGTGTATGTTTTATATGCACAGGCCCTCAATTCAGTTCCAAGAACCACATAACTACCAAGTACTGCTGGGGAAGTCTAAAAATCCAATAAATGAAATCTAAACAAAACAAGCAAAGAGTAAATATTATATGGGATGTTATTTTTATGTAATAAATAAATAAATAATAATAGATATTTATTTTAGGAAGTTCCTAATACATGTTAAAAGGAACACCATTGTGCTTTGTGTTTTCTCTTACAATGATTTATTTCCATATTTTTATTATTATCATACAATAATTTAAAAAGTGATTCAAAATATAGTTGTTTTACACATACATTGTTTTAACATCAATTCCACCAATTCCACTGATGTGACCCTCTTGTCATCATTGTCCCCAGTTTGTCTTCGATACCCCAAGTCTGCCCCCTTAGCTGTCACATAACAATTTTGCTTCATATTTCTTGCTACAAAAATGGCAAATGTAATAATCATAAAATAGACTAATAAAAGTTAGTTATGGTTGTTTCATCTTTTATTTTTGTTTTATTTTGTTCTCCTAAAATCATTGAGAATTTACAGAACTGTTTGATGCTGACCGATTCTTCTGTTGTTTTTGCTCATTGAGCTTGGTAGGCTTTTCTGAACTTCCCCATCAAAGTTTCTGTGCTTCCATTGTAAGTATTGTAAAATTTGGAGAAGGCACAAGGCCGTGAACTTCAGGAGTTGTGAAACTGGGACCATTAAAATAATGAAGGAAGTCAGGTATGGCTGCTGGTGGACTAGTTTTAGGGGAGGGGAATCTGCCTATCCCAATTTCTAAACAGCTAGAATTTTCAACTCTTTTGATGCTTTTAAACACTCCTCCCTTTCAATAATAATTTTCTCTTTAGCTTCAGAAATTCTTTTTTTAATATAATTTTTATTTTAATTATAGTGGCTTACATATCGTTCACAGTAATATTCCAGGTACCTATTTACATTGAATCAGGGGAGTTCCCACCACCGAATTGTCCTCCCACAACCGCTCCCATCCTGCCTCCCATATCCTCCACTCTCCCCCCCCAGGGGGTGCTAGAATGCATGGTCCCTTCTGTGTCTAGTTTATTACTTAGTGGTCTTATAACTGTTTGATCTTGGTGCCTCCATTACTGCCCCCTCTAATTGGGAGGCGGGACTAGAAAGTTCAAGTTATGTGGTTTTGTTTGAGGAAGAGAAAGGTAATATAATGGGGTACAAATCGACTACGCCGACTATGAGCAGAGTCATTCTACACGCTCTCATCCTTGGTTTGAGGGACGAAGGGGAAAAGAAGAAGGTGAAACACCACAACAGTTCAAAAAGAGGAATCAAATAAGATATCCAGTGAGCACTGCAGCAATAAAAATATGCACCACATAGTTGCCATGGTCTTGAGATAGGAAATATGACAAAGCTCAAAGAGGAAGAAGAGAAAAGAAGAAAGAAAAAGTAAATATATAATTTAAAAAATGGACAACTACTTCAATATCTACCCCAAAACAAAGAAATCGACAAAAACTAGATAAAAAATAAAAAAATAAATAAAAATAAAAAAGAAAAGAAAAAGAAGGATTATTTAGTGTTTTTTGTCTCCCCCCCCCTGCATAGGCACAGTAAATATTGGGGTCATCAGAAACAGGAATCCCCTTGGCCTAAGAGATACAGGGTTTCTCTACCCTTGGAATATATTGTCATGGGATTATCTATAGACTCCTTTCACGTTCATTTACTCTTCCCTTGGTGTTTTTGTGCCATATGGAAGACTTCTGCTCCGATCTGGATGTTAAAAACAGACCTCTAAATCTAGAGGTCTCAGTCTGTGCACAGGTCAAGGAGTGAAACTTATGATGATAGCTTCAGAAATTCTAATAGAGAAAGCCTTGGTTTTAAATCTGCTCACATCATTGCAGCCAAAACTATCTAGGAAATGCAGCTGGTGTATATAAGAGCCCAGAGGCAGACTTTCTGGTCAGTTAGCATAGGATCAGGATGTAGAATTACACAAATGAATCCGTATGGGTTAGTTTGTCCTATATATCCCCAGAATGGGGACATCTGGGAAGTTTTAATATTTGAGATTTTTAGGAGTTTTTTTATATTGTATAATCCCAACTATAGAATTTAGAGTTCTGTAACAGTTCCAATGCCTAAGTCTGTCCCATCTTCTTCGCTTAGCAGATCACTGTAGATCTGTTTTCTCTACCACAAAAAATAACTTCATGAACTTTAAATATTTTTCCAAATACTCCACCCCAATTTTGTCTTTACATTTTGACTTTCCAACAATCAACATAAATAATAAGATAGATCCACCAGAAGTAGGTAGAAGAATTAAATCCAAATTTGTGTGTTTTAGAACAAGCCTGCATTATAACTCTATTGCAGTGCACAAGACAAATATACACTTTCCAAATAACTTCAGAGATATTAAACATAAGATCACTTTGGAACTCACATCCATGACTCATGTTTTAAATGTAGAATTATGAGGTCAGAGAGAGAATTCTAGGGTTGAGGTATTTGTCTTACATGCAGCCAATTCTGGCACAGCATAGACTTCTGAGATCTGACCCCTACAGAACCAGAAGTAGTGTCTGAGCACCACAGGTGTGGCCCAGGAATTTCCCTCTAAAGTAATTAATTGTAGATATAGCTGTCATTTTGAAATAACTGACCTCATATCTCGAACTTTGCAATGCACGCTATATAAATAATTTCTGTTTTATTTATGATACTTCCCTGTGGTATTTTTTTTAACAGATGACATCACCAAATCTGAGACATTTAAATAATGACATTAGGTCTAGGATTGTAGCCATTACACATTCTGCACGGTTCTTGATGGTGACTATTTGAATAAGTTTTTTTTTTTCCCTTCAAAACTTGGTGTTACTGTCCTGACCAAAAAGAAAAAAAAAAACTGAAAGAGGGAAAGAGGGAAGGTTTCCAGCGCCAGTGCTAGAAATTAGGCAACAATAAGAGCATAACATGAATGGTAGAGGTGGGAACCAAAGCAGACCCCAGACCAAAATAGGATGTGTTAGATTGTGCAGCAAAGGGGGTAGAAGCCATGAATAAAGGTGACTTGTTCAGGAAATGCACTTGCTACATCTAAATGTCCAAAGGCAGACTTTCTGGTCAGTTAACATGGGGTCAAGAACCAGGAAGTTGAATTGGTCTGGGTCGCTTGGCCCTATATATTCTTAGAATGGTACATCTGAAAAGCTTTAATATTTTTTATTTCAAATACCTCTTTTTAATATGGTAGAATCTCAACCTTCAGAATTTGAAATTTAGCAGCAGCTCCAATGTCTAAGTCTGGACATTATTCTCCAGCTAGAAGATCACCCTAGATTCATGCAGCATAGCAGGTAAGCCACCAGGGATGGCCATAAAATGTGTCTCTCTGAGGCTGTCTTTATCAATCATCAGTCCAGCAGTGACTTAAAAGACATTGTGCCATCTAGCAATAAGTAACATTTTCCAGGTTTTGATTCAATCTTTTATCATTGAGATAACAGGGTACCATGGTCTTAACAGCTTTTACAACATAAACTTTATATCTAATAGCTTTATAGTTCAGTGAGGGGAAAATGGGTCCCCTACAGAGAGCAAAGAAAAAACCAATGTTCCATCTGGAAGATACTTTATTCCTGTCTTTTGTTTTTATTTTTTGGGCATCTAGAAACAAGCCTTGTCCCTTGTCATTGGGGACTGTTTTTCCTCTTTAATGCCAAAATCTCAATCTCCAGTTTCTACTTAGTCTGGTAACAGTCATATTTCCTTTTTTTTTTTAGTGTGACCTTCTTTTTAATAAAAATTTCTTGTGGTTATACTGGGCTTACTCAGACAATTCAGGATAATATTTTATCTCAAGATTTTTGAACAATGTTTCCAACCTGCTCATCACTTAAATATCAACAATGACAACGGTGAACAAAATGAAAATAATTTATTTTTTTAAAATAAATGCTGATAGAAAAGACAGTTGTTTAACCCCCAATTATGGAGTGTACATGGTCTGGAGTAGTGACATTCAGAGATCTGCTGCTAAGAAGGTAAGATCTTGATTCAGGATTGATAGTTTTTAATCTTTACACCTGAAGTAAAACTAAAAATAAAATTTTAATGGTTCTCAAGTAATCAGAATTTTTAAAGCTGTCCCCTTTGCAGTTCTTTTTCTATGTAAGATTCTGGTATTAGTATGTAATTATGTTGGTGGTAGAAGTGGAGAGGGACATTATTCTATTATCCACACAAGGGAAGTAGCAGAAACTCGGTGAATGTTTATTTTCATCCTGGAACCAGCACTCTTGTTCTAAAGATACATGATATGATAGCAAGAGCTCAGTTTGAGCCAGACTGAAGTGAGACTTAATTTACATCTCCAGTGTTTGCCCTAGTCTTTGAAAAGTTATACTAGTAACTTTTCTGAATAATTCAGAAATTGTTCTGAATTTCATTCCCATCTGTGAAAGTACAGCACAAAGAGGGGCACTATCTCCCCATGATCAGCTTTTACTCTCAGTCTTGACGCTGGGCCATCCCTCCTCCCTCCTGGTTAAAGGAAAGATTACTTATCAACACCATTTGCTCCTGAGGCATTCCTAAGCTCCAATATTTGTTCCTATCTTTTCCCTAGTGCCTCACTACTCCCTGGCTATGCATCTGCTATAACCTACCACCCTGCATATTCCCGTTCCTCTGGTCACTATACGAGCATTTTTGGAATGGAATAAAATGTCTCTGTTCATCAGCCTAGGGCCCTTTCTTTCTCAGTCATCAGCTGAGGAGAATGTCATTGGTCCCAAGTGCACTAAGAAGTTGACCCTCACTGGCTGACAGGGTCAATATAGACAAGCACTTTAGATTAGATACCTAGGTTGGAATTGATTCAGTCACTTTTTGACTACTTGATTATTTGATTATTGGACAAAAATTTTAATTGCTCTGAAATAATTCTGAATGTAAAAGATAATAATGATAGCTACTGGATATGAATGTTGTAAAGAAGCAAATGAATGAATGTGCATTATAAGATTTGATAACAGAGTGGAATATAGTAAAAAATTTTAAGTAGCAGATTTTTAGTACTGTGAAGGAAATTCAAGTACAAGTAAATCCTTAGTATTGTCAATAGTGTCTCAGCAAAACAACACATGTCAAAACAAGTCTTAGCATTGCAAACTGATATAAACAAGAGTTTGATTTCTACTTAATATTTTTGGTCACAAAGAACATTATCAATCAACTGAATCCCACATATTTTGGGGAATTGGGAGGAAAGCAAAGTATTCAAAGAAAGTCTACACAGACCTGAGGAGAATGCACAAACAACGCTGACAGAGGCCCCCACTAGAAATCAATAATCAACTTTTAACAAAATACTCTTAAATTAAATGTTATTTAAAACCCAGAGGAAATTTCAAGGGGATATAGCTCAGATTTTCAAGCATACAGACACAAGTTCAGATGCACATCTCTACCATGCACTAAGTTTGACCCTGGTAGCTCTGCTGTCTGTGATTCTCAGGACCATAGGCAAATTCCTGCCTCACAACCAGGTATGTGTGTGTGTGCACCACAAAGGTTGTGCAATTTCCAATGAGCACTGCAGCTTACAAAAGGTGTAAGTGCCAGAACCAGGAAGTACTGACTCTGGTAAGCATGCTTGCACTTCACAGTGACCCCAGGTGAGGACCATAACTTAAGTGCCTCAACTAAAAGTGGTTCTGCCAGAAAGACCCACATGGAATTCAAAGACTGCAAACCTCTGTGCACAGAAGCTCAGTGTAATAACATTGAAACCCCCACAAAGTCCTGATGAATAAAAGTGTGCAAGATGAAAAACCAGAGAGGTGGGTGACCTAGGTCTCCCAACAACATTAGCCATAGTGAGGGGAAGAGGAAGAGGCCAATCAAATATAGAATTGTTATTTAAGGACCTATTTTTACCAAACTGGAGCTGGAGAACAGCAACCAATGAGACCAAGGAAGACTCAATATAGTTTCCATTATCAAATACTGAGCACCTACTGAGTGCTAGACCCTAGATCCTAGTGCTAGGAACAGGAAATACAGCTGTGAATGACAATGTATTCTTCATTTACTCTTAGCTTATTGAGTAAATGTCTTTCATTTACTCACAATCTAATAAGAGAACTTATAACAGCAAAAATCCAACTTGCTAAATTCAACAGTAGAAGAGAAACATTTGTCCAAGAGAAAAGGTCTTGGTTAGTTGGGGTACAGTCAGAGAAAAACAACAGGGCCAGTTGTTTTATAAATGAACTAAGTCCTAAAACTTCTAAAAGTGAAGTGTCAGCTGCCACACCTTTGATACCATAATAATAGTGCTCACTATCATGAATTATAATTTTCTCCAAGACATTAGCATTCTCCAGAGAGTATATAGTGTCTCCTATATTGATAAATTAAAAAAAAAATCCCAGTTTTCTCCCACCAGGATATAAGCCATTTGAGGGTAAGGACTGCATCTCTTTCATCTTTGTACTCTCCCAGAACCTAAGAAGGTTTGGAACATTCTAAGTATTCTGATACTGAACTGAAAGTGATTAGTGCACCTAAAAGAAGATGAACTTATTCAAGTTTCTATGATAAATAGCAGTGCAGGGACTGCCTCTAGCCCTCTGTTTTTACCCCCAACACTAAACAAAAGAAAGAGTAGAAACAAAAGGAAAATTACTCTACCAAATTCTGTAGTATCTTTTCTCCATATAACTAAGCAGTTAATGAAGAGAGGCAAAGTCACCCACCCTGCATACTCACTTCCTTTGTTTTTTTTTCTTTAATTATTTCTCTCTCTTAAAACTCTCTTCTCTCTTTTTCCCTCCCTATTCCCTTTCCTTCCTCTTCCTTTTTTCCTCCTTCTTCCTCTAGAACATTCTCTCTTGATCTCTATATACATATACAGGATCCTAAATAATATCTTAAGAACCCCAACATAGGAATATCAAGAATCTTTTTTAATGAAAAATTACAGAATTCCAATGATCCATCATTATTTACAGAAAGCATAAGCTGCCTCTATCTAACCAGCAGAGGGCGACCTTGAATGGCTGGACCATCACAGCTCTGCTGACTAGAATTTCCATATCTCTGCAAAGGGGAAAACCCAGGAGAACTTAAAAAGTCTTTTCCACATTATCCCATCTATACAGCATCACTTGCCCTGATACCAAGGTGGTAATTGTTCTTCATCAGTGAATAGTGGGAGGAAGTGACTCACAAATTATGTTTTCTGGATTCCAAACCCTGAAGCAGAACCCATGACATAGTTCTCCAGCTGGTTATAAAGGAAAAGAAGCTGTCATTATGTCTTCAACTCTAGAAAATTGAAACTAGAATGGCCTTTAAAATAATTTTACTCAGCATTAGAAAAGTTGTCACTTCCCAGTAGACACACACACATCTAGGTAACCTCAAAACTGGGACCAAGTTCTTTATTCATGTGAAGGGCCTCATATATATATGCCAGGCAACTACTCTACCACTGAGAAACTTTCTCAACCAATAGGGTAAGTTTTGTATAAACTTACAAATAAATAAGAAGCTCCACCTCCTTTTCTCAGTCTGTCTCATTAACATTTTTAAAGTCGGTTGTTAAATTTTGGATCTCATGTTTTTGTGGCATTGGCTCTGTGGTTTGATATGTAGTTATAGCACACCTCTTCTCCACCACTGACAGCTGTTATCATCACTATTTCTGATCCCTCATGTCTACTACCTGATCTTATCTATCTCATATACATATATCTATATATTTATATTTATATTTGGCTTTTGGGCCACACTTGGGGGTTACTCTTGGCTATCCGCTCAGAAATCGCTCCTGGCTTGGGGGACCATATGGGATGCCAGGGATCAAATCGCAGTCTGTCCTAGGTCAGTCACTTGCAAAACAAACACCCTACTGCTGTGGCACCACTCCAACCCTATCTCATATATTTTTTTAAAATTGTATTTAGGTTCCATGATTTATAAACTTATTCATAGTTGAATTTCAGTCATACAATGTTTTCACTCTAATCTTATCATCAGTGTCAACATTCCTCCACCAGCATCACCTGGATCACTCCACCCTAACCCCTGTCTGCCTCTTGGACTAGCATTATTTGAAATTTGGTTATTAGTGTTTGAATATCTTAGAATGTAAATGTATCACACCTCTACCCCACCAGATGTCTGAGATCCATGATCCCTTCTTCTATTTTCTCCTGTCTGCCTCTTCTAACTGTACTTTTGATTCTTTTTCCCTCCCCTGTCATCCTTTCTATATTCTAAAGTAAGAGTAATATAAGTATCTCTTACTCTGATACCTTGCTTCCTTCATTCTCTACGAACTTATCTTCTGGTGCCTGTCCTCTTCTGACTATCACTTACCATGAAAGCCTCCAGTTCCATCTAAATTGCAGTGAACTGCATAATTTCATCATTCCTTGCAGCTGTACAGTGTTTCATTATGAATCTATGCCACACTTTTATTATCCACTCATCTGTTGTTGGATGCCTAGTGTAATTCCATATCCTAGCTATAGTGCTAAGTTCTACAATAAATAATGATGAGTATATATGTCTTTTTAAATGAATGTTCTGTGTCCTAAAGTTGTATACCTAGAAGTGAAACTTCTGTGTCATCAGGTCACTTTCTCTTAACCAATAGTTTCCCTGATGTGCCATGTAGGTAATAATCTTACCTGAGAAAATTAAGTGTGAATCAATATAAGTATAAAATAAATCAATCAGCATTGCATAATATCTACATACATATATACTAATTATATATATATACATATACATGTAAATTTATGGCCATGTTCGAACGGGGCTAACTCCATAGACTCACTCTTCTTGAATGAGATGAAAACTGAGCCATAAAAGATTATGGTTATACTGGCCCATGCAGCACAAAACTGGCCATCTCAGGAGGAGAGGGTTGGCCAAGCCCCTGCCCTGCCAAAGCCACATTTGCTGCCTCCATCACTCAGAATCACTATTTCTCCTCTGGTCTGCCTCATCACTGACCCTCTACTATTCCCTGTGGGGACACCAACCTGACCACACTGATTGCTGAGTTGATATCACTAGTTATTTTGTTTATCTGTTTGTTGTTTCTCCTCTACCTTTCTTCTTTCAGGAAAGCATGGCAGCTGTAACCACATCCACAAATGTAGTCACCATGTTTGAATTGGGCCTTCTTCAAGGAGGCCCTTCAACTGAGGGTATGTTACTGAAATTTGTAGTATTGTAGCTTTAAAATTTCTGGACAACTTAATTTGTTTGATACTGTCATCCCTAAATTAACGCCCCAATTTAACCAACTGGACATATAATAAGAGCTTACTGAACCTACTGCCACTGTACTGATGACTTTATTGATGATACAATAATTTTCACAAATGAGCTTACTATTGTACTTTTTCTTTTATCTTTATTTTTCTCTTCTCTTTCATTTTATTTTTTCTTTCCATTTTTTAATAACTTTGCTTTCACTTACCTGGAAACCAATGTATTATTATCAACTATGTTAACTATGTGATATATTTTCTTTAAATAAAAAATAAATGCAATTTATAATTAACCATGAACAAATACTTGTTAGATTACAGGCACCAATCAAGAAGATTTAGGAGGCAGCATGATTTTTATAATTTTATATTTTTATCTTTATTTTATCTTTTTTTATTTTACAGGATATTCTCTGTTCTCTCATCAAACTTTCTTCAAATGCACTCTCTGAATTCCTTACACAATGAATTTTACATGGCACAGGTAGAGCAGGTTGTTGAAACAAATTTCAGAACATGAATTGGTAGAAAAAAATAATTACAGCTCTGCATAAGATATTTAATAGCAAATGGAAAACAACCAGAAGAACACAGAGGGTCAGAAAACACCAGAAACATGAAAGTCTTGGAAGACAACTTAAGCTTCCCCAGTGGAATATTTCATAACTTCAGAGGAGATGAGATGGTATAAATGTAGAGGTTCAGGAAATTTTCTTTGCAAGAATTTGGAACACAACTTTATAAAAAATAAACTGGAAAAGTAAACTATTCCTGATACCTACATTTTGTAAAAAAAAAAAAATGCATAAACAACCTAAACCATTAAATCAAATTCAATTTCCCATATAAGGTTTTATTAATGCTTACTTATATGACCCCTAACTTTAGAAAAAAAATCTCACAGTCCAGTGGACAGGGAATGAAGGTGGAAAGAATTCAGGTCTATATGCTGAACAACAAAGTATTATGCTATAGAGCTAAGCATCCAATTACTAGAAATTCTGAACTTCCACAGCAGGTGGCTAATTCTGTCCATGAGGAAAGTTTTACAGAAATGAAATGTGAACTGGACCTTGAAGAATTTTAAAAGGATACAGTACCTTCTAAAGGAAAAAAAGGACACGTGCTTTTTCTTCTTTCTTCATAGTATTGAGAGCACTCCCTGAGAAATAACTGCTGTTGCATTGTTTTGTAATAAATACATCATGAGAACTTGGTATTTTCCATATTTCAACAACTGGGGAAAACTCCTGGGGGAATCACTATGAAGCCATATGCATGCCACCTTTTGAAAGTCTTGTTATGGGGCAAAAGAAATGGTTCTTTGAATTTGCATGTTATAAATCCTCAGCTTGACTGACCCTTTGGTGGAGGCTGTAGTGCTAGACAATTTTTTTCTCAATGTATTTATGTATTTAGTCTGATACCATCAAATATTAAAATTTACTTTTAATTTTCTTTTTATGAATATTTATAGCAGCCTTATTCATAACCACACAAAATAGAAGACTCCAAATTATCTTCAGTATTTATATTTTAACAGTGTTACATATGTGAAATAGAACATTACTCATAAAAGAAAAGTTTACAAAAATAGGCATTATATTGGGGACTGAGAGATAGCATGGAGGTATGGCATTTGTCTTGCATGCAGAAGGATGGTGGTTCGAATCCCGGCATCCCATATGGTCCCCCGAGCCTGCCAGGAGCGATTTCTGAGCGTAGAGCCAGGAGTACCCCTGAGCGCTTCTGGGTGTGACCCAAAAACCAAAATAAGAAAAGAAAAAAGAAAAAGCATTATAACAATTGAAAGATGCATTATAAAATTGAACGTTTCTAGTAAGTTAGTAAGTTATATATTTTAAACATTTTTTTCTTTCCCCACCCAACAGCACCTGTTTTTTTTTAATTTACAAAGTTATTTTTTGTTGAGTTTTAGACATACAATGTTTCAGCACCAATCCTACCCACCAATGTCAACCTCCCTCTACCAGTGTTCTCAGAGTACCTCCTCCTCCCAGCATGCCATCTTAGCAGACATCATTTTCTTAAATTTGGTTGTCAAAGTTTGGGTCTCATGTTTTCAATGTTTTTGAATCTATTGTTTGAATATTCAGTTCTGTCCTTCCAAACACATTTGTAAAATACACAATACCAAATAACTGACTAAAAACATTATTATTGATTCTACCAGCTTGGAAAAATATTATTGTAGATTCTACCAGCTTGAGAAAAATATTATTGTAGATTATTCCATCATCTTAAAGTATGTAAGGTGTGTTCCAATAATTTTTATTTTAATGCAAGGGCCAAAGGCACACAGTTTGTTTTTTATGTACTCAGCATTGTTAATTCTCATCATACATTAATGTTCAATAAGTTCATTGTTGCTGTCCTGCCAAGTTCTAACCTAAAGTATAACTGGCCCTTTCTCAGCAGTATCTGCTAGGAATGCACCCCATTTTTTAGGGGGAAGCTAGGCCTTCTCGTATTCACCCATCATGCCTATAGGATGGGGCATACGGCATACATCAGCTGAGGAACTTGACAGACTTAAAACCAACCTTAAAAGAAGAACTTAAAGATCCACTTTAAGGCAAGGCAGACCCAACAAACACACAAACTCTTACAAAAAGATGACCATAAATCCCATGACAGACATCTTTCTCAATGCCAATGGACGAAATACACCAGTTAAGAGACACAGAGTGGCAAAATGGATCAATATGTTGAATCTAATGTTTTGCTGCCTCCAAGAAACATTTGAATAGTCAGAGCAAACATAGAATCTACATCAAAGGTTGGAGAACAATCACCCAAGCAAAGAACTCCCATAAAAAAGGCAGGAGTGGCTCTACTTATATCAGATAACACAGATTTTAGACTTACAAAGGCAATAAGGGACAAAGAATGACACTTCTTGATAAACAAGGTATATGAGCACCAGAAAGATATCACACTCAAAACATATATGCACCCAGTGAGAGACTAGCAAAATATTTAAAACAGTTGCTGACAAATCTAAAGAAAGACATTAATAACAACACAGTAAAATTTGGAGACTTCAAAACTTCCCTGCAACACCTTGATAAGTTAACTAGGTTAAAATCCAACAAGAATATACTAGCTTCAAAGGAAGAAATGGAAGATAATGGCTTAGTATATATGTGTATGTATATACATATATGTATACAGATATATGTATATATACATACATACACACATATATATATACATATATATTTCTCACCAGAAAACTGGATATACATCCTTCTCCAATGTACGTGGGTCATTCTTCAAGATAGAACACATACTGGGCCATAAAATATACCTGCATAAAATATAGGGCATAAAAATTGTAATAAATACCTTCTCAGATCATCATACAATAAAATTAGAAGGGAATCACAAACAGACACAGAGAAAAACTTTTAACAAAAGGAAATTAAATGAGCTGGAGAGATAGCACAGCAGTGTTTGCCTTGCAAGAAGCTGATCCAGGACCTAAGATGGTTGGTTCAAATCCCTGTGTCCCATATGGTCCCCCGTGCCTGTCAGGAGCTATTTTTGAGCAGATAGCCAGGAGTAACCCCTGAGCACCGCCGGGTGTGGCCCAAAAACCAAAACAAACAAACAAAAAGGAAATTAAACAACTTACTACTGAACAAACAGTGAGTCAAAGACAAAAACAGAGAGGAAATCAAAAGATACCTTGAAACAAATCAGAATGAAGACAGAAATTATCAGAATTTGTGAGACACAGAAAAAGAGGTATTAAGAGGAAAAGTTATAGCTTTATAAGTATTTATTAGGAAGGAAGAATGGGTCTACAGACATAATTTAATAGCACAGTTTAAAAAATTGGAAAAATATGAAAAAATTCTCCATATCACCAATAATCAGGGAGATGCAAATCAGAACAACTATAAGATACCATCTCACATCACAGAGATTGGCACATATCACAAAGAATGAGAAAAAGCAGTGCTGGTGGGGATGTGGAGAGAAAGGAACTCTTATTCACTGCAGGTGGGAATGCTGTCTAGTTCAACCATTATAGAAAGTGATATGAGGATTCCTCCAAAAACTGGAATTGAGCTCCCATATGATCCAGCTACATCACTGCTAGGGATATACCCTAGGAAAACAAAAATACAATACAAAAATCCCTCCCTCACACCTATATTCATGTCAATGCTATTTACAATAGCCAGATTCTGGAAACAATCAAGATGTCCTTCAACAGATGAATGGCTAAAGAAACTGTGATCATATACACAATGGAATATTATGCAGCTGTCAGGAGAGATGAAGTCATGAAATTTTCCTATACATGGATGTACATGGAATCTATTATGCTGAGTGAAATGTCAGAGGGACATAGATAAACACAAAATATTCTGACTCATCTATGGGTTTTAAGAAAAATAAAAGACATTTTTGCAATAATTCTCAAAGACAAAAGAGAGAAGGAGGGCTGGAAGGTTCTGCTCACGATATGAAGCTCACCACAAAGTGATGAGTGCAGTTAGAGAAATAGCTACATTTTTATAATTATCTTTATTTAAACACCATGATTACAAATATGATTATAGTTGTATGATTACAGTCATGTAAAGAACACCCTCTTTCACCAGTGCAACATTCCCACCACCAATTTCCCAGATCTCCCTCCTGCCATGCCCCCACACCTGTACTCAACACAGGCTTTCTACTTCCCTCATTCATTCACATTGTTATGATAGTTTTCAGTATAGTCATCTCTCCAACTGCACTCATCACTATGTGATGAGCTTCATGTCATGAGCTGCACCTACCAGCCCTCATCTCCCTTGACTCTGAGATAATGTTAAAAATGTCTTTATTTTTTCTTAAAACCCATAGATGAGTGAAACCATTCTGTGTCTTTCTCTCTCCCTCTGACTTACTTCACTCAGCATAATAGATTCCATGTACATCCATGTATAGGAAAATTGCATGACTTCATCTCTCCTGACGGCTGCATAGTATTCTATTGTGTATATGTACCACAGTTTCTTTAGCCACTCATCTGTTGAAGGGCATCTTGGTTGTTTCCAGAGTCTGGCTATTGTAAATAGCGCTGCAATGAATATAGGTGTAAGGAAGGGATTTTTGTATTGTATTTTTGTGTTCCTCGGGTAAATTGCTAGGAGTGGTATAGCTGGATCGTATTGAAGCTCAATTTTCAGTTTGTGAAGGAATCTCCATTTCGCTTTCCATAAAGGTTGTACTAGACGGCATTCCCACCAGCAGTGAAAAAGAGTTCCTTTCTCTCTACATCCCCGCCAGCACTGCTTGTTTTCTTGTTTTGTGATGTGTACCAATCTCAGTGGCGTGAGGCGGTACCTCATAGTAGTTTTGATTTGCATCTCCCTGACGATTAGTGATGTTGAGCATCTTTTCATGTGCCTTTTGGCCATTTGCCTTTCTTCTTTTTCAAAGTGTCTGTTCATTTCTTCTTCCCATTTTTTGATGGGGTTAGATTTTTTTTCTTGTATAGTTCTGTCAGTACCTTGTAAATTTTGGATGATGAGTATTGGATGAATAATTTCTCCCACTCAGTGGGTGGCCTTTGTATTCTGGGCACTATTTCCTTTGAGATGCAGAAGCTTCTCAGCTTAATATAGTCCCATCTGTTTATCTCTGCTTCCACTTGTTTGGAGAGTGCTGTCTCCTCCTTAAAGATGCCTTTAGTCTCAATGTTCTGGAGTGTTTCACCTACACGTTGTTCTATATACCTTATAGTTTCAGATCTGATATCAAGGTCTTTAATCCATTTGGATTTTACCTTTGTACATGGTGTTAGCTGGGGGTCTGAGTTCGCTTTTTTGCAAGTGGCTAACCAGTTGTGCCAACACCACTTGTTGAATAGGCTTTCCTTGCTCCATTTAGGATTTCTTGCTCCTTTATCAAAAACTAGGTGGTTATATGTCTGAGGAACATTCTCTGAGTACTCAAGCCTATTCCACTGATCTGAGGGTCTGTCTTTATTCCAATACCATGCTGTTTTTATAACTATTGCTTTGTAATACAGCTTAAAAATGGGGAAAGTAATGCCTCCCATATTCCTTTTCCCAAGGAGTGCTCTAGCTATTTGAGGTTGTTTATTGTTCCAAATAAATTTCAGAAGTGTTTGGTCCACTTTTTTTGAAGAATGTCATGGGTATCTTTAGAGGAATCGCGTTAAATCTGTATAATGCTTTTGGAAGTATTGCCATTTTAATGATGTTGATCCTGCCAATCCATGAGCAGAGTATGTGTTTCCATTTCCGCGTGTCCTCTCTTATTTCTTGGAGCGGTGTTTTATAGTTTTCTTTGTATAGATCCTTCACATCTTTAGTCAGGTTGACTCCTAGATATTTGAGTTTGTGTGGCACTAATGTGAATGGGATTGTTCTCTTAATGTCCATTTCTTCCCTATCATTATTAGTGTATAAAAAGGCCATTGATTTTTGTGTGTTAATTTTGTAGCCTGCCACTTTGCTATATGAATCTATTATTTCTAGAAGCTTTTTGGTAGAGTCTCTAGGATTTTCTAAGTAGAGTATCATGTCATCTGCAAACAGTGAGAGCTTAACTTCTTCCTTTCCTATCTGGATTCCCTTGATATCTTTTTCATTTAATGAGTGGTCCTCCCTGGTGTTTATGTCTCTGAATATTATTGTCATATTGTATTTTATTTTTCTTATATATGCATATGAGTGTGATTATTCTATCTTTATCCCTCTCTCTCTGGCTCATTTCAGTCAGCATAATAGTCTCCATGTCCATCTATGTATAGGCAAATTTTATGACTGCATTTTTTTCTAATAGTTGCATAGTATTCTTTTATCTAGTAGTTATTTTGCAGTGTGTTGTTCAGTCTCCAGTTATTAGTATTTCTCCACATATTTATGGTTAATTTCTAGCTCTGTGGCATTGTGATCTGATAGAATGCTTGGTATGGTTTTTACATTTGTAAATTTACATATACTTGACTTTTGTCCTACTATAAAAGATCCTCAAGAATGTTCCATTTGTACTAAAGAATATGTAATTAACTTTTAGAGTTATATATACCTTATATACCTTCATTATTCCTAGCTATTCTAGTTACTCACATTTAGGGTTCTAGTGTCCATTAATATTTTGTCTATTTGATCTACACAGTTATGGCAGTGGAGTGTTGAGCTCTCTCATTACTGTTGTGTTTTAACTCTTGTATATATTTTTTAGGTTTGTAAGCAAATGTCTTATAAATTTTGCTGATCCTAAATTTGGTGCATGTATATTTATGAGAGTTAGTACTTCTTGGATCTATTTTTCCCTTAACCAATATGTAGTGTTCATCCCTATCTCTACTTTATTTAAATTGAATGTCATTTTATCTGACATAAATATGGCTGCCTCGGATTATTTTGCCTATCATTGACGTATAACCCTGAGCCTATATCTATTTAGACATTTTTAGATGTGTTTTCTATTGTCAGGTCATGCATAGGCATCTCCATTAAAGGGGGACTCAGTAGGCCCACCAGATGTATCCTTGGAGTTCCCTGGCAAGGAGAACTGAGACAACCCCACGGGATTCCTCAAAAGGCCTGTTGTGGATATTTTGCCCTTGTGTGGAGAGTTGAGGAATTCCCAAAGAGATATTTCTGAGATTCATGTTATGGTACCGACATTAAATTCCCTTCATATTATTTGGCCTTAAAATTAATTCTCCCTTCTGCTGATATTCACAGGCAAAAATATAGACTTGATTAAAACCCCTTTCCTGGATAATATTTAGCACCAAAATTAAAGATAATTTTTTTCTCTTTTTCAAAATGTCCTTGCAGCCTTGGTTTCTGGTATGTGAGGGCGTAGCCAGAATGCAGATCCTGAGCTATTGACTTTTCCCCCAAAATGGGAGCTATGCCTTAGTATTGGATTTAGCTCTTTCTTTCACTTGACCTCTAAAATAATAGAGCTCATACAAGTGGATTGTATTCCTAGATTATTTTTCTACTTCTCACTAATCTCTTATTTTACATCTGAAGTTAGTTTGCAAAGAGCTGCCTTGAGTTGTGACCTTCTCATTTGTAACTCATAATTCTTACTGCTCACACTCATAGCTTACTGTATTGTTTACTGTTAAACTCTGCTTTGTAATTGTAAATATTCTTCTCAATGCTTCTGACTGGCTTTTACCCCTTATAAAACTCCTAGCTTAGAGATTAAATTTGTCACATGTTTACCAGAACGTGGGTCCCCATACAATCCATTTGTGTGGTCTCATATTTCATATTTCACCATACACTGACCCGTGTTTTTACCCACTCCCCTGAAGCTGGCTCATTGAAGTCAGCTGGTTTTGCTGGACAGAAGCCGTTGGCTACATTCTATAAGCAGAAACCATATGGAATTTATTTCCTGATTCATCCTGCCATTCTTTGCCTTTGATAGAGTCAGTTCTTGATAGAGATATTATTGATTTAAAAGGGAAGTGGTTGTTGTGCTGAATGGATTGTTGCTTCTACAAATGGCTATTTGCTTTATATAATTGCTTTTATTATTATTCTTTCAGGCTGATTTTGTTATAGTAACATTTTTCAGTTCTTTACCTGAAAATATTTTTATCCCTTCCATTGCAGGGTAGTATACACTAGGTTGAAAGTTATTTTCAGTTAGTACTTTCAATATGTCATTCCACTCTCTTCCCACTTGTACAGTCTTTTATGGGATATTTGTTGTAAAATTTATGTTATTTTCCTTAGACTTGGAGATTTTCTCTCTTGATTCTTTAAGTAGGCTGTCTATGCTTTTTGCCATTTGGAATGTTATGTGTTTTGGTATTGTTCTGATGTGAATCTATTTTGTTAGTTACTCGTTGGTCTTCTT
Source organism: Suncus etruscus (assembly GCF_024139225.1). Taxonomy (NCBI): domain Eukaryota; kingdom Metazoa; phylum Chordata; class Mammalia; order Eulipotyphla; family Soricidae; genus Suncus; species Suncus etruscus. The sequence continues at coordinate 37,782,019 of NC_064856.1, read as the reverse complement.
GAATCTGTGCAGCAACCTCACTTCAGACAGTGGTAAAGTTTTCAGCTAATATCTCTTCCACCTCTTGTTCTTCTCCTTTCCCTTTATCTTCTTCCTCTGGTATTCCTATAATTTGGAAGTTATTCCTCCAGTTTTTATTCATTAATACCTAACATTCTCTTCCTTTCTTTTGCTTTTTTGTTTGCAACTTCCTTATAAATGCTGGCTTATATCTTGTCTTCAATACATCTATATGGTTCTTTGCATGTGAAATTCTGCTACTATGTTCTTGGGTTCTTTAGCTCCTTCAATTTAATTTGCATGAAATATCATACTTTGAATCAATTCCTCTTTGAGTTGGTTGAAATTTCTCATCAAATTATTGCTAATTTCACTTGACAATACTTACTAAATTTCTATTGCCAATATAGTGAGTGTTTATTTGAGGTCCTCCTAGAGCAGGGTTGAGTTTTGATGAGCTGAAGAACTTACTCTAGACTTCTGCCTCTGCCTGCCACATCAGCTGAGTTCCTTTATTTCTGCATGGTTATTCAAGTTTTAGGGGTGTTAGTGGTAGAGCATTGGATTCCCAGTTACCTAAGTACTCATCTGCTCAGTTATTTATACCAGGGAGATATTGCTTAAACCTCTGTTGTACACATTATTTTCCTTACCATGTAGTGCTACTTGAGATGAAAAGAAGATTTTTAATTTCATGAAGAGAACTGAGATTTGTGTACGTATTTCATCTGTAAATTAGGACACTACTATATCTATCTGCCCCAGATGAGTGGTGGGTGCAGTAATACTTCCACATGAACTTTAATGCATCTGTGTGGTTTTGGGGTTTCTTACCATATAAATTACTTTATTTAAAGACCATATATTATGTAGTTAACATAGTTGATCATATTTGTTTCCAGGTAAATGGGTACAAAATTAAATTAATAAAACATAAAAAGAGGAAAAGAGAAAAATATAGAAATAAGAAAATTTGTAAAAAAAAATGTATTGTATCTGACAATTAGATCATTGTCAGATGGTTTAATAAGCTTCTGTTGCTAGCTGATCATTCTGTTACTTATTTTGTTTCTGAATATTAGGTGGCTTCAGATACACACTAGAGTCTTGATTGGTGTGTTCATACAGGGCTGACAGTATTAAAAAATTGGAGCTGTTGCATAATTGCAAGTGCAGTAACATATTCCAGTAATTTTAAGCACGATTGCTGTTACTGTAGCTTATGTGGGCATGTTTTTGGCTGCCAGGACTTTCTGAAGTATGAGAAGGTGGGGACATAGGAAAGGGTGCCCTCATTCATTCAAAAAAAAAGTCCTGGTGAAGTCAGTCCAAATACCTGCTGGTCAGATTGGTTTCTACAGAGAACCACTAGATGAGTAGTGAAGAAAAGCCATTGGTGAAGGAGAAATTGTTGGTGATGGGTGAAGCAGGTGTGACTTCAGCAGGGAAAGGATTTGGCTTGCCTTCTCCACCCACCCCCCAGATTACCAGTTTTCAACTGTGGTTTGGGATTTTGATGTGGCAACCAGGGCTTCAGTGAAAAGTTGGAGGCCCAAGTTTCTGAGCACGGAGCTGTCTGGACTGAAGCCTGTCCAGATTAAGAAGAGCAGAGTGAGATCTTAGTTTCCAGGAGTGCTCTTGAATGTGAAATTTGGAGATTGTCATCAGGCAATCAGAGTTAATCAGATGTTTGATTTTATTCTGACCATTCCTGAGACTGCAAGTCAGACCTGAGCCATGCACCCCAAGACCTTTAAGGAAAGCTCCATATATAAAACCAGAATTCATATTTGTGTCTAAGTCACAGGAACTCTTGACACTGTGGCATGTGATACAGGAACAGAGAAAGTGACTTTCTGTTGATGACACCCTTCAAACCAAGTGCTTTGAAGCCAGAAGTTATAGCTACACCACTTTAGAAGGAAAAATTTCCCAAGCTCCCAGTAGAGCCAATTAAGTGGAAGGTTTGCAGTTGGGAAACATTTATTTTTAGAATGAAATCATGTCCTTTGTGCAATTATAGTTTTTGTTAGCTTTAATGAATGTCAACATGGTGCAAAACCAGAAAGATTTAGAAATTCATGGTGGACATTAACCTCATCCTAATCCTTGGACAGGGGTATTTTAATTAGAAATAAGTCAGGCACAAAGGAAATAGCTCTAGCTGTAGAGCACATGCCTCGCATGTGAAGGTCTCTTGATTTAAAACCTCAGCACTAGCTGACCCCTGCTTCTACTTGATATGGCCCCCATTTTGAAAAATAGAAAGTGGGAAGATATTTTCATCCCCTCTATGTTAAAAACTGTCATCTTTGGAGCATCCTTTGGTTCCATAAACAGAGCTAGTGAAAATATGGCACCACTGGTCTTTGTTAAGAATGAGAATGTCAATAGTGAGTGGTTCTCACTTGCCATTTTGCCAGAAGTCTCTGAGACATTATATATAGTGTCAGTTTGGATCCTTCTACTTAGCCTTCTAAGGCTGAAGACTCAAATAGCTTCCACTGTCACTCTGAGGCTTAACATTAAGTATGTGAAAAACTAGATATAACTGAACACGACAGGAATTTCCCTCCTTCTTTGAATTTTGGCATTCAGTGACTTGCCATTAAATCATCTGAGAATCTTTTAAAAATACCATTTTCAGGAACTCAGTCTTAGAGATTTAAGTTTTATTTATCTGGGTAGGCACCTGGAGAATTCTGGTTTTTTTTTTTTGTATTTTTGTTTTGGGGCCACACTCATAGATACTTAGGGGTTACTCTTGGCTCTGCATTCAGGGATCACTTCCTAGAGCTTCTAGGGAGACCAACTGGGATGTGGGGATTGAACCCTACCTGCTATACTATTGCTCTTATCCCTGAAATTCTGTGTTTTAAAATAGGACAACTAATGTATTATTGGCTTAGTAGGGGTCTTCAAACTTTTTAAATAGGGGCCAGTTCACTGTCCCTCTCGGACCATTGGAAGACCGGACTATTGTAAAAAACAAAAACATGAACAAATTCCTATGTACACTGCAAATATCTTATTTTGAAATGAAGAAACAAAATGGAATAAATTCAATATGTGGCCCATGGGCCATAGTTTGAGGACCACTGGCAGTCTCAGTAAAGCACATTTTTATTAAATATCATGCCAGGAGTTTTCATTTGTTGTAGATAAAGTCATCAATAAGAAACATTATGAGGGCTGAAGCAGGTATGATGCTTTCCTTGCTAACTCCATTGTTATCCCTGGCATTATATATAGTCCTCCCCACCAGCACTACCAAGAATGATCCCTGAGCACAGAGCCAGTGGTAATCCCTGAGCACTGCTAGTGTGGCCCAATCCCTCTCCCAAATATACCTTGTTAGTACACAAATTAAGCAATTATCCAGCAGTTTGTATCTGTCTGGTTGATGGAAAATAGCCAGCCTGGGGGAGAAACCTCACTAGAGCTGGGTCTGAAACACCAATTATTCTAATTATTTGAGTTCACCCTCTTGCACTGTTTTGCCATGGCTCCTAAACTGCCAGGCCTGTTTTCAGTTATCAGACTATTTGAGGCCTGGAAGGCATTTACAGCTGGCCCTCCACCACCATTGGACTAAATCGAAACACTGAGATAATTAAGTAATTCAGGCAATGCAGTTTGTTTTTACTGAATTACCTGGATAATTACCTCCAGTCTAATAAGATGGAAAGAAGCCAGAGCCACTTTCTGATGTCTTTATTACCCCTTCAATCATTTTTATTATAAAGGTCCTGAGTTGAAGAACAATAAGCTGTTGGAGTTTTCCTCTTCCTTATTTGCCTCAAGATCCCCATTAATCATCTGGAGAAGATAACAGTCTGATTTGCCAGGGTTCCTGCAGCTGTAGAATTCTCCACCAGACTCAGGAGCACAGCTGTGGGGATACCAGACTACTCTCTACGTCTCTGAAAGTTACCTTAACAGGGATTGTGTTAATGAGGTGACAGGAAGTAAGGCTTTCAGGTGTTGGTATTTTTTTTTTTACTTTCTACATTTCTTTCTACATTACTTTACATAAAGTAATGAACATCTTATACTACCTTCCTGTTTTCCAGCTTTTTGCCTAAGCAGTTATTCAAAGGGAAAGGCTGAATCCTTCACGTCATAGTATACAAAACCTGGGGAGCTACATATTAAATGAAAGGACAGGAATTTCCTGCTTCTCTTTCTGCCATTCTCTGCCAAATATTCCAGATAAAGAGGTGCAGGTTTTATTTTCAAAGTTGAATTTCTTTTTCTGGGCATTTATTTGGGCATCTCCTAGAAATTTGATTTTATCAATACTTCCCTCTTATCTCTCTTGAAGTCTTGCTCTCTACTGGCTCCTTCTGTTTTGTTTTTATTTTACTTTGAGAGCATACCCAATGATGCTCGGAGATTACTCCTGGCTCTTCACTCTAGAATTGCTCCTGATGATGCTCAGAAGACCAAATGGAATGCTGGAGATCAAATCTGCGCTAGACATGTAGAAGGCAAACACCCAACTAATTGTACTACCTATCTGGCCTCTATCTCCTTCTATGATAGGTTGAATTCTTCTCCACCACTGTATGTAGAAATTAAGGAAACACTGGGGATTTGGTAGAATCAGGCCATAGCCAGAATTTGATGAGTGACAATAGAAAAGCCAGGCAGGTCAGAGATACCCAAATTAGTGCTGTCATATGGAAGACAAGGAGCACAGGAGTTCCAAAGAAACATGATATAGTGGAAAAAGATAGATTTGGAATTGATCTAAGTCCAAGGCTGCAATGAGAGTCTTTAAAACAATTATCCATCCATGCCCACAAATGCAGTTACCATGTGCAAATCAGGCCAGCTCCACAGACTCACAGACTCACGAACCATGAGAGATCATAGGTACACCAGTCCATACAGCAGAAAACTGACCATTTCAGAGAAGAGGACAGGCCAAGTTCCCACTCTGCGAAAGCCATGCCTGCTGCTTCCATCACTCATAATCAGCATTTTTCTGATGGCCGTCCTCATCACTAACACTCTACAATTTGGGAGGGGCACACACCAGTCTGACCAAACTTCAAGTACGCCAGTTCTGGAGCTGAAATCTAGCTCTTGGAGCTAGAGCATGCATTCTCCCCTAACCCCATATTTTTCTCCTTCCAGGAAGCCTGGCAGCTGTAACCAGGCCCACAAACACAGTTACCCTATTTAAACAGGGGCAGCTCTATAGACTCACTCTTTTTTTTTTTTTTTGGTGAACACCCTAATTTTGCAACTCAGTACTCAATTATACTAGATACCAGATACAGTACGCATTGTAACAATGTATTGACAAAATACTCCTTTTTTCCTATTTTCTTTTGTTTATGTCTTCTTTTTTATATAAATATCTTTATTTAAACACCTTGATTACAAATATGATTGTAGTTGGGTTGACTCACTCTTTTCTCAAACAAGATATAAACCGAACTGCAAAAGATCAATCTTCTTCCAGGAGTATCTTCCTTCTTCCAGGAGTATCTTTCTTCTTCCAGGTGCTTTAGCACCTGAGTACACACACTCCTAAAATTCATAGTATCAGTAATAGCACTGTGACTCTCTGGACAACTTTGTTTAATACTGTCATCCCTAGAGGAGCACACCAATATAATAGAATGTACACCTAACAACAAAGCTTATTAAATCTTTTGCCATTTTGTTAATAACTTCATTGGAGATATGATTTTTTTTACAAATGTGCTTGCTACTCTTCTTTTTCTTTCCTTTTTTATAAACTTTCTTCTCTTCCTTTTTATTTTTTATTTTCTTTATTTTTTAAGATTTTTATTTCTTTAGTTTTTCTTTTATTTATTTATTTTTTTTTTTATTTAAACACCTTGATTACATACATGATTGTGTTTGGGTTTCAGTCATGTAAAGAACACCACCCATCACCAGTGCAACATTCCCATCACCAATGTCCCAAGTCTCCCTCCTCCTCATCCGACCCCCGCCTGTACTCTAAACAGGCTCTCCATTTCCCTCATACATTCTCATTATTAGGACAGTTCAAAATGTAGTTATTTCTCTAACTAAACTCATCACTCTTTGTGGTGAGCTTCCTGAGGTGAGCTGGAACTTCCAGCTCTTTTCTCTTTTGTGTCTGAAAATTATTATTGCAAGAATGTCTTTCATTTTTCTTAAAACCCATAGATGAGTGAGATCATTCTGCATTTTTCTGTCTCTCTCTGACTTATTTCACTCAGCATAATAGATTTCATGTACATCCATGTATAGAAAAATTTCATGACTTCATCTCTCCTGACAGCTGCATAATATTCCATTGTGTATATGTACCACAGTTTCTTTAGCCATTCGTCTGTTTGAAGGGCATCTTGGTTGTTTCCAGAGTCTTGCTATGGTAAATAGTGCTGCAATGAATATAGGTGTAAGGAAGGGGTTTTTGTATTGTACTTTTGTGTTCCTAGGGTATATTCCTAGGAGTGGTATAGCTGGATTGTATTTAGTTTTTCAATAACTTTGCCTTCATTTATCTGTAAACAAATGTATTGAAAATAACTGTTAACTCTGTGATGTACTTTCTTTAAATAATTTTTAAATGTAAAACTATTTTGAAATTAAATATTCAAATCCATTTCTAACATCTTATGAGATTGAAATGATATAAAACAAGTAAAATGAATTAGAAAAACAATTACACTAATTAATTGTTTTGCTAAGTAATTATATTTTTTATTTAGACAATGGCTACAAAATTGTTCATACTACAGTTTTTACAGATAAAGAAATAAAATTGTGATTGAGTTACAATCATACACCTTCACCAGTGCACATTTTCAGTCATCAAAGTCAATAGTTTATCTCTCTCTCGCTAAAGCCCACTTTCTTTCCTCAAACCATTCCCACCTGCTTCTGGGGCAGACATTTTACTTCACTCTCTATCTCTTTTTTCTTTTTTTTACACTGTGGTTTGCACTACTATTAATGAAGAAGTACCATGCATGTCACTTTATCCCTTTCAGCTATACTATGAAAGTGATAGTTGGAACTGGTCACTCTGGACAAGAACTCGGTGCTATTAAGTAATTATTAATGGCAAAAAAGGAAAGAGAAAAAACATAAAGGAAAAAGAAACCTCCAATATTTTGAGTATGTTTTAAATTTTATAGTTTTATATAATTAATATGAAATTATAACAATATATCAATTACAGGTATGTATGTTTGAAAATCAACATATATTACATTAATAGACTAATTAATGTCCAAATTTATCTTTTATAATGCAATTGCCCTCTTGTCCCAGCTAAGGGAATCCTAAGGAAAAAGAAGGTGGGTATGAAGTGCCATATATATACACTATATATACTGTATAAATACACTATATGTATATATGTATATATGCACTATATGTAGACTGTATATATATATATATATATATACACACACACACTAGGCCACTTTTATCCTTTTCTTTTTTCAGAACTAATATATTCTTGTTGAGTTTTTGTCTGGTTGACATATCAAGAGTGATGGCAATGTTGAGGTCTCCCACTATTGTTGTGTTGCTATTGATGTCTTTCAGACTTGTCAACAATTGTATTAGATATTTTGCTGGTCCCTTATTGGGTACATATATGCCTAGGAGTCTGATTTCTTCATGATGTATATACCCCTTGATTATTATGAAATATCCATCTTTGTCCCTTATAACTTTTCTTTTTTTTTTTTTTTTTTTGTTGTTTTTTTTTTTTGTGGTTTTTGGGTCACACCCGGCAGTGCTCAGGGGTTACTCCTGGCTCCATGCTCAGAAATTGCTCCTGGCAGGCACGGGGGACCATATGGGACGCTGGGATTCGAACCGATGACCTCTTGCATGAAAGGCAAACGCCTTACCTCCATGCTATCTCTCCAGCCCCCCTTATAACTTTTCTAAGTCTAAAGTTTGTGTCATCTGATATTAATATGGCCACTCCATATTTTTAAGGAAGTTGTTTGGATGATTGCTTTCCAATATTTGATGTTCTGACTATTCAGATATATTTCAAGTAGGCAGCAAAATGCTGGATTCAGCTTTTTTTTTTTTTATCTATTTTTCCACTCTATGTCTCTTAACTGATGCATTTAGTTCATTAAGTTTGAGAGAGATAATTGTCTTGTGATTTAGTGACATCTTTGTAGGAGTTTGGTGTGTCTTTTGGTCTGTCTTGTCTTAAAGTAGACCTTTCAGTTTTGATTTTAAGAATTGTTTTGAGTTTGTAAAGTATCTGAGCTGTTGTTTAGCCATGAAGCTAGGTATACTTCAAACCTGAAAGTGAGTCTGGCTAGGTGCAGAATGCTAAGTGAAGCATTCATTTCATTGGGTTTTGTCACTATATCCCACCACTGCCTTTTGACCTTAACGGTTTCTTGTGATAGGTCTTCTGTAAATCTTAAGGACACTTCTTTTAATATAATTTCTTTTCTGATCTTGCTGCTTTCAGTATTCTATCCTTACCTGTGGGACTCATCAGTTACTAGGATGTGTCTTGGGGTGTTATTTTTTTGTTTTGTTTTGTTTTTCTTGGATCTCTTTTATATGGCATTCTTTAGGCATGCAAGTTTGTTTGTATGCACTCTTTAGCTCTGAGAGTTTCTCTGCAATTATATCCTTGACTGTTGATTCCTCCTGAGTATTTTCTTCCTGGGTCTCTGGGACTTCAATGATTCTTATGTTGTGACTGTTGAGTTTATCAAAGACTTCTATATTTCTCTGTTCATATTCTTTGGGGATATTTTTCCATTGTCATTTATTTCAAGGCTCTTTTCCATTCTCTTTTGTTGTATGAAGTAATTATGCATCGCATCTTCCAGCTCACTGATTCAGTGCTCAGCTGCCATTCCTCTGTTGGAGAGGTTTTCAGTGAGGTTTTCATTTTGACTACCATGTTTTTTCCTTTTTTTTTTTTTTATTTCAGTTTGGATTTTTCTCACTTCTATTTTTATATCATCTTGGTTCTTATTTGTAGTTCATTCAACTTGATCTATGCTTTCTTTGATTTCTATGAACATCCTCTATATTTTTTTTGTTTTATATAAATTCCTTATCTGAGAGGCTATATAGATGATTGTCACTTTTCAGATCATCGGAGTTGCCATTTTCATTTTCTATACATGGTGTTGATCTGTGTTGTTTTTCCATTGTCACAGTTGTAGTGTGATGCTTTCTGCATTTTGTGCTAGGGTTTATTTACTAAGAGATTTGCCCTCAAAAAGTTTTTAAAAAAAAGAAAAAAAGAGAAATGGGGCACAGAGATGCACCCCTCACTGCTGCCATATCATTTTATTGCATAGCTTTATATATTTATGACATCTCAGAAGAGATCCAAGCCTAGCCTGAAAAATTATGGGCACAAACATCTTTCAGCTAAAAATTCTGGGGCCCCTTTGGGAGGAACATAAACCAAGTTCCTGTCCTATTGAAGCCCTGGCAACCTCACCCATATCCCACAAACCTTTCTGGAGAAGGGTCATCTCCACAAGTGCTCAAAGGCCAGAAGCCACCTGTGGCAATTTTCTATTAACTAAACCACAAATTTAATGCTAGGTTTAGAGGATACAGTGCTATTGGGTCTTGAAGTGTCTGGTCATTCCACAAGTGCTCACATGACAACAGAACTATATCCAGAAATGCTTGGGAAATTATACAGTTCTGGGAATATAGCCAGTAACATACAGGAATGCATTTTAACCCCTGTACTATCTCTCCAACACCCCCCACACTATCAGCACACACAAAAATATTTTTTAAAAGATAACATAAAGGACTTGTGAAACATCAAGAGAAATGACATCTGCATCACAGTGTCTTTCGTAAATAAACAAGTTTGCAGAAAATCTATTGAAGATATAATATGAGAGACCTTCCCCCAAACTATTAAAGCAAATAGATATTTAAATTCAGAAGATTCAAATAATTCCAATAAAGTAATCTAAAGTAGGAACACACCAAGACAATTTATATTTAAAAATGTAAAAAAGTCAAAGATAAAGATTAAATCCTAAAAATATTGAGAAAAAGGCAGAACCCCTGCAATACTGTCAAAAATTTTTTCAGCAGATACTCTAAAGGGAACATTATGATAAGTATAAATTGCTAAATAAAAAAGAATTTCATCCAAGAATGCTCTGCCCAGTAAGGATATTATTTAAGGTTGGAGAAGTGATAAAGAGATTAACAGAGCAACTGTTAAAAGTGTTCATATCCACTAACATGATTTTTCAAAGGGACTACTAAAGGGACTTTATTAGTGTAAAAATAAACCTCACTTCAAAATAGACAATCATTAAAAGCATGAGATGAAGAGGTGGAATTCTGTGTGTAAAATCAGATCTCTTAGTACACCTAAAAGAAACAAATACCTAAATACTCGAGTATAAGCCGAGTTTTTCTGGCACAAAATTTGTGCCCCAAACCCCAAACTCGGCTTATACTCGGATCATACAGGTTAGTTGATTCAGTTATTTAATTCAGTGTGCGTCCACCAAATCAAATACAGGTAGTCTCCTGCCCTCTTCTGCTGTCGGCTGGAGGGGGCGGTGCTTCAGCTCAGTTCACACGTCGCAGCTGAGCTGAAGAGGTAGGTGGCTGAACTGAACGCCAATGAACTATTTAACCCACAATATTCTGCACTTTGTATGAGACCAACAGCAGTGACGATGGTATCTGCAAACTCAGTGTTGATGACAATGTCTATGCTGATACTCTCACATCAGATACAGCTGAAGCTCTGTTTGGACATACAGATGATGAGAAGGAGGAATCCGGTTTTGAAGGATTTTTACCTTTGTGATTTAGTTTGATTACCTGTTAAGCTACAATTTTCTGCTCGTTAAAGTTTTAAAGTTATTGTAGCTAGTTCACAGGGTTTTTTTTAGCAATAAATATTAAAAAACATTTAACCTACTGATTCCTCAAGTATTGTAGTAGTTTTGGGTATATATATTTTTATTTTTGAAATTTACCAGTGGCTGCTGCATTTTCCACCTCGTCTTATACTCTAGTCACTAAATATTCCCAGTTTTTAGGGTAAAATTAGGGGGGGGTCAGCTTATACTCGAGTATATATGGTACCCAAAAGAAGTAAATAAGGTCAAATATTGCACACAGGATTTCAAAGAAACTTCAAAGAAAACTTCAAAGAAAATTCATAAAAGTGGTAATAGACAAATGATTTTATATCTTTATTTTTTAATATTTTTATTGTGATCAAAGTGAATTACAAGTTTTTCACAGTATATATTTTATATCTTTAATCTCCCTAAATATAACGGCCTCAACTCACCCATCAAAAGACATAGAATAAAAGAAAAAAGACATAGAATGGCTACATAGATAAGAAAACAAATTCCAACCATCTGTTATTTACAGAAAGCACATTTAAAATTCATAGATAAATCTAGACTCAAGTAAAGTACTATGAACGCAATTCTACAAGCAAATGGCAAACCTAAGAAGGAAGAGCAATCATAGTTAGAATAGATAAAAAAAATCAAGATATTTATCTAAAAATAAAACAGTATAGAAATGTAATCATTTATAATTATCAAAAGATCAATATATAAGGAAGACTTAGAAGTCATTCATATAAATTTATAAAGTGGAGAGGCATAAAATACATAAAAATTATACAATTATTAATAGACTTTAAAAATGACTGATGAAACATAGTAGCTGAAGACTTCCCTATCTCACTCTCATAAGTAAAATGACAAACGTGGCAGAATTCAGCAATTAAACAACAACCTAAAAGAAAAATTAGACCAAAAGATATTAATAGTTACAGACACTCTCATTTGCTCAGAATCTCTGTCTATATTCTTTTCAAGTGCACATGGAACATTCTCCAAGATGGACACAAAATAGTATCAATAGAGCCACAGTATGAAATTAGATAAATTATATTTTCTAAGCACAATGAATAATATTATATCTCAACCATATGGAGCCTAAGCAACATGTTACTTAAAAACTATGGGTTAACAAGGACTTGGAGAAGAAATTGAAAAATACCAGGAATGAAATGAAAATGAAGTTACAAGCTATTTGACTTCAACGGATGCAACAAAAGGAGCCCTCAGAAGGAATTTAATAGCGATATAGTCCCAAATCATAAAATACAAAAACCTCAAACAAATATGTAATCTTAAACCTAAAACAAGCTAGAAAAAAAAAAGAAATAAAGTAAAAAATCTCAAAAGAAAGAAAATAATGAAAGTTAGAGCTAAATATAAATAAATGTTAAATAAAAGATAATACGATGTCAATGAAAACAAAAGCTATTTATCTGAAAATATAAACTAAATTGTTTAATTCTGAGTCAGAAAATTAAAAGAAGAAAAACATTTTAAAATATAGAATCATAAAGTAAAGGGAGACACCATAGTAATCCAAATAATTTTGTTTTTATTTGGGGGCAGCAAGGCTCAAAAATTACTCTTGTCTCACTGTTGTTTCTGCTTCTAACAGGGGACCATGCAGTTTAGGGGATAAAACCCAGGCCTCCTATATGAAACATATATATTTCAGCCCACTCATACATCTTCAACCCAATCCAAAGAATTTCAAGAAACTATGAACATAGAAATATCTACAACAAGAAATGCCAGAATAAATGTAAATAATGTCTTAGAATCTTCCAATATTGAATCACATAGAATCAGAAAACCTAGACATAAACCTAAGGAAAGAAATTGAAACAATTATAAAAATGTCCCCAAAAACAAAAACCCAGGACCAAATAGTGTCATTAGTTAATTCAAAGATGATATTGTACCTTAACTTTCTCAAATTCTTCTCCAAAAATTGAAGAAAAGTATATGTCACCAAAAATATTTTGTAAAGTCAACAATATCCTGGTACCAAAATAAGACAAATAAAAATCAATAGCCATGAAAAGCAATATGGGAAAATCCACAACAAAAATTCTAGCAAACCAAATTCAACAATACATGGACCAGAAGTATTGTAACCCTTCCCCAAAGCCCTATTACCTAGGCTTTCTTTTGAGATGTTAATCCCATCTGGATGATCAGACCCACCCACAATTGCAATGGGGCCTGCTGTTTTAAATAAAGAATTAAAAAGTCTAAAAAAAGAGAGACAGAGCTTTTGTGTGAGAGACATGGAATAAGAAAAACAGGAAAAAGACATGGCTTAGGAACATAAACCGGAAAGAGTTTGACAAAGAAAGCAGATGGCAGAAAGATTCATGGCAGAAAAAAAGCTGTGAGGAATAAAGTGAGCTGACTCCAATAAATATCTTAACTGACTGCTACCCTGCATCATCAGACCCATCTGCCTGAGCCGTTAGAAACATAGTGCTTCTGGAGGCCTCACCCAACACATGGACTTTATATTCATATATTTATTCTATAGGGTATGACTTACTATAGTTACTATAGTTACTGGGTAATATTCATACAGCTTGCTGCTATATGTCAAATCCTGTGTTTGATCCTCAGCACTGAAAAAAGTGGATTCATTCTAATTTCAGCAATAAATGAAAGGATTATAAATGATGGCAAGATTATTTTATTTTTATTTGTTTCCATGAATACAAAAGTAGCTTAGCATACATAATATATATAATATAATATAAATATGTTTATATTTTATATGTACAAAAATAAAATTATAAATGTGATATACTGAAGGCAAAGAGATAGCACAGATGTTAGGACATATTTTATTCCATGAATGCAAGAATAGCTCATCATACATATATGTGTAATACAAATATATTTATATTTTTAGCTGTATAAAAATATAAATGTGTTGTTATACTAAAACCAGAGAGATAGCACAGATGTTAGGACATTTGCCTTGCATGCAGCCAACTCTTATTGAATACCGTTTACTATTTATGGTCTTCTGAGCACAGAACCGAAAAGTAGTCCCTCAGCACTGATAGATGTTTAAAATTATATATCAGATCAACAATAGCAAAACTGTAATATACTGTATCAATAACAAATAGCAAAATCAAATGGTTATGCCAATAGGTGTTGAGAGAGAATTTAGATTCCAGATATGTTTATGAAAAAAGTGCTTACTAAAATTGGAATCAAGTGAACCGTGCTAACTATGAAAAAGGCCATCTATGACAAACCACATATAATAAACTCATTGATGAACTACTAAAATCTTTTTCTCTGATATCAATTACAAAAGAAGATTTCCCATTCTCACTACTATTATTAAATATATTAAAAAGCCTTAGCCAGAGGCAAGAGTGATAGCACAGCAGGTAGGCCATTTGCTTTGCCTGAGGCCAACCTGTCTTCAAACACCAGCATCCCATATGGTCCCCCAAGGCTGCCAGGAGTAATGTCTGTGTGCAGAGTCAGGTGTAATCCCTGCCACCACTGGATGTGGCAAAAACCAAACAAACAAGACAAACAAACAAAAAAGCCTTAGCCAATAAAATTTGTAAAATACAAATGGAATATGATCAGAAAAGAAAAGTGAAAGTTTCACTCTCTGCAGATGGAATGTAGAAAGCACCAGATACTCTATTTAAAAACAAAACAAAACAAAACAAAACAAAAAAACTACTAGAAACAATAGACTGATATAGAAAGGTATCAAGCTACAAAATTAATGTACAAAATTCTGTTGTGTGTCTAGAAATAAACAATAAAAAAGAGGAAAAAATCATTAAAACAGGACAGCAGTAGGGAATTTGCCTTGTACACAGTAGACTCGGTTTGATTCCAATGGTCCCCCGAGGCTGCCAGGAGTAATTCTGAGCGAAGAGCCAGGAGTAACCCCTGAGCATTGTGTTTGTGGCCCCCAAACAAACAAAAAAAATAAAACAAAACCAAAACCTGTCCCATTTATAATTACTTCAAAGATTATTAAATATTATTGAATAAACAACAAAAAAGTAAGATGTATGACGTAAAAAAGTAAAACCTGGGGCTGGAGAGATAGCATGGAGATAAGGCATTTGCCTTGCATGCAGAAGGTCGGTGGCTCTAATCGCGACATCCCATATGTCCCTGAGCCTGCCAGGAGCGGTTTCTGAGCTTGGAGCCAGGAGTAACCCCTGAGAGCGGCCGGGTGTGACCCCCCCAAAAAAAAAAAAAGTAAAACCTGTATGATGTTAAAAAAGAAATTTTAACAAAAGTACACTCAAAATTGAAAAGGTTTTATTTTTGGCACAAGGAAGCAAATGATTTTTAACTTAAAAATACTTTTATTAGTTCTGGGGCTGGAGAGATAGCATGGAGGTAAGGCGTTTGCCTTGCATGCAGAAGGACGGTAGTTCAAATCCCAGCATCGCATATGGTTCCCTGAGCCTGTTGGGGGCAATTTCTGAGCGTAGAGCCAGGAGTAACCCCTGAGCACTGCCAATTGTGACCCAAAAACCAAACAAAAACCCCAAACTTTTATAAGTTTAAAAACTATAATTTCAGGGGTATAGTATAATATGTCAATATGTATATAGGACTTACCACATCCATCATTAAAGTTCCAATACCATTCTACCTTTAGAAAAACCTATTTCTTTGACATCTTTTCTCTTTTTTATTAATTTATTCTATAGCCAATTATAGTTTACATTATTATTAAAGTCATTGATTTACAGTGTCAAAACTGCTTCCTTCATATTGATAGTCAAAATTAACATGATTAAAATGACCAACCTGATCATATCAAAACAAGCTTCAGTTCCCCCAAATATTTTTGAACTGTATTAATACTTATATATAAATGGTTGATTTGTAAAAGGTTGTTATATCAATGCTCTAGAATATAGTACCCTATATTGTTTTTAATAAAGTTTATATATTCAATATACATTTATAGTATATTACAGTTTCTTTTATATTAAAATAAGCACTACTGTATTCCTGCAATCACAGTATGCACTGCCTATTGGCATGAATATTTATTGTATAAATTATTCTACACAAATAAACTAAAATTAAAATTTTTTCTCTGTATGCATTTGTATCCAATTTTCAATTTTAATAAGCCTGTATTTAGTGCATTGTAGATGTCAAGTACTAAATAAAGAAAGGTAATAAAATTCAGACCCTCCTTTGATCATTTTAAAACTTGAATGGAAACAGAAAACACACTTTTGCATTGTTTGAAAGCACAATAGAATTAAAAAATTAAAGATAACAAAATAAATTGACCAAACTACCCAAAGTAATTTACATTTAAAGAATCCTTATAAAAATTCCAATGTCATTCTTGAAGAAAATAAAAACAAGCATATCTAAAACATGTATGGAACCACAAAATCTTGAATAGCCAAAGCAAGACGGGGGGGGGGGGAATCAGACATCACATCCCACAACTTTAGTATTTATTAAAATGTAACTGTAAGGCCCGGAGAGATAGTACAGCGGCGTTTGCCTTGCAAGCAGCCGATCCCGGACCAAAGGTGGTTGGTTCGAATCCTGGTGTCCCATATGGTCCCCCATGCCTGCCAGTAGCTATTTCTGAGCAGACAGCCAGGAGTAATCCCTGAGCACAGCTGGGTGTGACCCAAAAACCAAAAAAAAAAAAAAAAAAGTAACTGTAATACAGAATAATATAATAAATTATTAAATAATATAATAATTATATAAATAAAACAATAAATAGAATATTATATGCAGTATCATATGTATATAAATACAATAAATATTCTGTAATAAAGAATAATATAATAATTAGAATTTACACATAAATTGATATATATTCTAATTGAAATTTCAGAATTAATTAGATACATACATGGGTAATAAAATTATAACAAAGGATTCAAGAACAGTAGAAATAATAAATCTACCTTGAAGGTTATTGTAACATATAAAGCTATTCTGTTTACAATGTTTATTATAAATTCGGTATTATTAATTATTATGCTATCATTATACTGAGAGTATTCAGATTTATTTAACTAACTAGTTAAAATAAAATGTTTGGAATTATGTAGACACAACTAAAGTTAATAAAAAATTAATCATATTTATTGTGGCTGTGTATAAAGGTGAATTGATAAACGTCTCAATTCAACATTTCAAAAACAAAATCTCACAAAAGTGTTACAAAATATAAACATTTCACCTTTCTGTGATGTGGGTAAGGTGAGACTTAGCTTATTACAGTATCTGTACAGATGCATTTGACGTCTTTGTTTCTGTTTACTTTCAGATAGGTATCATACATACTCCTGAAATTTTAAGTTGATTCCCGAGAACCCAATTAAATGACCAATTTAGCTTTTACAGAAAACATTCTCTTTTCCAGTTACAGTTGTAAAGAGGATATATCAGAATGTCTTGGCATTTTGCCATTGTAATAATTTTCCTGAGTCTTAAAGTATGGTATTAAAGTTTAACAATTAAATGCTGTTCGTTCCAGAAACAAGGGTTTCCATTTGTCTTACATTCAAACGTTCAAACAACTGTGCCCAGTTATTCTGTAAAGTTCTGTTTGATAAACAAGCTTTCTTCTCAGCATTAGCTGGAAAGGTGAAGGTTCAGATCCTGTGTAATAGAAATTCATTTTGTAATTCCTCTCAAACATCTGTTCAGTAACTCATAATTAAATCCGTCACACATTCTAGGCTCAATCCAAAGTTATATTTTGTTATGTTTGTGTATCTATTTCAGATTGTTACCAAGGGATGCCTACAGACTACTTTTGTACAGGAATTGAAAAGATGTGTAACTAGATCAAATTTGTCTTCTACTAGTCTGGTATCTATACCCTATAGCTTTGGCAAAAAACAAAAACAATCAGAAGAAAGAAAATTTCCTATAACTTGCTAGCATTCTCTTATGTTAAACTGTTACACTGAAGAAGTTTAACCATAGGGTTGGTGAGCATTTTTTCTACAGAACCTATAAATATGTGTGTTTTTAACTTCAGCCACATTACCCTATTCAAGCCTACTCAGGGTTGTTTTACAAGTTAACAAGCACAAAATTAGGAATATATAAGTATAAAATATGTAAGAATGTTTTCTTATTATTGACCCATTTTTTTTTTCATAAAAATACAGTAATTTGGCTTGTTGAGAAAACAGCACCTTTAAATGACCTTAAAGGTGTTTACTCGATGTAAAACTACCTCAACGGAGGTCTTTGAAATGCTACGTCCAGTCCCTGGTAGAAAGCTTGCCACAGAAAGTGGGGTAGTTCAGTTAGACCAGAGGTGTCACTATGACATTGACAGTTGGAAATGATCACTCTGGGCAAGAACTGGGTGCTGAAAGAAGATAAAGGGATATACATGGCACTCCTTCACTAACAATATTGCAAACCATAGTGTCTGAAACAGAAATAAAAGAGAGTGAGGGAGAGAGGAGGAAAAAAAAAGAAGAGAGAAAAGAAAAATGTAAGTGTAGTGGATTTTTATTTGCAAAGCTCCTTCTAGAATATTTGATAAATGATTTCACATCGAATCTGCTTTTCTTACTAGAAGACTTTAATTAATGCGTATCTTACCTAGAAAGTAAGGAATTTAAACCCTAAGGCAGAACTTTCAATTTAATGGGACCTAGTGGTTATAATTTAGGTTCATGCTTATAATGTCAATAGTGCAGTGAGGAAAGAAGGTGCTTCACCTTTATTTCCATGGATGTTAAAAAATAAACTAATAATGAAGGGCCCCAAACTGAAACAGATGTAGCAACTGGATTATCCTAATTTATATACTTATTTTAAGAAATCTGATATAAGAACAACTTAAGAGAGCTGTAGTAGTTTAATAAAGCCAATCTGACATATTAAGGGGACTAAATATTTCAATAGTGTATTATATCAATATATGAAGACAGAGGATGGATGACAGAGCTGATAGCTAACAGATGATAAATAACAGGTACAGTTAGATAAATGACAGACAATAGACTTAGATAATCGATTGATACATAGGTAATAGTTCTTTTCATAATAGTGCATATGTCTTGTTTTTTTTCTCACCATTTTCTATTGTGTATAGTAGTTAGTTAAAAAAATCTATTTGCAAGTTCCACCTTGATCCATTTCCCTCATTGTTTAGGGAAAGAAAAAATGGAACTGAGCATCTTTCAGAGCTTTATTCCTCTTCTGACATTTTTTATAGGTTCTATGCCCTCTAAGTGGGAATATTATATTTCCTATAGAAGCAAAGTCTGTCACACTGATGACATGACATTTTGACTGAGACCAGCTGTAAAGATCTCCATTTGTCCAAAAAGGAATATGGGGCAGTCAAAGGCTTTCAAGGCAGAACTTCTTGGAGGGAATGTGGCTGCATTTCTGCAGAAGTGAAATAAATATTAAGGTGCTCAAAACTAGGGAAACAGGAATAGAGGTCTCAAAGAATAGCACACATGTGTGTATACTGGGATTAATTACCTTGAAACAGGTGTGACTCTAGGCTTGTTTCAAATGCCCTTCAAATGTACTTAGCAAGGAATCTTAGAAACATGACATTACTCAACTTGCTGGTATACCCAAGCAGCCAAAGTGCACACCACAATCACAGCTGTCCTGCCACTATGTTTATAGTAAAAGTGGGAAGTGTTAGCTCCCTTCTGTCAGTCTTCCACCTACTTCCTGCACAGATTCTGGAACTGATCCCTCCTAAGCCCCTCCACCCCATTTAGAGAGAGATCAGGGAATAGAATCATCTAACTCTAACAAGTCCAGAAAAAAAAATCACTACCCCAAGGGAAGCCAAGCCTGCAGTAAATTGGGGGGAGACTAATGACAAGTGACACCAAAAAGTCTGGATTTTCCAAGATGTTTTTACTTGTCTTCAAAAAAAAAAATTACAAAGGCAAATCAGATAACCGAAGAATGCACGGTCTGTGAGGGAGAGAAGTCGGAAATTGAGTTAGAAAAGGAAAGGGGATAACTAAATACCACTTTGAAAATAGAGATGTTTCTAAATCAGCGGTCCCTGAGGACAATTTCTTGAGGAACTTACAGTTAAATGTATTCTTTTCACTGAGAAGTAACCTATGACTGGAATGTTGTTCTTTAAAGTTAATAGGATCCTTACAACTTTATTGTGTACTCCTCCGAACCATCCTTTTCTGCATTCTTGATCATTTTGTACTTGGTTTCAGGGTCCATAAGACACATTCTGTTTCCAAAGGAACAACATTTGTGGGGAGGTAGAATGAGGTGATCCTCTGTGTTCAAGATATGCCCAGCGTCCATGTCCAACAAGTCACAGAAGCAAGAATACAATATTGGCAAGTAAGCCACATACAAAATCCAGAGAGTGTTTTTTATTAAATACATATGCAATCTGTTCTACACACAGAACTTTTTTGACGTTTTAATGAATAATATTGTAATCTTTTTAAAGTTTTATATTTATAATCTTTTGTTTTTACATTATAATATTTTTTCATATTATAATCTTTTTAAGTTTTAGTACTCCTATTGGTAATATGTCTAGCTATATGAAATTCTCTGCTAAAAATCTAAGTCCAACTAACAATTCAGAGGTATCATTAAGTTAAGTGAAGTATAAAACTCCCATGCTTGTGGCTTTTCCATGACTCCTTATTCACCCAGAATGAAGCTCACACTCTTCACCAAATGTTCCAAGTCTCTATCTGGTTTCTCTCTGAGCCACCTCATCACTCAACTGTGTCAGTCTTCATCACCTTAATGACATCATTAAGGTGACACCATTTTTCATCTTTTGATTTGCATATATGCTTCTCCCAAATTCTTGGACTAAGGAGTATTTACATTTTCAACACTCAGCATAATTGGCTCTTGTTAAATGTGTTATTTTTTTCTTCCAGATCCATTCTATTGCATATTCACAAGGGACTTATCTTTTCCTTATAGACCTTATCATTTGTGGGACAGTAGCAGAATGCCTGTCACCCTACCCTAAAAACTAGCAAGCTTTGTGATTACTTCAACCTTCTCTATTTTTTTTTTATGTGCAGCTTTGCTGAGAATTAAATTGATCTCCTGCTGAGTACAGTATGAAAATAATGTGTCAAGAATAAATGTCTTTTGGGGGTTAAGTAGCATATCACCTATTTTTGTATCGGTAGTGGAAAGAGAATAGATGTGTTCTTCCCAAAATTATCTCAAAGGAGCCCAGCTGGAGAGAACACAGCAGGTAAGGTGGTTGCTTGCATACTACAGACATAGATTTGATCCCTGACACTCCAAATCATCCCCTGAGTCCCACCAGGATCTATCTCTAAGAGAAGAAACCAGAGAAGTCCTTGAGTACAGTTTGGTGTGACAAAGAAAAGGGCAAAAACAAAATCACTTCAAAATAAAAAATCAGGGGCCGGAGAGATAGCATGGAGGTAAGGCGTTTGCCTTTCATGCAAAAGGTAATCGGTTCGAATCCCGGCATCCCATATGGTCCCCCGTGCCTGCCAGGAGCAATTTCTGAGCATGGAGCCAGGAGTAACCCCTGAGCACTGCCGGGTGTGACCCAAAAACCACAAAATAAATAAATAAAAAATCAAATTATAAAAAGTTCCTAAAAGAAAACTGAATTAGAAGCAAGTTGTAGGGCAGCAGAATGTCCTCTTAGGCATGGTATTAGGACAAAAAGAAGTCACTAATCTGAAAATGTTAAAGAACTCTGAGAAAAATTCAGTTCCATTTTTCAAAACCAGAAAGCTTTTCATCTGAAAGCTCCCAGAGAGATGGTCGCTTCAGTATATTATCATTCAGTCACTCAAATCAACGCCAAACTGTCAGTAATTCAAGTTGATATTCAAAAGGGACCTGAACTTAGCCTTATACTAAGTTTCCCCATGGGGAGCTTCTTACCTTTCTCTTCTAGTTTCTAAAAGGAGGGAGAGAGAGAAAGAGAGATGCAGAGAGAAGTTATGTCCGGAGAAGCATAGACCTCACAAATTCATATTCACATGGAAAGGTTTTCTCAGTGCTGCCTGAAAAGTTCTACTATTACCATAACTGAAGGTAACTACCAATCATTATTTAGTTTTCCACTAATTATAAAATATTAGTGGAAACTCTAACATGACTATAGTCATTATAAAAATCAGGATACTCCAAGGAAATTAAATAAAGAATTTATGACTCAAGATTGTCTTCCATGATTAAACCAGGAAAGGAAGCTCCTGCAAGGCAGAAATTGAATGTTGATTATCCTTGTTAACCTGGAGAGTCCAAGCAAGTCCCCTGAAAAAATGCAGGGAGGAATGATGCACAGGAATATTTATAAGCATGTGTGGTTGCCTCCTTCACTGAAACAAATTGATCCTCTGTTGTGTATGTAAATATTTTAGGGGATTATTATGTTACTGACCCTACCCTGATCAGTGATTGTGCCCTGCCCTAGGGTATGACCTGGCATTCTGCCCCCACCCTAGGGTGGTACCTGATTCTGCTTCCACCATTGGGTGGTATCTGATCCCACTATTGGGTGGTACCTGATTCTGGGGGATAAAAACAAGGGTCTGTGGAAGGCAAGAGACTTTTGGCTGGAACTTATGCTGAGTCTTGTCCACCGAATAAAGCTAATATTTCCACAAGCCTGACTGTCTGCGAGCTGTTTACCTGCCGTTTCACCTCAGAACCATCGGCTGGACAGGGTGGCAGACGCGTGCTCCGAGCTGGAGGGGAAAGACCTCATCCTCCATCCCTCCATCAGTCAACCTCTTCAGGGGCTGACTTGCAGCAATACTCTATGTATGGGTGTGAAATAATGTGTTTAGATCTCTACTCAACTGCTGTGGAACATTGTCTATAACTCTCAGAATCTCCCTCTCTTTACTCTTTGTTCTCTTTTTTTCTATTTGACTACTCCTAACTATTGATAATAGTTCCCAACATATACCTTTTTTCCCTTTGGATAAAGCATTTGAACCCAACCTTTTATTCCTGTAAACATAGATGGCCTTATTCCCATTTTCAGTTGATTTAGATAGTCTTCATTCAAATTTCTTTCCTTTCAGGCTCACTGCAGAGTAAACCCTCTGAGATTTTAAAGAGAAAGTTACTACAGACTTGATGCATCAATTTGATACCACCAAATGATAGTATAAGATCCAGATATGAACTACTTCTAGACAAGAATAAGCACCCTGATTACAAATATACATGTTGTTGGGTTTCAGTTATAAAAAGAACACCTCCCTTCACCAGTGCAACCTTTTCACCACCAATGCCCCCATCTCCCTCCTGTATCAAAAGGAGAGAGATAGAGAGATAGAGAGGGAGAATGAAAGAGAGAGAGAGAGAAGTAGAATGCTTGCCCGAGAGGCAGGTGGGAAGGGTGGATGGGAATTAAACCGGGGATATTAGTGACAGGAAATGTGCAAAATGTGCATAACAAAATGTCTAAAAGGGAAAAAAAAGAAGAGTGAGAGAAGAAAAATGTATGTCTAGGGACAGGAATAGGAGAGGATATCAGGGAGGGTGAGAGGGAAACTTGGGACATTGGTGGTAGGAAATGTGCACTGGTGAAGATTGCTGTACATTGTATGGCTGTAACTCAATCATGAACAAATTTATCTATAAAAAAAACAATTGTATTATGAAAGACCTTGTAGTCACTGTAAATAAATAATTTTTTAAATATGTGGTTTTACATTTAACAAGAGACATACTCTCTTAGCAAAAATTTAGATATTTACTATTGTTAACCCCAGGGTCATTGTTGTAAAGCTCATCTCTAAAACTATGCCTTTAACATATTTGAAACTTTCTTCCCTTAGTCATCATTCTCATTTCCTCCACCAATGTTCTCATCCTGACAACAACTGTGCTATCCTCTGCTTCTGTGAAATTAATCTAGATGATATAGTCATACAAGTGGAAACATACAGGAGTGATTCTGTGATTGGTTTCTTTAATTTATTATCCATCCTTTAACAAATGTTTATGCAGGTTATTAATATAACAACAGGGTTTATAATATCTCATTACATATTTGATATCCCACAACTTCTTCCTCCATCAATTCAAGAAGGTTCTAAGTTGCTTCCACATCTTGGCTAATGTTAATCATTCTTCAATGAAAAGGGAATGCAAATACCTCTTTTAGATACTAATTTTAGTTCTTTTGGAGAAATATCCAGAAGTGAGATTGCTGAAACATATGGTATTTCATTCATTTTATACTTCCCTCAATATTCCCCCTTCTCTTTGTCATGGTTGATATGGTTCTGATGAGCAAGGTTTTCACTTTCTCTCTCTTTCTCTCTCACTCATACACACACACACACACACACACACACACACACACACACACACACACACACACAGACTCTCAGTATGATAGATGAGTTGTGATTGTAGTGCTCCTAAGGGATCATTGCAGTGCTCATATAGGCCCTCATTTCCTGGCTTTCATATTTTTAGTTGCCATGAATTTTTGTTGTTGTTGTTGTTGTTGTTGTTTTTATGCCACATCTGGTGGCACTCAGGGTTTACTCCTAGACCTGCACACAGAAATCGCTCCTGGCGGCTCTGGAGACCAGAGGGGATTCCTAGGATCAAACCCAGGCCAGGCTTGGGTCAGCAGCATGCAAAGCAAATGCTTTACCACTGTGCTATCATTTCAGCCCCAGTTGCCGTATTTTACAGAATTCACAACAACCCTTTTTGTGATACTTAACATACTGGCTCTGGTAATCACAAACGCAGAAGGGCTGCATTTATCCTACCTAGTGCACTTAGATCCCAAAATTTGAACTTGTCATCACAAGCTTACAAAGCATGTCTTGTAAATCATGGGGCTAATACCCTAGGCCAGAAGCTTCATTTTTAAATTTTTAGGAAATACCATACTGGTTCCCATGATCACTGCAACATTTGAATTGCTACAATTCTATAGAAGGAAATATGTATTTAATCACACATATCATTTTATTAACCTTTGAAAAAATGTTAAAATTAATAAGAACATATAAAGGTGTTCATTTTCTTTACTCACTCTCTTGCTCTTACAAATGGATCCCGGAAAGGATCAGGAAAAAAAAGTCTCTCCTTATACACACTTTGCCTTTTTAGCCAGAGTATGAAGGTCTAACCTTGTGCAGAGACCAACAGCAGGAAAGTGGGTGTTTAAGAAATGAAATTTCAACATTAGAAAATATAGTGCACTATATTAAAGTAGTAATCATCAAAACACTGTATAAATTTACACTTGTTAAAATTGTAAGACACTCTTTTAAGAGCAGAAAATTGCTCTGCTCTTCCATCAAGCTCCAAAAGAAAGTAATGGCCACCAATACTTCCCAGATACCCCGGTCTAGGATGATACCTCTGTGGCATTCTAAGAAAGGAAGAGAAGACAGATTCCCATTTTTGCATGAACTACAAGAGCCCAATACCACTCCCTCTGATAAAAATGGTTCAGCTCCTCAATTGAAATAATATAAGTATCTAAATGCTCTAATTGAGATAGATTACAGGGCTGAAAACTCTGGGACTTTCTTTTTGGAAGGAGGTTAGGCCAAGCCCTCCCATACCTATCTTGCCACTGAAAAATCTAACAGCACCAGCCCATCACCACCTTTTTCCAGCATAAAAAATGGCCCAATTCCTTCACCATGCTACAAAAGAAAATAATGGTCATATACACTTCCCAAGTAGCCTGATTCAGGCTGATATTTCTTCGGCATTCTCAGAACAAAAAGGGGGGGGGACAAGATTACCTTTTCTGTATGAACTATAGCAGCCCAATATCACAACCTATATTCTTTGACAGAAGCATCCAAAATTTATAATTTAACCTTATCAAACTTCCATAGCATCAAATTTGTTTTAAATTTATAAACCCAGGACCAAGCAACCACATATGGCTGTACAACACCTCAATATTTTATGGTAATATCACAAGAAATTGATGGGACAGAAATCTATCCAGCTCAGTGAGTGAAAACTCAACTTGTACCAAACCACAGCCCCCCAACAAATCCTTAGATATCGACTTTAGTAACACCATGAAAAGATTTAACTATAATTTCAATTTTACTCTTGTTTATATAACTTTTAATAATACCTTTTTCATTTGTGTAGTAACAAACATGAAGTAAATTTTCTTGTGCCTGCAAGAAGCAGGTTATGGTAGTAGATGGGAAGTTGGGAAATCTGGTAATTTGATCCACACTGGTGGTAGAATTGGTGTTTGAACACTAGATGCATGATACAATTGTATTATGATCAAAAAATGTGGTAAATCACTATGTTCTGATAATATTTTTTTTCATTTTAAAAAGACATTACTTTAAGTTAAAATCAGAAGTGAAAGTGGCATTACAGGAACAGTTTAGCTCATGTACTTTTATTTTTGCTTTCAAAAATGTAAAGTTTACATCCTTACTTATCACATTGATTCTGACAACCTTGCCCAAAGGCCCTACCCCATCTACTGTATCAGAATTTGTACTTTAAACAAGATCCATAATGATTATTGCTCTTTATAACTTATTGTGGGTGAGTGAGGGAGTGTGAGAACCACACTCGGTGGTTCTCAGGGTTTATTCCTTTTTCTCTGTTCAGGGATCTCTAGGTCATCTTGTATTTTTTTGGAAGGGCTCAGGAGACTATATGATACCAGGGATTGAAACTGGGTCAGCTACATGCAAGACAAGCATTTCACATGTTGTTAAATATTTCTAATCCCATAGTTTATCTTATTTTTTGTTTTAAAAAAGAAAATATATTAGGGGCAGTGTGATAACACAACTGTAGGGTGTTTGCCTTGCAAGTGGCTGCAACAGGACAGAACTGAGGTTTATCTCTGGAGTCCCTTATGGTCCCCTATGTCAGGAGCTATTTCTGAGTACAGCAGACGTGACCCCTGAGTGTCACCGGGTATGACAAAAGAAAAAAAAGGAAAAAAGATATTAGTGGCTAGTGATCATTCACTTTTGTCTTCAGACTATGCTTCAAGAACATACATTCAGAATAAAAACTATGCTTAGGAAGACAATGCTTCAGACTAGGATTTATCAACCTATTTACAGACATGAAGACAGAAATCAAAGTAAACATCAAGGAGAATTTGAAGTGGCCTTGACAGATAGAATAACATTTCAATTTGCTGTACAAGTAATGGACCCCACAGCAGGAATGGAAGCCAGAGCAACACAATTAGAGCCTACTGGAACCACATATCTCAACATATACTAAGGGAAGGAGGGGGAGGAAAACCTATAAGCTTTAAATTCTGTGTAGTCTAGTGTTTAAAATTATGTAAACTGCTAGAACTACTTTGACATTTTGCATCATGATGATTTGGAATCCCATACAGAAGGGGACATAGTTGCAAACCTCTGGAGCCAGGGAAAGTGAGTAGATTCTCCTGGCCTGCAAAGACATAGTTCTTTACATTCAGCTATGGTAACTGACATGTCATTATTGGAGAGCTAGTGTGTTAAGGTTTATTTTTGTTATTTTTGCTGATACTCTCAAAGTAGTATGCAGTCTGCTGCTTCTATCAGCATTTTTTTTTTTTTGGTTTTTGGGCCACACCAGTGACACTCAGGGGTTACTCCTCGTTATGCACTCAGAAATCGCTCCTGGCTTGGGGGACCATATGGGATGCTGGGAGATTGAACTGCAGTCTGTCCTAGGTCAATGTGTGCAAGGCAAACGCCCTACCTCTGTGCCACTGCTCGTCCTCCTATCATCATTTTTTTGTTTGGTTTTTGGGTCACACCCAGCAGCGCTCAGGGGTTACTCCTGGCTCAATGCTCAGAAATCGCTCCTGGCAGGCACGGGAGACCATATGGGATGCCGGGGTTTGAACCAATGACCTTCTGCATGAAAGGCAAACACCTTACCTCCATGCTATCTCTCCGGCTCCTAAACAGAATTTGAAGGCAGTTTTTTTCCTAAAATTTGTTCAGCTAAAATTATTTCCTTCATCTATGATATATTAGTCCCAGATAATCTCTTGACAATGTGCAGAAAAATTGAAGACCGTTAAAACAAAACACTCGTAGAGATAAATGGAAATTTGCAGCATAATTTTATGTTGCTTCCGCTCAGATAGATCCTATAAAATTTGTAGAAATTTCTTGAGAGGCACAGATTTGTAAAATAACATTTCGTAAGGAAATAATAACAGCAACTCTTTAGGCTCAAGGATGGCAAGTGATTAAAGATCAATTTTTTGTAGAGGTTTCTTCTACTCATTATACTTCCTTGTGCCTTCTACAGACAAAGTATTGAACTGATGTTCTAACTCACACCAAAACAGAGAGACATTTTAGGGTTTTAAAAACTATCAAAGAGGAATGGAAAATAGTGCAGCAGGTTGGATATTTGCTTTATATGCAGTTAACCCTGGCTTGATCCCCTGCATCCCATAAATTTTTCTGAGCACAGAGCCAGGGGTGACGCCTGAGCATCACCAAGTGTGGCCCAAAATAACAAAAAAGAAATTCTTAAATAAAAATGATCAAAATTGGAGCCAGAGAGATAATTAAGGGTATTTGCCTGATACACATTCAACCTGAGTTCAATCCCTGACACCCTATATGGCTCTAAATACTGCCAAAATGATCTCTGAGGGAAGAACATATACTCAACCCATTGAGCTATCTAACTGTCTCATGGAAGCTTCTTTTTTTTGGGGGGGGGGCACACTCTTTGACATTCAGGAGTTACTCCTGGCTATTTACTCAGAAGTTGCTCCTGGCTCCGGGACACCAAGGATCCGATGGAAACAAGGCCTATCCTAAATCAGCACCATGCAAGGCAAACACCCTACCACTGTGCTATCACTCCGGCCCCTCATGGAAGCATTTTTTAATAAATATTTTTAATATATTTTATTTAAACACCTTGATTAAATACATGAATGTGTTTGGGTTTCAGTCATGTAAAGAACATCACCCATCACCAGTGCAACATTTCCATCATCAATGTCCCAAATCTCCCTCCTCCCCACCCAACCTCACCTGTACTCTAGATAAGCTTTCTATAACCCTCATACATTCCATTATTAGGATAGTTCAAAATGTAGTTATTTCTTTAACTTAACTCATCCCTGCTTGTGAGCTTCATGAGGTGAGCTGTAACTTCCAGCCCTTCTCTCTTTTGTGTCTGAAAATTATTATTGCAAGAATGTCTTTCATTTTTCTTAAAACCCATAGATGAGTGAGACCATTCTGCGTTTTTCTCTCTCTCTCTGACTTATTTCACTCAGCATAACAGATTCCATGTACATCCATGTATAGGAAAATTTCATGACTTCATCTCTCCTGATAGCTGCATAATATTCCATTGTGTATATGTACCACAGTTTCTTTAGCCATTTTTCTGTTGAAGGGCATCTTGGTTGTTTCCAGAGTCTTTTATGGTAAATAGTACTGCAATGAATATAGGTGTAAGGAAGGGATTTTTGTATTGTATTTTTGTGTTCCTAGGGTATATTCTTAGGAGTGGTATAGCTGGGTAGTATGGGAGCTCTATTTCCAGTTTTTGGAGGAATCTCCATATCGCTTTCCATAAAGGTTGAACTAGATGGCATTCCCACCAGCAGTGGCTAAGAGTTCCTTTCTCTCCACATCCCCGCCAACACTGTTTGTTCTCATTCTTTGTGATATGTGCCAATCTCTGGGGTATGAGGTGGTGCCTCATAGTTGTTTTGATTTGCATCTCCCTGATGATTAGTGATGTGAAGCATTTTTCATATGTCTTTTGGCCATTTGTATTTCTTCTTTGTCAAACTGTCTGTCCATTTCTTCTCCCCATTTTTTGATGGAATTAGATGTTTTTTTCTTGTAAAGTTCTGTTAGTGCCTTGTATATTTTGGAGATTAGCCTCTTATCTGATGGGTATTGGGTGAATAGTTTTTCCCACTCAATAGTGACTCTTGTATCCTGGGCGCTATTTCCTTTGAGGTGCAGAAGCTTCTCAGCTTAATATATTCCCATATATTAATCTCTGCTTTCACTTGCTTGGAAAATACAGTTTCCTCCTTGAATATTCCTGTAGTATCAATGTCCTGGAGTGCTTTGCCTATGTGTTGTTCTATATATCTTATATATGTTCCTATATATCTAGAAACAATAAACTCATATAGCAAGGTGGCAGGCTACAAAATTAACACACAAAAATCAATGGCCTTTCTATACACCAATAGTAATAAGGAAGAAATGGACATTAAGAAAATAACTCCAACGAAACAACGCCTGCCCAGTGGGGCCCGACTGTGAAGAATTGTGAGTGCTGCCTGTGTGTGTCTGTCTCCTGTCCTGTTGCGTGAAACTCTTGGGAGTGGGCTGAAAAGAGGCTCCAGAAAACTCGCTATCCTAGAAACTCATTCTAGGGCGGGAATGCCAAGGAACTGCTTCATAACGTGAAAACCGGCTATAAGCAGTACTTTGCAGAAGCCAGGTCCCCTGTTTGTGATGTCAGGCTGGGAAAATCTATGAAACTATGCCTGCCCAGTGGGGCCCGACAGTGAAAAATTGTGAGTGCTGCCTGTGTGTGTCTGTCTCCTGTCCTGTCACGTGAAACGCTTCGCTACGCAGCCATACACTCTTTCTAAGGAAAGAACACCATCGCAATAAGAAGAAAAAAATCACACTAAGAACTGTGCTGGATCACTGAAGCCCAGCATTTCTCTTCGGACTGTCTTCTATGCTTCGTGCTCAGGCCTAAGATTTGATCCTGTGAGAGGCTTCATCCACGGAGGACTCCCCTCCCTTGGAAGCAAGTCGACCCACCCAGAAAGGGTGGAGCCAGAGGAGTGTGGCTGCATACATCATTTAGCCAATGAATACCACCACAACACATAGAAAACCCCACAATACAAGTGTGACAATGGGGAAACAACGCAGGCCAGCATCAGACATAGAGAATGATGACCAACCAACTAATCAACCTCTCAGATAAGGACTTTAGACAAGCAATATGGAAGATGCTCAAAGAACTAAAGAAACCATGGATCGAGTTGAACACAACACTAACAAGAACCAAGTAAATATGAAGACAGAAATCACAAAACTCCAAACTGAAATAACATTTCAATGAACAGGCCTGAAAAACTCAGTAAATGAAGTGAATGACAAAATGGATAAGCTCTGGACAGGGTAACAGAAGCTGAGAATAGAATTGGTGCTGTGGAAGATGAGATAAATAACAATTCCATACAGTGGGAGAGATTAGAAAAAAACTTAAAGCAAATGAACAGACAATGGAAAAATTAGTCAAAGAATGGGAACAGATGAAAATAGAAGTCTAAATAAGCTCAACAGAAACAACTTAAGAATCATTGGAGTCCCAGAGACACAGGAAGAAAATTTCCAGGAAGAATTAATGGTCAAGAACATCATTATAGAGAAACTTCCAGAGCTAAAGAATATATGTGATCAAATCCTGCATGCTCGAAGAGTACCAACCAAAAGAGACCCCAGAAAAAATACCCCAAGACACATCCTAGTCACAATGATGAATCCCACAGATACAGAATTCTGAAAACAGCAATATCAAAAAGAAAAATTACATTCATGGGAGCATCCTTGAGATTTACAGCAGACCTGTCACCAGAAACACTCAAGGCCAGAAAGCAGTGATGGGATATTGTGACAAGACTGAATGAAATGAATGCTTCACCTAGAATACTGTACCCAGCAAAACTCACTTTCCAGTTTGATGGAAGAATACATGGTTTCACAGACAAAAAACAGCTCAGAAACTTTACAGACACAAAACCAGTCTTAAGAGAAAAACTGAAAGACCTAATTGAAGACAAGACAAATCAAAAGACACACCAAATTTCTATATAAAGATGGCATTAAATCCCAGGAGAATTCTTTCTCTCAATGTCAATGGACTAAATGCACCAGTTAAGAGACACAGAGTGGCTAAATGGATCAAAAAACTTAATCCAACCTTATGCTGCCTACAAGAAATGCATCTGAATAGTGAGAACAAACATAGACTCAAAATAAAAGGCTGGAGGAAAATTATCCAAGCAAACAACACCCATAAAAAAGCTGGAGTGGCCATACTAATATCAGATAATGCAAACTTTATACTCAGGAAGGTTTAAGGGACAAAGATGGACATTTTATATTAATCAAGGGGTATGTAGAGCAGGAAGAAATAACTCTCCTAAACATATATGCACCGAATGAGGGGCCAGCAAAATATTTAACACAATTGTTGACAAATCTGAAAAATAATATCAATGACAACACAATAATTGTGGGGGACCTCAACACGGCTTTGTCAACATTGGATAGGTCAACCAGACTGAAACCCAACAAGAATATACTAGACCTGAGGAGAGAAATAGAAGAAAGAGACCTAGTGGATATATATAGGACACTCCATCCCCAGAAACCTGGATACACATTCTTCTCCAATGTACATGGGACATTCTCCAGGATAGACTACACGCTGGCACATAAAACATACCTCCATAAGATCAAGAGGATAGAAATTTTGCAGACTACCTTCGCTGACCACAAGGCTCTGAAATTATTTGTGGATTCCAAAGGGACACAGAAGAAAAACTTTAACACCTGGAAGTTAAGCAGCCTCATACTAAATAACCAGTGGGTTCGAGATGAAATCAAGGAGGAAATCAAAAGGTTCCTGGAAACAAATGACAATAAAGACACAAACTATCAGAACTTATGGGACACAGCAAAAGCAATACTGAGAGGAAAATTTACAGCTTTGCAAGCACACATCAGGAAGGAAGAAGGGGTTTACCTGAGTAGCTTAATGACACAGCTCATAGTACTAGAAAGTGCTCAACAAAAGGACCCAAAAATAGAGAGACAGAAGGAAATAACAAAGCTGAGAGCAGAAATCAACGAAGTGGAAACCCAAAAAACAATTGAAAGATCAACGAAAGCAGAAGTTGGTTCTTTGAAAAAATAAACAAGATTGATAGACCACTGGCAAAACTAACAAAGAAAGAGAGAGAGAGAGAAACTTGATAACTCGTATTAGGAATGAAAAAGGAGAGGTCACTACTGATATGGCAGAGATTCAAAAGGTAATCAGAAACTAATTTGAGAAACTCTATGCCACTAAAAATGAGAACCTGAAAGAAATGGATAAATTATTGGTCTCTTATAATCTTCCACAGTTGAAGGAGAGGATGTAACATATCTAAACACCCCCATCACTATTAACAAAATTAAAATGGTAATCAAATGTCTGCCCAAAAACAAAAGCCCAGGCCCAGCTGGATTCACTAATGAATTCTTTCAAACTTTCCAAGAGGAACTACTACCAATCCTGGCAAGACTTTTTCATGAAATTGAAAAAACAGAACACTTCCAAATAGCTTTTATGAAGCCAACATCACCTTGATACCTAAACAAAACAGAAATGCTACTAAAAAAGAAAATTACAGACCAATATCACTGATGAAAGCAGATGCAAAGATCCTCAACAAAATCCTGTCAAATAGGATTCAGTGCCTCATTAAGAAGATTATCCACTATAATCAAGTAGGTTTCATTCCAGGAATGCAAGGATGGTTTATCATCCGTAAATCTATCAACATAATACACAACATCAACAACAAGAAAAATAGAAATCACATGACCATATCAATAGATGCAGAGAAAGCATTTGATAAGGTCCAACACCCATTCTTGATCAAAACTCTCAGCAAGATGGGAATGGAAGGAACCTTTCTCAATATAGTTAAGGCATCTACCGCAAGCCAGAGGCAAATATTGTCCTCAATGGAAAAAACAACTGAAAGCCTCTCCTCTAAATTCTGGCACAAGACAGGCTGTCCTCTCTCACCACTCCTATTCATCATAGCACTGGAAGTACTTGCTATAGCGATTAGGCAAGAAAAAGATATCAAGGGAATACAGATAGGAAAGGAAGAAGTCAAGCTCTCGCTGTTTGCAGATGACATGATACTCTACCTAGAAAACCCTAAAGCTCTACGAAAAAGCTTCTAAAAACAATGACTCACATAGCAAGGTGGCAGGCTATAAAATTAACAGACAAAAATCAAAGGCTTTTCTATACACCAATAGAAATAAGGAAGAAATGGACATTAAGGGCCCAGAGAGATAGCACAGTGGCGTTTGCCTTGCAAGCAGCCGATCAAGGACCAAAGGAGGTTGGTTGGAATCCTAGTGTCCCATATGGTCCCCCGTGCCTGCCAGGAGCTATTTCTGAGCAGACAGCCAGGAGTAACCCCTGAGCACCGGCGGGTGTGGCCCAAAAACAAAAACAAAAAAAAGAAAAGAAATGGACATTAAGAAAACAACCCCATTCACAATAGTGCCACACAAACTCAAATATCTTGGAATCAACTTGACTAAAAATGTGAAGGACCTATACAAAGAAAACTATAAAACTCTGCTCCAAGAAATAAGAGAGGACACACAGAAATGGAAACACATATCTTGCTCATAGTTTGGCAGGATTAACATAATTAAAATGGCAATACTCCCCAAAGCATTGTACAGATTTAATGCGATCCCTCTAAAGATACCCATGACATTCTTCAAAGAAGTAGATTAGGCACTTTTGAAATTCATTTGGTATAATAAACAACCTAGAATAGCTAAAGCAATCATTGGGAAAAAGAATATGGGAGGAATTACTTTCCCCAACTTTAAACTTTACTACAGAGCAATAGTTATCAAAACAGCATGGTATTGGAATAAAGACAGACCCTCAGATCAGTGGAATAGGCTTGAATACTCAGAGAATGTTCCCCAGACATATAATCACCTAATTTTTGATAAAGGAGCAGGAAATCCTAAATGGAGCAAAGAAAGCCTCTTCAACAAGTGGTGTTGGCACAACTGGCTAGCCACTTTCAAAAAATTGAACTTAGACTCCCAGTTAACATCATGTATGAAGAGAAAATCTAAATGGATTAAAGACCTCAATATCAGACCTGAAACTATAAATATTTTTTATTGTGACCAAAGTAAATTACAAATCTTTCACAGCAGTATTTAAGGTACACAGTGACAATAAATCAAGGCCATTAAATCTGCCACTGAAAATTCATGAAGAAGACATAATCCCTGAGAAAGAATTCACTGTCTCCTAAAAATGAAAGTGTGAAGAAACAAATTACAGCACTATGTAGTGAGTAATACGCCCAGAGAGAAAAGGAAACATCCATTCATATTTGATAATAAGATGTAGCTACATTTTAGTAATTGACACCCATAGCTCTCCTCTACCACTGACATTCAGAAGATAGTTTGCTAAAAATAGACTTTACCTTCACCAAATGGTCTCATTTACATAGGACAAAAACATCAGTATATGGATGGTATATACGGACAGTCATTGAATGTAAAGATGAAATCTAGAGAGGTAGGGCCGGAGAGATAGCACAGTGGCGTTTGCCTTGCAAGGAGCCGATCCAGAACCTAAGGTGGTTGGTTCAAATCCCGGCGTCCCATATGGTCTCACATGCTTTCCAGGAGCTATTTCTGAGCAGATATCCAGGAGTAACCCCTGAGCGCTGCCAGGTGTGGCCCAAAAACCAAAAAAAAAAAAAAAAAAAAAAATTTTCAGGTAGGTAAATTACCATTGCTGAGCCTTGACTTGGTTATGAAGGCTGGTGAAAGGAATGTGCTTATTATTGGTATCATTTTAAATGCTTTAAAAGATTTTCACTTTGAGGATGTAATCCTCCCTTTCTCTATTAATACTTTTGCATTACTATCTATGCACAGAAAATGAAAATAAGAAAAGGAAAGTCTTGCTGCTCTCTCCTTACTTTCAGGTCTGTTCAAATATTGCTTTCTGACTCACTTTGGTCATCTCACTCACACCCCTGAATTCCAAACCCCTTCTCTGGTTTATCTGTTTTCATGGCACTGATATGAATAAGGTTTTTTTTTATTTCAGTTATTTTCCAAACTAACTTTTTCTCCCTCATTTATAGTAAGATCTTCAGGAGAGCTAGTAGTATTTCCTGGTCCTACCCACACTCACTGACTGAATGTATTTTATGCTTTTACTGTGATTATTGTCCTTAGGAAGGGATCATACATCCTTTAATTTTTTTCTAATTCTTGGTAAAAGTTTTGAAATGAATTAATATTATCTTCATCTGTATTTTACCTTCTCATTAAGAAGAAATGAAAAACATTTTATCATGGGGCCGGAGAGATAGCATGGAGGTAAGGTGTTTGCCTTTCATGCAGGAGGTCATCAGTTCGAATCCGGCGTCCCATATGGTCCCCCGTGCCTGCCAGGAGCAATTTCTGAGCGTGAAGCCAGGAATAACCCCTGAGCACTGCCGGGTGTGACCCAAAAACCACACAAAAAAAATTTTTTTATCTGAAATTCCAACATGAAAGCTACAGGGGAAGTAGAAAGGGCGAGTGAAATCAGGCCAAAGAACTGGAAAGCCTTGGATAGGCAGGTGGAGTGACCAAGTGTCTGCATTGTGACCTCTCTACAGTTTGTTCCTTCAGATGCAGGACAAATGCCTGATCTAGAGGTCATTGGCTCATAAAAGTTTCTTGATCCTGTAGCACTGCATTTCCCAAGCAACAGAGCCCAAAAACTTATCCTTGCCCTTCTATCCAGCTCATGTTTTTATCTGTTCCCTACTTAGGTTACAGCCAATTCTTTGCTGAAACAACTTGGCTTTTTGTTTGCCTTGGGAACCAGACTCTTTTGAGTTGAAGCCATAAAAAGGATGGAATCCATTACCTGATACTTTTCTATGAAACTATTCAAACCAGTTTGCAGATGGAGCCCTTATGTACATACTGCCAATAGGGTGCTGGCATCACTAGTGAGCAAGCCATGAATGTAGTACATGTGAAAGTAGACCTGAGAGGACTGTGCATTTGTCCTTTCTCCATTATTTCTCTGCTTTATTTACAATCTAGAGTCTTTGTCTTGAGTGAATGATTGTAGAAGCACAACCTGATTCATATCTCATCTCCAAGCACCACCATGGTATCATGCAGGAAATGGTTGTCACATCGGTCCAAAGAGAAAGCCCCTGGAATCTTCTGATTACTCAACCCCAACCATTATCGTGCTATAAGTTCTTACTTAAATTGTGTGCCCTTTATGTGTCTCAGTTTCTTCATCTGCAAACTAAAAATCTTCAATGTGTTTAAAAATTTTCTGCCCAAATCTGTTATTCCTTGAATGAAGATTAACAGTGACATCTTGTGGCAGACACTGGACCAGGGCTTCCATTTTTTGAGTACACAGACTAGAAGTTTTGATTGAGTTTGAGCTTTTTGAAGTTTTAATTGGGGGGGGGGTGGACAGGGAGAGTTTGAGATTTTGAACACTTGATAAGCTTGGTCATTCCACCTTTTTTATCTAGCTCTTCCCAGAACTGGTGAATTGGTCTTCCACCAGTTTTGGAAAAGTGCTTTCATTTTTTATTCACAAGCTCTTCTTGGCCTTCTTTGCATATGTTGCTCTAAAATCAAGATAAAAGCAGAATTATAGAGCCCACCACAAGAACTATGTATGGGTGGTGAAATTTTTGGTTTGATATAAATGAAGTTTATTTTTTGGCCCTCAGTGCTTTGAGGAGTGGCAGTAAATCTCTAAAAATGGTGTTGGAGAGACCAGCAGGGTAGGAAAGAGAAGTCACTGATTTTGATTGTTCTTCATTTGTGAAATCACCAAACTATACTTTTTATATGCCTTCATTTTCCAATTAATAAAATGAAGTTGCCACTCAAACTGCATTTAGGTTCCTAGTTGTTCAGTCATCAAAAATTTAATTAAAAAGTAAATAAAAGATGAAAAAAGACTTATTAAACATCATCCCTGTGTCAAATTCCAAGTATCAACCTGTGTCAATGATGCAGACTTGTTCTTGTTTGATGGAGCCAGGAAATCTTGAGCCCTCAGTCAGATAAGCTCTCAGTAATCAATGGGTTCACAATTTGGTCCACAAACAAACATCTTACAAGGCCAGAAGGAATTTTGACAAAGAAGGGGACACCTCAATCTAGATCTTATAGAATTAGGGCATATGACCAGAAGGAGTATAAAACAAAACTATCTTGACCCAGTCCCAACCTCTTCCTAATATCACCCTTTTGCCTAGTTTCCTATTGTAGTAAAACTTTTCAAAAATACCAATTTTGGGGCCCGGAGCTGTGGCACAAGTGGTAGGGCATTTGCCTTAAACACACTAACCTAGGACGAACTGAGGTTCAATTCCCCAGCATCCCATATGGTCTCCCAAGCCAAGAGCAATTTCTGAACACATAGCCAGAAGTAACCCCTGAGCATCATTGGTGTGGCTCAAAAACAAAAAAACAAAAGAAAATAAAATACCAATTTCAAAGAGGGGTGTTTTGTATTTTTATATATAACTAAAACCCAACTACAAACATGCTTGTAATTATGGTTCTTAAATAAAGATATTTATTTTTAAAAAATACCAATTTTCTGCTCTATTCTCAAACTCCACCAACTCTGCCTACTTCTTGTTCAAACTATTGAAGTACATTGACTTGATATTGCTATTGCCCCTTAATTATCTTCGATAGTGATGATGCCACCTTGACATCATATTCCAAAGCCCGTAACATTGCAGTGTCAACATTGTCGTACTTTCCTTCTTAGAGTCACTCACCACAATGAGATCCTCTGTCTTGCTGGAAGTTTTATTTTCTCGGCTTCAGGGACACTTTTCTGCCAGCTGTGAAGACTCATTTTATTCTTAAAAGAGATGTAATCCAAGCCACAAAAATTCATGGGTACATTGGTTTTGCAGCCCAAAACTCTGGGCACTCTTGGTAAGAAGGGATGGGGCTGGACAAGTTCCTACTCTGCCAAAGTCTTGGCAGTTGCATACACACCACACAAACACACCCAGTCAATAGCTCAAGTTCACCATATTCCCACTTATCTCTGTAGAAACACATGACTAACAAAAAACCCCAGGTATACGATTTTTCAGATTGAGAACTCTTTATTTTCTTGGAATGAGGGTGAGCAGCCTTCCTTAGCCCCTCAGTACTTTCGAAAACCTGGCAGCCATAAAAACATTCGCTAGCCACTCATCGTCAGCTTAGCTCCATAGATCCTCTAAATTCCTGGAGTGCTTGATCATATACTCAGCAGCATAATACCTCCCAATTTTTCAATACTGACATCCCAAGAGGAATGTACCAAATTAGATGTCAAAATAGCATAGAAACCAAAAAAGGTTAACAAACAAAACCAATAACACTGAATTCTTAACTAGCTTAGTAAATCTGATAATGACTTAATGACCCTATTGTGAGCTACAACAATTTTTCACACATTTTCTTTTATTGAAGGCTTTTTTTTTTTTAGTAATTTCCTTACCATTTAATTGTAACAAACAATATAAAATACATTATTCTGTGCCTGCCAAGGGGCAGGCTTGGTGGTAGATTTATAAAATGGGAACAATAGTGGAGGAAATGTTACTCTGATGGTGGGATTGGTGTTGAAACATGGAAGCCAGCAACAACTCTATTATGAATAAATCAGTTTGTAAACTACTGTGTTTAAATAACATAAAACAAGTTAAAAGAAAAAAATAAAATTGGTTCAAGAGTCAATATTGGATAACCAAGAGTTGGACACAACCTAAGTGGATTTTTAAAAACTATGGCATATATGCATAATGAAACACTATTTGTTTGCACTTTAGAAATATATAATGGGCCAGAGACACAGCAGAAATGGTGAGGCTCTTACCTTGCATTTGATCCTAGTTTGATCACTGGCACAGTATGGTCCCTGAGCACAGAGTGAGAATTAGCTCTGAGTATTGTTGGGCATATGGGAAAAAGAAGAGAAAGGATGAGGAGGAGGAAGAGGAAGAAGAGAAAGAAAGAAGAATGAAGGAGGAGGAGAAGAAGAAGAAGGAGAAGAAGAAGAAGAAGAAGAAGAAGAAGAAGAAGAAGAAGAAGAAGAAGAAGAAGAAGAAGAAGAAGAAGAAGAAGAAGAAGAAGAAGAAGAAGAAGAAGAAGAAGAAGATGATGATTGATGATGAAGGAAGAAGAGGAGGAGAAGGAGGAAGCAGAAGAGGGGGAAGAGGGAAAGGGGGAGGGGGAGGGAGAGAAGGATGAGAAGGAGGAAGAAAAGAAAGAGAAGGAGAAAGAGAAAGAGGAAGAAGAGGATGAGAAAGAGGAGGAAGAAGAGGAAGAGGAGGATAAGGAAGAGGCAGAAGAATCATTTGTAACAACACAGATGGACCTAAAATATATTAAGCTAAATGAGTTAAGTAACAAGAAGAAAGATACTTTATGATTTAATTCATAGGTGCTACATAAAGAAACAAAACAAATAACTAAAAGCAAATGTTTGAACTTTTAGATCAAACTAGTGATCACCAGAGGGAATGGGGAAGAAGAGAGGAAAAATGAGTTAAAGTGACTCAGTTGTATGATTATGAGTGGAATTAAGGCAGTGCGTGGTGAATTGAATGTAGCCTATACACACTGAATAAAATTGATGTACACCTGAAACTTCTTTGGTATAAAGCCCAATGTGTTTATATATATATATATATATATATATATATATATATATATATATATATATACACACACACACACATACATAAATCACATTTAAAAATATTTTTGCATGAGTCCATGAAGGTGTGTCAGCTCAACTGTGACCTTAAATGTATTTCCTAGCTTGGAAGCTTGGAAGAATCAAATATTATCAGAATCATTGTGAAAAAAGTAAAAAAGAGGCTTCATGAAGACTGGAGAGGATGCCTGGATGCTAACTTGGTAGATTATTGACACCAGCACTGAAAGGTTGGAAGTATCTGAGGCAAGGGAAGAGAAGACCAAGCACTGCTGGGGTTAATTGTTCACCAGTGATGGAGGATCCGGATGGGAGGGCAACAGTGGGAGTGAAACATTGACCAGTTCTGATTTAGATGCAGGAATGTGCTAGGGAGGCACGGAAAGGTCAGGGAGCAGGCGGCACCTGAGACAGCTCCCATGGGCAAAATTCCTCTCCCAGAGACACAGAGGAAAAGGGAATGTGTTCTGAAGAGAAGAGAAGGGCCTCTGGCCTCAATGTACATTTATTTTGCCAACTCCTACAGCTATTTCCTGGGCCTGTTCAAGGGAGGAAAAATAACCCAGTGAGGTCATCGTTGATTTTACAACTCCAAACTTGACTAGATTCTAGAGAACTGCTAGGGGTAGGGAAAGAAAGATGAATATATAAGATAACACCCTCCCCTCAAACCAAGCAGGAAAATGTCATTGCTAAGCCTGAAAGCCCCGAGACATGGGTTCCGTGTTTTCCCACCCCACAGTCCTACCTGGTAATTTTAAGTAATTAGTAACCCTATAAACCTCAGTTTACTTAATTGAAAAGGAAATAACATCTACCCTACTAGATTATTACAGTGATTATATGATAATGAGGAATACCTAGTTCTAGCAAAGACTTGAAGGAAGGCCAATACCATTTCTTCAAGTGGCCCAAGGATGTCCTAGAAACAGGTTCAAGGTCACTTCTATGATTTGACTTAGTACATCTCCATAACTTTCCACCACTCTTATTTCTCCTCCCTCACCCACCTTAGTTGGCTTTTCAATTTGAGACACTTTGGGAACAAACATCCTGGACACTGAAGGCCAAAAGGCCATGTTTTGTTCCTTAGTATTTTCTGCTGCCCTTAGAACACTAACCCTGCAAAAGCATTCCTTTAAGAAAAACAGCCAGAGTAATGATGGGAGTTGACACTGGTGGGGGATTTGGTGTTGAAATATTATATGCCTAAAACTCAACTATCAATAACGGTGTAAATCATGGTACTTTAACTAAATTATAAAAATATTTTTAAGAAAAGGAAACCAGCCAGAGCACATTGTTTCTTGCCTGGGTTAGCCCTTTACCCAACGGGGTCCAGCCTGATCACCCCTGACACCAATTCACTGGAAGCACATTGCTTCTCTCAATTTTTCTTAAAACACAGAACAAAAGTTTGTTGGCTAGCTGCCAAGTTTCTGTTATGGAGACTAAGGTTAAATTTCTCTCAGACTCGTTTGCAGAACCCCTGAAACTGGACTGCAACGTGATTTACATTTTTTCTTGGCAGGGAATTAACCAAGTGGGAATTACCTCTAAAAGTGTGTGTGTGTGTGTGTGTGTGTGTGTGTGTGTGTGTGTGTGTGTGTGTGTGTGTGTGTGTGCATGCTTCCTGATCTCTGAGCAAATTGATAAGATTCTTCTCAATGATTGATCAATTTGAGGGGTAAAAATCAAGATCCAGGAAAAGGGATTTACAATATGACAACATACTGAGTTTTTATGACTCCATTTTAAATTTTATTTTGTCTTCCAGGCAGAAGGAGAGGCAGAATCAGGCAAGGAGCTTCAATACTGTCAAAGAAAGACACTCCAACTCTTCCTGGAAGAATATGATAATAATATCTACCATTTCATAGCACTTGCTATGTGCTTGGCTTATAGTGCTTGCAGCAACCCTTCTGGTTAAATTTTTTTTTTATGTTTGAGAAAGTGTGACAGAAAACTCACAGAGGCAATGACTTCTGCAAGCCTACGCATTGGAAGGCTTGGAACATGGATTACATGACACATCTGTTTGTTTGCAGGTGTGCAGAATTCCAAGTCTATAACTGAAATGTCTTACACAATGATCTCTCATGCAAATATCGGGCCAGAGACAAGTACAAGGGTAAAGGTGCTTGCCTTGCATACAAAAATAACTGAGTTCAATCCCCAACACCCACCAAGAGTGTTTGTCAGCCCTACCAGGAGTGATTCCTGAGATGAGAGTCAGGAGTATGCTCGGAGTACAGCCAGGTACAGCCCAAATACAAAAAAAAAAAAAGATGGATGCTCTGCTATCATGTTCAAAACCAGAAATGATTAAGTGAGGCTTTGCCCAATCCTTCCTCCGTCAAAAGTATATGTGTGTGTGTGTGTGTGTGTGTGTGTGTGTAAGTTCTGGATAGAAAATTACCCAGACAAATTTGTGAGTGGAAAAAGCACTGTGCAGAGGATAATTAGTTTAGCCATGCATGTGCAGCAGTTAGATACATTATTATCCATAATACCAATGATAATATAGTACTACAAATAGTACTCACAAGAGTAATAGCTATATATAAAAATAAATTACCAATGTGCTGTATTAGAACATATAGTATAAGGTGTGTGTTAAATTGTGTATAGGTATTGAAAATTCTGTGGATAGGTTGAAGAGATAAACACTAGAGTGATTAAAGATTTGTCTAGCCCAGAGCTGACTCTGATTTGTTCTCTGAACACCACCAGGAATGATTTCCTGAGCGTGAAGCCATGAGTGAACCCTGAGCATAGCTGAGTATTGCCCCAAAACAAAAATAAATAAACAAATAAGTAAAATAAAATAAAGTAAAAATATATTAAGACTCTAAAAAATTGTTATGAAATTATTATCAAGGGGGGCTATTTATTTGTTCTTTTTATGTAGATGAAAAACCAGATAAATGGGAACAGAGATAATAATACAACTTTTCACTCAAAATTTTTTGAAGATTTTGAAACACATGAATGTGCTACCTATTTACTAGTTCAATGGTATATTATTTTAAAAACAATAGTACATTTAACATTATGAAGTTCAGAGAAATACAGGAACAGAAAAAAGTAGGAAAAGAGTCCCCAGGACTTATCACAAGAGCAGAAAATAAGTAGAAAAAAGTTCCTGAAGAACTATGAAAGGAACTATGACATTTTCTGTAACCATAGTGCTTAAATAAAGAAATTATTAGAAAAAAAAGTCTCCAGGATCATTGGGGGGGGGGAGGGGGAATTCCCTGAAAAACAACGTCAGAACTGAAACTTAAAGGAGAAATAGACTAAGTTTAGGCGAATGGGTAGAGGATTGTTCTTTTGCCTATGTTCCTGGAAGGAAAAGAGTTTCTTCACAGGCTAGGAAAGAAACAAATCCAGTAAAGCTGAGGAATAAGAGAACCAGTAGCTGAATACAAAGGCAGAATCCAAAGTGAGGTATCAAATTACTTACGTTGTGTTTTTTAAAAAGGGGAGGAGGAGGAGACTTAATCCTAAAGGCAGGAGGGGAAGTTCTTGGAAGCATTTAAGCAGGAAAGTGTGGGGATCAAGGTTATGTTTTGAATAGATTGCCCTCAAGTCCGAGAAATGACCAGAGGAAGAAAGAATATATGTTGACAACTCATATATTTGACAAACTGTTTTGGAGAACTATTTGTTGGCTTCTAATAAATTGAACATACACCTACCTACCCTATGACCCAGCAATTTTGTTCTTAGGTATTTATCTAAGTTAAATGAAAACATGTGTTCATAAAAGAATTTGTATAAGAGTTTTTATGGCAGTCCAATTTTAATAGCAAAAACTATGCCCAAGCCTCCCACAAATTTATATCAAAAGATAAGAAGATTGTATTTTTATACAATAGAATACTACTCAATAATAAAAAGGAAGGAATTCTTAGCGCATGCAACATAAATTAATCTTAAATCCATGAAAAATACAGAAAACTAAATACTGTCTTATTATAGAGATATAAAATGAACTAGACATGAAATGAATACAGTAAAAATAACCTACTGACAAAGCAAAGGGGAGATATA
The DNA here is from genome assembly GCF_024139225.1 of Suncus etruscus. Lineage (NCBI taxonomy): Eukaryota > Metazoa > Chordata > Mammalia > Eulipotyphla > Soricidae > Suncus > Suncus etruscus. The sequence goes on along the minus strand of NC_064856.1, from coordinate 37,737,509 downwards.
ATAACAGGAAAGGCAACTATAAAGCTCATTACAAACTGTGGAGCCCTGTGCAAAAATGAAGACTAATTTATAACAAATTTGAGGGGGATTGCATGTAGACCATCTGAATTGTCCAAGTTCATTCGTTACAATGAAAGGCTTAGGGTAATATTTATCCTAATTAGTTTATTTGCCAGAAAATAGACCAAATGGCTGCTGAAAATTAACAGAATACTTAATCTTAGGGCAGAAAGGAGGAGTACTAGAATAGTTTTCCACTTCTAAAAAAAATCCTGACTTTTTTTTTAATAATTAGTATTGGAAGGATTAAAAAAAAATAAAGCAGCTTTTGTTGTTGTTGTTGTTCCTGAATGAGGTCACAGGTATCAATGGCATAGCGATCTAGCATTGAGATGGATTTTTCTGGGAATTTTAGGAATATACTTGAGTTGGAAGCATCAGCCTTGAGGTACAGACAAATTTGGAGAAACAGCTCTGTAGAACTGAGTCAAAAGTCAATAGAATAGCTACTTTTGTCTCCTTTCACTAAATATATTTTTATATATGCTTTCTTTTAGATGCTAATAAGTCCCTTCAAATTTTCTTTTGTTTTATGTTGCTTCCCAGCCCTCCCAAATAAAATTTATTTTGAGTAATTAGAAGGCCTCCTTACCTACACTAACGGACTATAAATGACCTTGTAGGGTACTTGGGCCCTCATCCTAGAGTAGGAGTTATCCCTGCATGAGACAGTGTCTTAAATTTGTAAGCTATAAGGGAACTAAAGACTTTTTGAATTTAGTGGGCATTTGCCGTGTTTTATTATTTAGTGCTTTTCATTCCATACCACTTTATTCTAACATTTAGGTCACCATTTCTTTTTTTTTTTTTTTTTTCGGTGTGAAGTAGCACCCACATTACAAGTGAATAGGATTACACATGTGTACACAAATATATATGAACAGATTATATGCACACATATATGTGTGTATAATTATACATACAATCTGGTACTATCTGAGGATGGGCAAATGACTTAGGCTAAACTCACCTGGTAATCTTCTCTGAAATTGGAATTCTCAGGAGAGCAATACAAGAACAGGATGTGATTAGTGGCTATGCCTAGAGACAGCTGAAGTCATTTGTTCCAAAGTATCAGTGCTAATTTGCTTGTCAAGGCATTATTTCTATGGCCCCTTCAAAGCAACCCATTGACTCAACTTCAAAATGTGAAATTTGGGCTGAGGACTTAAAATGACATGTTCATATTTATGTAATGAATTGTTTTCCAAGACAAAATTCAAACCTATATTTTTTCTCTAATCCACTAGTCTTCATTCCATGCCCAAGTATCTTTTATAATTTCCATCAATTCTAAGCTTTAATAAGTCTATAATATTTCTTTAATATTTCAGGTCTCTAGAATCTGTTTCCTTCAATGTTATGCAAAATAGATACATAATTTTAATAGCGTGTTTGTTCTATCTGAGCTTTTGAAGAACAATATCCAGTATCGAACAGTATCCCAGACACTTTTTATACAAGGTTTGGGGGAATAGTATGAAAGTATGTGAAAAGAAAAAAATAGGTATGTGGATAGAAGAATAAAAGGGTCTTTAGCATTAATTTTTTTCTTTTCTTTTTTGTTGTTGAGGGGAGACCAATGGTTAGCATAGCAGAGGTTCCAACAGATGCCTGGACTTATGCTGAACACTTGCCTTTATATCAGCAACACAGGTTGGTAGGTGTTCCCACATCAGAAGTGCAAAGAGAAAGGTTTGGTGAGGCTGAGAAACTTGCCTAGGGTCACAGCATCTGAACCAGATCTCATTTCTTCCACTCTTAACAAATGTGTTGGATCATGGTGGGTAAACCATAGGTCTTTGTTCTTTTTTATTATGATTTCAGAGTTGCACGCATGATTTGGAATGAGTTCACCTTTGCATAATGATGTGACGAGACCACTGGATTATGTATTTATTTATTTTAAAAACATGAGGTAGAAAGCTTTCCTGAGCCCACGAAGAGGAGAGCCGGAGGCACGTCAGAGCCTGTTTTGATTTAAGTGGAATGGCTCCAGCTTGAGTATTAATTTGAGACTGTTTGCTCATGTCACACTATTTTTTCAAATTACTTTCATATGTCTCATTTCATTTATTTTCCTCCTTTTGGCAGAGAAAACTGAGGCCTAGGACTTTAAATGACCTGTCCATGTTCACACAATAAATCATAAGAACCAAAACTCAAACCTGGAGCTTTGCACCATACCCCATGCTTTCTTCCCACTGGGAGAACTATTTTCACACCAATGGAGCTTAACAAAGTGCCTTGGACTGATCCATTCTTATGATTTGATTTAGCCTCATAGGATTATTCTAGCCAATGTTGGTCCCACTTCTTTCTCTTATATAATGTCTTTCTCTATGTGTGTGTTTATTTCATCACTTCCCCCTGCATTTTTTCACTTCTCCCTTTTTCCTTCTCTGTCTTCTCTTACTCCTTACTGCTTTCCTCCCCTCTCTCCTGACTTACAAGCAAAAGTATTTATTTTCTCTATACAGACACAGAATCTTGTTGATAGGGAAGATGAAATAAGAAGGATCTTTTAAATCCCTGGAAACATAATATTTTCTTACAGATTTTTTTTTTATCGTTTGAGTTATTTTGCCAGGCTAATGAGAAAAGATTCTCTAGTCTCCTTATCTCAGGCCAACCAGACGATGCCTTCAAGTTTTTGTTTCTTTTTCCTAGCTGATTCCTTACAAATGCATCCAGAAGGTCACTCTCAGGTCCCCCAGATAGTGGTGGTGATCAATCACAGCTAGGACAACAGTCCCACAACAGATAACCTCCTGGAGAGCGAGAGCAGAGAGAAAGGGTCTGTTGGGAGCCTTAGAACTATGCTCAAAAAGGTTCCATGATAGTGGAATTTATACAGAAGTTCTCTGGATCCTCCATCAACAATCCAGTGCCAGTGGTTGATAGTCCCTTAGTTACTATTCCAAGTATACGTGTACTAATGTATATAAAATATACAAACATTTTCAGTTAATCAGATCATTGCAACTCAACATGCTCTAAACTTGCTTAGAAAATAACAAATCTTAATTCATCAAGAAAAGACTTTATGAACATAGGCAAGTCACTTAACTTTTCTGGGCCTCAACTAGAGAAGTAAAAATAAAGAACTAGTTCATTATTTGAACAAATATGTATTAAGCATCTGCTTTATGATTACTCCTTGTGCTATAAACTAAAATAAAATGTTCAATGGATATAAATATCTTCTGAATTTATGGGGTCTCCGAGATTAATGGTAAATAAGTATAAGTGCAATTTTTTTGTTTTGTTTTTTTGGGTCACACCCGAGAGAGCTCAGGGGTTCATCCTGGCTCTATGCTCAGAAATCACTCCTGGCCGGCTCGGGGGACCATGTGAGATGCCATGATTCAAACCACCATCCTTCCGCATGAAAGGCAAATGCCCTACCTCCATGCTATCTCTGCAGCCCCAAAGTGCCATTTTTCTAATTTTCTTTAAATTAGACATACAGAGCAGGGCTATAATGGTTCTTATTTAACATGCACATTCTCCTTGAAGCCACAGTGTCATTTTTCTAAGTCCTAATGGCAAAATTTAATGTGAAAAATTCTATAGAAAAAAAATGGCAACAACTGGAACCAGGAGCTGATCTTTTGAATTCTTTTCAGCCTTAAAAGCTGGTGTGTATGGTGTTTTAATTTATTTTATTGATCTATTTTCATACTACTGTGACATAGTAATTAGTAATTTCAGACTGCCATTATTAACTGACAATAATTATTGGATCACATACTATTTAATTGTCCAATAATTAAAACGTATGATCACCTATCATCAAATCAAAATCACTTTTTATATTGGATATAAGAAACTAAGGTCTGGGGCCTTATATTCCACTTTTTAATTTCAAATTACCAGTACTGCTTATGAGTCGTGAAGTTCAGTGTCAGCTATATCCTCTGAAAACCAGGTGTGCCCCCCCCTAAAAAAAAATAAGGAACACAGAATCTCAAGACTTTAATTAACCACCCAAGCTCAGACAGCTGGGAAGTTACAAAAGTATAATTTGAACCCCCAGCTGTCAACTCCAAGGCTCATACAATTTCTTATTATTGTGAGTCATAGTAATATAATACTATTACTTCTACTACAACTACTACAACACATAGTAGAAGTAGTGGTAGTGGTAGTAGTAGTAGTAGTAGTAGTAGTAGTAGTAGTAGTAGTAGTAGTAGTAGTAGTAATAGTAGTAGTAGAAGAAGAAGAAGAAGAAGAAAAAGAAGAAGAAGAAGAATTAATGTACATGATTACAGAATGTTAATATTTATGCATTTGTTATACCGAGTTAAAATATCTCCACTTCCAACTAAGTATTAAAGACCCTCCGCCAGGGTGCTTGTGTCATTTCTAGTCTGCTTTATTCCTCCCTTCCACCAAATTTCTCTCTCTGAATTTTTAGCTTTGATTCATTGGCCAGAACACAAGAATTAGTTTTTATTAGATAGTGGCCAGTTCTTGCTTTATTTCCTTTTATATCACATTGGAGTGAAAATATCTAGCATTTGTCCTCTGGCTTATTTTGCTTGGCATGACACCCTCTAGTTCCCTCCTTGTTGTATAGAGTGCAAGATTTCATAATTTCTTATTGCTGAGTAATATTCCAGTCAGTATGTGCACATTCCATAATTTCTTCACCATCTGCCTTTGGCCATTTGGGTTATTTTCCATTCCACTAGTATAAAAGTGCTCAAATGAACATAGGAATATGAGTATCTTTTCAAATTAATGTCTTTGTGTTCATGGGATAAATGCCAAAGAACAAACTTGCTGAATTATATGGTTGTCCTATTTTCAATAATTTGAGACATTTCTGCAGCTTTTATTAGAGAAAGAACCAGGTTAAGAAGGGTTGTTTTTCACTGTGTTTCTTCCAATTCAGTTTGATTTTAGTCTTTTTTGACATACAGCTTTCTTATTGGTATAAACTGGTATCTTATTATCTTTTTCATTTGCATTTCCCTCATGACAGAATATGCTGAAGTCTTTTCATATGCCTTTTGGTCGTCTGTATGTCTTCTTTGAGAAAGTGTCTGTTGAGCTCTGCTCCCTATTTATGGAAGGGGCTGTTTGTTTTCTTTGTAGATGTTGACTTTGATGTGTGCAGAGCTCATGTTCTTTCTATTACATGGTGTTGCTTCAGGGTATGCAACCAGTAAGACCAGCAACATAATTTGCAGGATCAAATGTAAAGTAAAATTATGGATCCTGGGGTTGGAAAGATAGTACAGAGAGTAGGGCACTTGTTTTGCACATGGCTGACCAGGGTTTTATCCCTACACGATGACCCTGAGTCTGCCAGAAATTATTACTGCATGCATAGCCAAGAGTAAGCCCTGAACACCAAAAAATATTTTGCAAGCTCACACTGTTGGCAGGATTTTTCTCTAGCCATGCTTCATGGGCAGATTTCCTGATATCATCCAGTGGGTACAGCATAGAACACTTTTCGCCATATTTGTGAGTACAATTCATAGCTTTACCAGAATCAGGAAGTCTTTTGCTGTAAGGAAAGTTTTTGCGTTATGCCTTGGACTAACAAGGGTTTTAATCTCCCCCTCTTATATTTAGAAACTAGGGACACCATAAAACATATAAGAACCAACCAAAAGTCTCTGAGTCGTTCTATTTGATTTGTTAACCAGTCCTGTAAGTGTGCTGGGCCTAAAAGAGAAAGCACCAAGTTTTGCACCTGTTTTTCTCCTTTGAATTATTGGCTTCTCTCCTTTTTCTCATCTCCCAGAAAAGGATCCATTCCTACAGATACAGGAAAAATTGTGACTACCCTTCTGCTCATCTGTCTTTAATCTAGAAAAGAAAAGATCGCCAGGAACAGCAAGGATGGCCATTTCCAAGTCACTGCTTCTAGGGTGTCATAGGAAGTATGAGTACTAAACACTTGAAAGGAGTACTCTGAAACCAACCTTCTATTTTCTTCCTCTATTGACCACTAGATGTCACAAAAACTCTGTTTAAAAAAATAGCTTCAAAAAAATGATGATTTGATAAAATTAAATCCTCCTAGTATTCAGATTTCCCACTAAAAAAAAATAAAACAACAAACTTTTTTTTAACAAGAGCAAACAGAGCATGTGTTCAAATTTTCTTTCGGAGAGCTCTATAGTATTTATAATTCCTCAAGCTATCTGCTACAGGATCACACATTTGTGTTGAAATAGCCATAGTAATTGTATATTGTACAGGAAATTCCCTTGAATTCACACTATTTATTTAATAAAAAATAATCACTGTGCTTATTTGCATTTATTTCTGAAGGAGGATGTTTTTCCTTCCTCAGAATAAGTTCAGGAAATGGGTGAAGTGTTCAGGAAGTTAGCTAAATGCTGATGTAAATCCAAAAGGAAGGTCTGTTGTTTAAAAAAAATAATAAAGGAAGTGGTTCTCTCTTTCACTTATGGAAAATGTTATACAGAATTTCTACTTTAAAAAAGTAAAAGACCAGAAAAAACAAGTGTGCCTATGATATCTTTTTCTGTGGCTCTGGTTAGGGCACACAGCCTTTTACTTAATAATGGTGGCTAGCAAGGAAAACTATGTCACATAATAAATCTAGATGGTAGATGTGACTGGGATTAAATTTGTCCTAAATTAAGTCCTCACAATCAAATTTACATCACCTCTTTCTCTAAGTATGTCTTGATAGGAAATCCTGAGTCCACAAAAGAGGTTAAGGGCAGAAGATGAGGGGAGAAGGCTAAATACAAGGTATATTTAAATAGGCACTGCACTGTCACCATAAGGATCTGTTTCTTTCAGCTACTGGCAAACTCATGCTATGCCAAAGAGAGAGTATCTGGGTTAAGGTGCTTACCTAAAAATGAGACACAATTGCCAGCATTAATTGGTCCCCTGAGCGCTGCCAAGAGTGCTCCCTGAGCATTGAGTCATATGCCATAAATAAATAAATAAATATATTTAATAAATAAAAATAAATAAATAAAAATGGTAGTGGAATCTAATTCAAAGAAACAGGGGACTGGAGAGATAGCACAGTGGTAGGGTGTTTGCCCTTGCATATAGCTGACCTAGGATGGACGGTGGTTTGAATCCTGGCATCCCATATGGTCCCCCCATGCCTACCAGGAGCGATTTCTGAGCACAGAGCGCTCAGAAATCCTGAGCGCTGCCGGGTGTAACTTTCCAAAAAAAAAAATTTTTTTTTCAAAGAAACACAGGCTCCCAGGGGGTATATTGTCAGTATTACAATCTGTCCTGACCCTTTGGTGCTGAGATAACTCTCTATCTGCAACTTTCAAGGTAGGGGGTGTACCATATCAGGTGTACAAGTAAACAGAAAGATCCTTGCCTCTGAAAGTTTAGAAAGCAAAGATTCAGTTCATTGAACAGTGTCCTCGAGGATGAAGTTGTTATGGTTTCCCTAAAACACACACACATTTTTTCCAACCTTTCCACCACCACCTTTGCTCAGATCTTCATGGTTTTCTATAAAAACTAACTGGACAGCCTGTAGACTACCTTCTTGCTAACCCCCAGTCCATATAGAAGCAGGGACAGTTTAGTAAATGACCATATAGATATAAGAACTTTCTTATTCTCAGTTCTTTGCTGGTTGTCCTATGCTAAGTACAAAGACAGTCCAGCCCTTGAAATCCTTCATGACTTTCTCAGCCCATCTTCTCTTTCACCTCCAGTTCTACTCCAGTCATATTGAATCATAGTTCAGTGCTCTGACCCTTCTCAAATGTCTCCAACAACTTCAATAATTTATTTCCCCTTTCACTTCAGGTAAATGAAGAAGATGAGCATTGGTAATAAGCTTCTAATTTCCAAGAAACAGTGTCTTTGGATTTATGAAGCATAACACCAAAAGAACAAGTATAGGGCTCATAGGACACAAGGTAGACACATACACAAATACCTGCTCAGTATTAGAATGAATCATTACATGCTGGAAAAGGTGGAGACAGCTGCCTGGTCTAATGATCACATCATGAGAGAGTTTTCACATTTACTTATTATATGTCCAATTCATAAAGGAATCTTGATTAGTGAACGAAGACATTTTTTTGACTGAAGAAATAATAGAGCAGGTAGGGAATTTGGTTTGATTGCAGCCAACCCAGCTACCCAGGTTCAAACTCCAGCTCCCATATGGTTCCCTAACTCCTCCAGAAATGATCCCTGAGTGTAGAGCTAGGAATAAATCCTGAGCTCTACCAGATGTAGCTGCCCAACAAGAACAATACCAGCAAAATACACAGAAACACTGAAAAGAAAAGAAAAGAAGAGATAAGAAAAAAGAAGAAAAGAATCAAAAAAGAAAAAAATAGAAAAGAGAGAGCTGGGCTATTCCCCATCTTTCTTATTTCTATTCATGCCTATCTTACACAGGTACCCTTCAATGTGTACTTCTGGAACCAAGGTGAGTAGATCACAATTTAGGAAACACTCTTCACTGTAACTAACACTCAGATGTTATTCATCCAAGTAAAGTAAAAAGTCCTAGGACTTAGGCTGGAACGAAATTACATGGCTAGTGTAGTTGCTCTGTTAGTATGATCTTTCAGGGGGTGCAGACAGTGTGAGGTGGAAGGGGATGGTTTGCTGCCATAGCCTTGTAGAAGAAAAGGTTTGTTGTTCTTTTTTGCTAATCTTGTTTGGGGCCACACCCAGTGAAGCTCAGGGCTTACTTCTGGCTCTACTCAAAAATTGTTCCTGTTGGGGGCCGGGCGGTGGCGCTAAAGGTAAGGTGCCTGCCTTGCCTGCGCTAGCCTTGGACGGACCGCGGTTCAATCCCCCGGTGTCCCATATGGTCCCCCAAGCCAGGAGCAACTTCTGAGCGCATAGCCAGGAGTAACCCCTGAGCATTACCGGGTGTGGCCCAAAAACAAAAACAAAAACAAAAATTGTTCCTGAGAGTTCTTGGATGACCATATGGGGTGCCAGAATTCAGATCAAATTCAGTTGGGTACGTGCAAGATAATTCCTTAACTGCTGTACTATCTCTCCAGCCCCAAGTTTATTGCTCTTGAAGTCTCCCACAGGCCCCTCCTGTCAGAAGTTGGCACTCCATGGACATTTATTAATAACTTCAGCAAATATTTACTAGGTAGCAGATCATTTGTTTTTCCAGATTTACTGTTTTATGCATGTTAATAACAGCTGAATTCTTTCTCCTGGTTGTCATCTACACTTTCAGACTCAGAGTTGGACTTTGTCTTTTTCTATTCTTTAATAATCGTACCCTATCTCCCTTCCCCAGTCTTCTCTAGCAATAGTAGATACTCTTTTGTTAGAGAAAAGGAAGAAAATAAAAGGGGGAGAGACAGTAAGTGCACAGGCAATTTGCACACCATCTTTGAGATGAAATAATTTGCGCTGAGATTTATGTGTAAGCATCTATCCAAGTCCTTGACTACACTGATCCACTGAAAACAAGATCCCTTCAAGTGCCCCATACAACAGAGGATGGTAAGGTTTCCCTCCCTCCTTTGCTCACATTAATGTTTTAACTACTTGTGCTCTGTGTTGAGTCACATTTAAAGATGGACATATCAACAGACCATTCCCGACAGTAGCATGAAGCATCCCAGAGCTGGAAGTACAGAGACATATATTCATCCAAAGAAAGCAAGAACAAAAAGGATATGGAGAGTAGAAGAGTCTGGAAATTTTCCAGAAAGAGGACCTGAGATTTCAGTCTTGAAGAAAGAAAGGTCATAACCTGGATAAGTCTGAGGAAAGAAGTATTCCAAGCAAACAAAAAGCAGATAAAAAAAGGCTGGGAGTGAGAGGAAAGCCTAACAGGTTTTTTTTTTTCTATGCGATTAATCAATTCCATCTCATTGCTTTATAGTCTGTTTATTTCATATGAAGAGAAATGATACAACCCTCAGACATTTGAGAAAAATCAGATAGCCAATCAGTTAATCTCAAAGATTAATATTGATAATATGGAATTGATAATATGGGATTTTCAGGAGAGTACTTATTTATTTATTTATTTATTTATTTTGGTTTTTGGGTCACACCTGGCTGTGTTCAGGATTACTCCTGGCTCTACGCTCAGAAATCACTCCTGGCAGGCATGAGGGACCATATGGGATGCCAGGATTCGAATCACAGTTCGTCTGCATACAAGACAAACACCCTACCACCATGCTATCTCTCCGTCCCCAGAGTAGATATGTTTTAGGGCAAAAACAGGATTGTGTTCTTACAGAAAATTGAGTTGGAAGCTGTGAAAATCATGTAATTGATACAAAATATAAAATTATTTTTTAATTTTTAATCCATTAACTCTGGGTGCTTTAGAAGTTGGAATCCTTTGCCACAGTGCAAAACCAACCCATGGTTTATCTTAGCCTCTGGATAAGACTGAAACAAGAAAACAGGGAGGTTCTAGGAATTTAAAGTGGGGCCAAGGTCCATTTGGAAAGGCTTTTGGATTTTGTGGGTCCAACATTTTCAAAATATCCAGGGAATACTCCAGGTTCTATTACCCAGCTGCTTTGCAAAAGAGAATGAGGATTCTCCCTTCTCAAAGTGAAGTTTATTTCTGTTCACGAGCCACTTAAAACAGGAGGCCAAAGCTGACCTCTTTTAGTCAAGAGTCAGTTCAACTTTAAAATTATGATTGCATGTGAAAGTTAAAATGGAAAAAAAATAGATCAGCTCTCAGGACAGAAATGCTGAAAAAGCCTTGGGTCACATTCCAGTCAGGGTTCTGGCCTGTACAGGGAGCTCCCTTTGGGGGGTTGGTAGGTGGGGGGACTACAGGAGGCCAACCAAGTCAGTTTGAATGTTAGTGATCGTGGGGTTTATTCTAGAGGTGTCCAGCTTACAGATAAATCTAGCAGAGTGATTATTCTCCATAATCCTTAAACAACAGAAGCTCAAGACAAAACTCTCATTATTAAGAATTGCCTGCCAAAACATTTAGCCTATTCCTAGCAAACTGCTTGCAGCAGTTAAAAAATGTCAGAGGAAATGAGTCTATATTCATTTCCTATGGCTGTTCAACAAATTATCACAAAGAGAGCGGCTTAAGACACAAGTCTATTCTCACAATTCTGGAGAATGGATGTTAAAGATCATGGTGCTGGCAGGGCTGGTTCCTGCTAGAGGCTGAGGATTACCATATTTGCCGGCATATAAGAAGACTGGGCGTATAAGAAGACCCCCTAATTTTGCAGTTAAAACATAGGCTTAGGCCTATATTCGCTGTATCAGACAGAACGTTCCTGTGCTGCAACTGTATGTATCACAGTGAGCCAATCACAACAAGCAAAGGTTCAAAGGTTATACTGTAATAGACTCCTCTCTGACTCTGACCAAGCTGAGCAGGCTTTTGACAGTGTAGATTCGGGGCCAGAACATCGTCTAATTTGCATGCATAAAAAGCCTGCTTGGATTGGCTGAGTTAGAGAGGCGGTCCGAGAAGCCTTGCAGTGATTGGTGCAGGATCGAGTTGGAAAATTCTTTTTTTTGTGGCAATATTCAGACAGTTTTCGTTTAGCAGCAAATTGAAACATTTTTCGGGATATAACATTTTTTCGGCGTATACGATGACCCCCGATTTTTGGTTGACTTTTTTTTTGTTGTTTCAAAAGTCATCTTATACGTCGGAAAATACAGTACCTTTCCAACTTCGGGTGATTTCTGGAGAACTTGGCGTTATTTACCTTTCCTATGGATGCATCAGTCTCAATTCTGCCCCTGCCTTCACCTGATATACCATCTTGCATATATGCTGGTGTACCAATTTTCCTCTTTCACACAGTTATTCTTTTTTAAAACCTAACCTACCTTATGAACTCCTCTTCACTTGATTATTTCTGCACAGACCTGTTTTATTATTTTAGATTTTTTTTTTTTTTTTTTTTTTGGTGACTGGGCCATAGTTAGAGGTACTCAGGCATAATCCTTGGCAGTGCTCATAAAAATATGTTGCCAGGGGACTTGAACCAAGGTTGGCTTCATACATAGCATCACCTTACCTCTTGTACTCTCCATGCCTATAGACCCTATTCTAAGAAGCCCACAATCACAATATGGGGCACAGACTTCAACAGTTGTTGGGCAGAAACTATTCAACCCACAATTTAGTGTAGAACAAAACAAGACAAACCTTGGGCCAGGCCTCAAATGACATGGCTGTCCAGCCTGCTACCTCTCCAGTAAAACTCTTGGTTTTATTTAGTTCTCTCTAAAGCAAAGTAATGCTTGCTTCTTATCTGAGAATAAATTGAAATTATGTAAATAAAGGTGTTTTATATGTAAAGTCTTTACATGTGCCAGGGATTATAATGAATTATTTGCATACTGCACTTTTTCTTACCTTCATAACTATTTACTTAAGTCAATAAATGAGAAACACAGCTTGTCGTACAGGGAAGGATATATGTTACATGTATGCCTTTGTTTACAGTTTGAGATATAGGCATAGTCACTGTCTGCAAAATAAGTGTGGTACAGCAGAGCCTTACGTGATGGGTTTTACTTCTCAAAACAAGAAGGTGTTCAGGTGAGATGAAAACCAAGTTTTGGATAGACCACATGACCCTTCTTTCCATCCACATCTTAGGTATGCATCTCCAATAGAACTGGCTTCTCTTTCCTCTATGCCTGAACATTATCTGTTCCCAGTGGGATTCTTATAATGGTTTTGAATTTGCTTTGAGGATTTATCCAGATTTGAAGAATCTATTAAATAACCTAAATAAGTCATTTCCTGGCTGATATATTTTACCATGTTTAGTAGAAAAAATTGATTCCTAGTATATTCAGAAATAAAAGACCATTGAGTACAGAGAGTAGAGTGCTTTCTTTGCATACAACCAATCTGCAGTTTAAGCCCTGCCACCACATATAGTTCTCTGAGACCTACCAGGAATCAGACCTTAGCACAGGAGTGAGTCCTGTTTTATAACCTCAGAAACAAGAGAATATAAATTTGTAGTGGGATTTTGGCTGAGTGGTAGAACACATACCAGATGAATAAAGCTCTGAGACTGATCCCCCGCATGCATGTACACATACACACACACACACACACACACACACACACACACACACACACACGTGCACTCATATCCTCACACATACACATTTTTAGGCTCTACCACCACTCTTGGGTGGGATACAGAAAGATCTTCCCAAGAGGGCCCATGAGTTATACTCATTGTAAGTGAGCAACTAGATTGATGGTTCAGTATTAGGGGTCAAAGATGTGTTGCTTGGATGCTATGGCAGCAGGGACCACCAGGGATACATACAGCAATGCTTGTTGTAATGTTAGGGACAACCTTTGTACAACCTTCCTGGTATTTAATCCCTTCCCAATTTTTTATTTTGATTTTGGTCCATGGCTAGTGGTGCTCAGGGTTTATTCCTAGGTCTGTGTTTATTGAACACCACAGAGGGTGCAGGGAACAATATGGAGTGTAAAGGGATCAAACTCAGGTTATCATATGTAGGACAAATACTCCACTTTTTGTACTATTTTTTCAGCTCTTTTAAGGTCCCTTTTTAAGAGGCAAGAGAAATAGTACTGTAGGGTGCTTGCCTTACATGCACCTGAACCAAGTTCAATCCCTGGCACTCCATAAGATTCCTCAAACCTGTCATGAGTGAATTTTTGAGCACAGAGCCAGAAGTAAGCCCTGAGCACTGCAGGGTTTGGCCATAAAACCAAACCAAAAGAATTAAAAAAAAATAACTCCAAACAAACAAAGCCCCTTTTTAAGAGGTCACTTATTTACGCCAATTATACTTGGGAGGTATATAAATATATCCAGTGAAAATGCCACTAAGAAGTACCATGGGCTATTGCACTCAAGAACTATAGTTATGCCCAAACCATCATGTGACCACCTGAGTGTTCCTGATCAGTAGTAATAAATCTCATGAACCTTGGACCTTGGGGTGTGCTGACCTAGGATAAATCCCAAAAGGGGAAAAATTACACCATCAAAAAGGGAACAAAGAGCATCTCTAAGAAAGCATTTCAAAGTTCACTCTGCAATCCCAATTCTCGATTTCTCACTGCTGGAAGCATCTGCTTTCTGAATGGTCATCTACACTTACAGGAATAAGCACACCAGTTAATAAACAAAACTTTATTTCACTTTAATATAAAAATTAAATAGCAAAGTTTTTTTGTACAGTGATAAATTAGAAATTTACAGTACAGACATCAATGCAGTCATACTTTGTACATCCTTAAAAAGCAGGGTGTTTCCTTTGAAGTTCAGAAAATCATTTAGCGCCTGAGAAGAAACTAGCCTGGTCCTTCTTGGTGAAACATCTGAAAGGTTCCCAGCTTGACCTTGAGGTGGTTGGAAGTGAGGAGGGGAGGGGCATTAGGCTCCAAGCAAAGGCCCCAGAGAATGGGATGTGATGGTCACAACACCAGGTCATCTTCTTTACTCTACAGATCATGTCTGTTAAATATTCTGCTTTGCAGAAGAGACCTTCATTCTCAAATCCTCAACAGCCTCACAACATCCCTGTGAGGTAGGAAAAACGCTGGAGCTACCTACAGGCCCACTGGGAGAGACTCCAAAGCAGCCTCTCCTCCCAGAGTGCATGATTGATGGAGCAGAGCCCAGAGATCAGTTGTGAAGCCAGGTGCCCTTTCCCCTCTCCCAGAAGTCCCTGGAGATGACTGTGAACAGACACAAAAATGCTACTACAGGTCAGAAAGATAAAAAAGCTTCAGGACCTGACTTATATAGGGTTCAACTGACCCTCTGCAAACTGCTCTGGTGAACACAGGGGATTTGCTGGTGCAAGAGGAATAATCAGTTAAGTCAGAAACAGACAACAGAGGATTACAGGGGGCCCAGCAAGCTCCAGTTTCTCCCCACTCCTTGTTCTGTCCAGTGTGCCATGATACCACATGGGCAACAGAAAGCACTAGCCAGGCCAAAAGAAACAAAACCCATGAGTGTAGGCTCTGGCATCTGATCCTTTTGTAGGAGCAAAATGCTCTTAGAAGTTTCCAAGATCCGCAACTCAAGTACAAAGGAAAAGTGATAACCTGTGTCCTCTGCCAGGCACAATATAAATCCAGATGGGGACTCTGAATTCAATAGAAAAAAAATCATCAGAGTCCGGTGATTTGCCTTAAATTTTAATAGAGCAACACTCTCCTCCATCACAGAACAAAATTCAGAGAGGGCAGATGGATCCTAGGCACTGCCTTGAGAGTTAGGCTCTGAGGCTCTCCTCCCAAACTGAGCTATAGTCCAATTTCAGAAAGTCAGTGTCTGTTTCCTCAGATAAACTCCCTTCAACTTTCTCTGCTCCTCCAGGATAGAATCTCTCTTTGCATTCTCACATCCCAGCTTGATTCCTAAAACAAGAAGCACTGTATTCAAGTGGCCAGAAAGCTAAGAATGAACAAAACGGAGAAGGACAGTGGTGCAAAAAAAATAAAACAACAAAGCAAATGCTAACAAAAGAGGTGATGGAGTTGCTTCAAGCACACAGGTAACAGATTCCTTAGTCGCAAAGTGTTTTCCTGAGCGCAATCTCCATTGTCTCTGATGTGAAAGGAAAGGCCTAGAACATGGAGACACTGCTAAATCAGTACGAATCCAATCTGCACAAACAGTCGTTTCTAATCAAACACACTTCCTCAGGAGAAGGCAAGGAATTTGTGAAAAGACAGATCATACCTCAGAGAGATATTAGGGCAGAGGCTTAGAACTTGAGTGTCTAATTATCATTACTACATCATCATTCACAGGAAAAAAGGCACCTATTCTGGGCCTAGCCTTCCATTTGGCTACCTTGTTCACACACTCTTATAACAACAGCAGTGACACAGTAAATCACTATACTGCAACAGCAAGGCCAGCGCCCTTTTACAATCCTCATTCCCTTTCCTGGACAGTCTCTACAAAAGTCCCAAGACACTGGAAGGAGCGTGGGTAAGGGCAGGCCCTGCCCCTGGTGCATAAGCTAGGCCTGAGCAGCGGTGGGAATTGCTGCAGAACAGAACAGGCGAGGCACGTTTTACATTTCCCTGTTGATGGAGCTTCAGATGGAATTCAACTGGCCCTTCGGGGGCTCAGTTCTCATGCTCCTGGAGCCCTGGCCCAGAATAAAGCCAAGATCCTTGAGAGCAGTACACACACACAGTAAGGGTCATCCATAACCACTAAGCTTCATTTCAAAAGCCCCCAGGACTCTGTCTTCCAAAAATTGACCCAAACTTTATCTCTGCCTCTAACTATAATCTTTATCTAAGACAGCTCAAGAACCATGCACAAACTGGGGAAAGAAAGAATAAAAATATCAAGCCATGAGCAAAAGGTTCACACAGAGACAGAGGCAGAAAGAAACATGCTTATTATTTCCATAACTTGATCACCTATTTTGTTTTTGTTTTTTTGAGCCACTTTGCTCTGCACTTAGAAATCGCTCCTGGGGCCGGAGAAATAGCATGGAGGTAAGGCATTTGCCTTTCATGCAGAAGGTCATTGGTTCGAATCTCAGCATCCCATATGACCCCCCTCCCCCCGAGCCTGCCAGGAGCGATTTCTGTGTGTGGAGTCAGGAGCAACCCCTGAGTGCTTCGGGGTGTGACCCAAAAACCAAAAAAAAAAAAAATCGCTCCTGGTAGGCTTGGGGGACCATATGGGATGATGAGGATCGAACCTGGGTCTGTCCCTGGTTGGCTGTATACAAGGCAAACACCCTACCACTGTGCTATCTTGGAAATTATTTTCCACAAAGTAGTGTGATAAGCACGCTGCCATCTATTTTTAAGGTTTGGGATGGGATATGAATAAATAATTAAAGAGTAGTAAAGTAGTTGCTGAAGCTAAAACAGGTATGATTTATAAAGCAGAGCAGCTATGACTTCTTTACCAATTTGTCCCAGAGATCTCGTAATTCAAGGTTAAAGAAGAGGCTGGTTGCTATTGGAAAAGAACTGCAACTTTGGAGAAACTGCTTGGGGGTACTCCCCTATGAGAAACATAAAGTATCAAGTTTAAAAGCTTTGATACCACTGTAAGCAAAACACAATAAAGACCTGTGCTGCTATGAGTTTTGCAGTTCATTTCAGATATGGCCCACACTAATTCCCTTCTAACCAATCAGGTTCTGGATAGCATTCTGGAGATTCATTAGCATCATATAAACAATCCAGGCCACACTACCTCTAATGAAAATCTTACAAGGAGGCTTTGCCAATTACTAGGAAACAAGTAGCACTTGGTGCATGGCTTCCCTATCCTTAGATCCCTCCACCAGACGGAGAAAGTCTCCACGGTAGCAAATAGAGCAGGCTCTTGAAAACATTTTTATGCAAAAGGAAAATAAGGCACTATAATTCTGAGAACGCAAACTGACCATAGTTCTAAAGTCAGTTGAGTATACTATGTCATGGTCCAAGAATGTGCTTTTAATTGTAATTGACACACACAAATTACACAGTTAATCTGTGTGAATGCAAAGTTGCCAAGAAACTTAACATTTTAGCTCTTCCAGACTGGCGTCTGCATAGATGCAATCACACAAAGTAAAATCTATTAAGTCCCTGTTGCTCAATGCAATAGGTCTCAGGGGTCCGTAAGGTAAGTCCACTTGGTAAATCTCATTTTCCTCTAAATTAAGTGATTGTCAGAGTGAATCACCACCCCCACCTTGTTAGGCATGCTGCAGTGCAAAAAACATCTCTATAAAAATACCTATTTTGAGTCATTAATCTAAAATGAAGAAAACAGCAGCTGCCCAGAGCAGAGATGTTGAAATTTAAGAGAAAGAGAGAAAAGAAAGTCCACTGAATACCTATGTGTGTTTGTACAGTACTTTTGTTTGTTCAAACAATTCTGTTTTATGACAAAGGCACTGAAAGATTCTGACACCACCTCTTTGGGAGAGCAATCCATGAAGTTCTAAACAGCAGAGTGTGCCACAGAAAATGTTTATGTTACATCAGCCAAACTATAAAAGTCTTGTAACACTTCTCTGAACCTAGCATTTCCAGTGTTTATAGATTGCTTTGCTATCTGAAAGTCCCAGTTGGTATTTAAATTTTTAAAGGGTTAAAAAGTTAATCTTTCTCCCTGCAAAATGCCAACTCAAATTCTAATCCCAGCCTGCAGGGGAAGCAGCAGCATTGCCCTAGCTTTCAGGAATCCAGGCTGGACCTCCATGCTCCAAGCTGCTAAAGTGATCAACAGTTTGAATTTTCACAGCTTTGAAAGCCTCTAATTGGCTTTTGCATTTGAGATTGTTCCAAAGTCTGCAGCAAAATCACTAGCTTTATTATACTGAGTATAAATTTAATTTTAATGGTAGGCGGTGGCAATAGGTGATGGGAGTCACCTCTGTTGCTAGTTTGTTCAAATAGATTCACTGAGTGAAAAATTTTAGTAGCATTTGCACAGAAATGCTGTCATTACCCCCTTTGAAACAAGGAGAGTGAGGAAATGGACTAGCCCTCTTATACCACAGTTTCATTGCCTTTTCCAGGCTTCACCCAACCATTTCCTCTCTTTTCCCTCTTTACCTTCCCAGAATTCACCAGTCTGTTGGAACACTTCTGCCATGTGTGAAGAGTTTTGGCAGACCAAATCCACATGCCTGAAGTGATGCCCACCAGTAGAGACATGAAAATTTTCAACATTTCAACAGCCATATTAGAATCATCTGCAGAATACCGGAAAAGGGCCCAGTTGGAGATTTCATAGAAATAACAGGCAATCACACAGGTTGCAGGGACAGTATACAAGACCGAGAAGACCCCAATCTTGACCATAAGCCTCTCCAATTTGTCTGTCTTTGTCCCATCCTTCTGTAGATTTGACCGAATTTTAAACAAGGCCACCAACCCCGCAGCAATGAACAAAGTTCCAATCACCAAGTAAGTAAAGAGCGGTGCCACCACAAAGCCAGTAAGGGCATCAAGGTTTTGGTTTCCCACATAGCACAGTCCTGTCAGTTCATCTGCATCCACCAACCTCATAATCAGGATGACAATGGTCTTCACTGCAGGGATGGCCCAGGCAGCAATGTGGAAATAACTGCTATGCATTTCAATAGCTTCGTGACCCCACTTGAGTCCTGCCGCCAAAAACCAAGTGAGTGTCAGAATAACCCACCAGATGGAGCTGGCCATTCCAAAAAAGTACATCAGCAAGAAAATTATTGCACATCCTGTATTCTTAAGTCCTTCTTGGATGAGAACAGGTTCTGCTGCCTCCTCAAAATCACAGGATATCCTTTCCCGGCCAACAGTCAGCCTGACAATATAAGCAATGCTATAAATATTATAGCACATACTGAGAAATATGATGGGGCGCTCAGGGTAGGAAAACCTAGAGGAATCAATGAGGAAGGTGAGAACAGTGAAGGCAGTAGAAATGAAGCAGAGGCTGGCCCACACAGCCATCCAGATGTCTGTGAACTCCTTAGCCGAGCGGCTATACAAGCCAGCATCATAGCCACACTTGAGAACACAGTTCAAGCTCCTCTTCACCCAGATGTACTGATCAGAATTGGTCCCAACGGAGTGGCACTCCTCCCCAGTCTGGACAGGGGTTTTGTGTGCAAGTGGCACCTCCTCATCCCCCGGACCTTCCATGCACATGTGGTTGTGATCGTTCTGAGGCGGGAATTTGCTGCAGTTCAGGCTCTCTGGCCAGGCAAAGCCAAACTCCTTCAGCACAGGTTCACAGCGCCTCTTGACCGACAGACACATGCCGCCACATGGGCCAATGGGGATGTTGATCTTCTCTGTGCACATTGGCACATACACGGAACAAAGGAAGAACTGGAAAAGTAAGGAAACGAACAAAGAAAACAATGACTTGGGAAGTTTGACCAAACACTTGCACAAAACCAGCCAAACTTATTCAAGATAATGCTGACAATGGCCATATCTACTTTTACTCCTGTCTACAGGGAGTTCAGCTGTCTGTCTATCCCAGCCTCTAATAGGGGATTCTGGCTAACACTCTAGTGTTCTTTTGTTCTCGCAATGTCTTTCAGGAGAACATAATTAATAGATAGGTAGATAGATAAATTTAAACAGGCCTGAGGAATTACAGACTCCCCTTTAACATAATACTTGGAGAAATTAACCGTAAAAATGGATTCTCAGGCTTCCTTCCCTTTCAACTATTACTGGAAGAACTGACCAGCAACTAAGCATCATTCTGATAATGGGTAGTTACTTTTATCTCCCCTTATCTCCACAAGAGTAAATATTTTTTAAGTACAGAGCCTGTCTTTCTCCTGTTTATAATCTCTTTCCTCTAGTTTATTTCTTGAAATTATATTTTAGTAAGTCCCACACTAAAACAGAAAAATGTTCTGAGTGATCATTAAGGCTCCAGGACGGATTCAGGTTAAAGTTTCTCTCCTCACCAGGGACTTATTTGGCCAAGTTTCCTCGTTGAATAATAATGAAGCACAATAGGAAAATACAAATGTTGAGTCCCTGAACTGATGAGAGCAGCAGGGGAGAGTCCAGTTGCTGTCCTCAATTCCTCCAGCATTGATAAACAGTCTGCTTGGCTCCTTACAGATGTTGTCTATGAAGTCTAGAATTACAAGCCACTATTTTCCAGCAAGTAAAGGGATCCAGCCCTGTCCTTCAAAATAAGTCTGGCTGTTTCCCCAGGATACATGTAATTAAAAATATATATCCCTGCAAAAACTGTTTTTCCCAACAAAACTGCCACTGATGTCAGATCTGTGCTGTTGCCAAACTAAAAGCTAGAGAATCCTTTTCAAGCGTTTATCACCTAATCCTAAAGTTTGAAAACTTCCAAAGGAACATTTCAGCAGCAGTAGGGCTAATCCCAACCATTTTCCTGGAACCACAGTCCAACTTTTTCAATGACCTGTGTTAAAACCATGCACCTAGTAAGCTGCTTGTCTGTTTCTTATCTCTTAGAAGCTACAACCAGAATCATGCATTTCCAAGGTTTGGGGGAGGGGTAACTATCCTTTATTTAGAAGTCTTCTGAGCTTCTACATATAAAAGAAGTCTTACCAACCAAAATACAATCCGTTATCACAACCAAAACACAATCCATAGCCTTACCAACCCCCAAAATGTAATTCTACAAAATGTGTCTTTTCAGTTACTTTTAAGACCAATAAAAACATAGTATTGGGGGAGTATTGGTTATTTTTTTTGGTAATGCTTTAGGCACCCAACAAAGACAAAGTCTCTTTGCATTTATTTTTGTAGAATTTAACATGTTCTATCTTTACATAGCTTAAGACATATTTTTAAATTACTAGGCAGAAAGGTACAGGAGGTAAGGTACCCAAGTAACCAACCCCTTGGGTTCCCAGGCATTGCACATGGTCCCCTAAGTACCATGGGAGGTGACCCGATTATAGACCCAGGAATAAGTCCTGAGCGTCGCCAGGGTGTGTCCCCCCCCTTTTTTGTTCAAGTTACTGTAAAAAATGACTCTTCAGATAACTGAACTACCTTCTGACCACACTATCGGCTCTTGCCCTAGTTATCTTTGCTCTGAGCACTACCTCTCCGCCCTCACTGTCCCACGTCCCCTGGAATAAGAAACCACACACACACACACACACACACACACACACACACACACACACACACACACACACACACACACAGTATCCATTCCCCCAAGCCGGGGTGTGGGGGGTAGGGAGGTTGGTGGGTGAAGGAGAAGTTCCCGGCGCCTAATTTTTAATTTCTCCTTCCAGCAGCTGGCCACGCCAGCTTCGCCCACAGCGCCGCGGTGGCCTGGGCCAGGATCCTTGGCAGAGATAACGCTCAGCCCCGCTGGGTTAGGGGCTTGGCCAGACGCGATGGGCAGGGGAGAGAAAAGGAAGGGCGGGGTGCAAGAGTGGGTTCTTTCGCAGGCCAGATGACTTACACAACGTTTTGGCTCCCGGAGCCTGCGAAGGGACAGAACAGTCGGGGGCGGGAACGGAGATAACTTTTCCAGACTAGGTATAAGCCTTCAAGCCAAGGCAGAACTTCGCTGTGTGGGCTTGAGGGGTGGGTGGGTGTGCCTACCCAGTGGGCAGAGGGGTGTCTTTTCTGGGGTTGGGGTGGGGACGCCCACCTGCAGCTGGCTGGAGCAGCCGTACTGGATGAGAGGCGTGAAAGTCGTGAGCTGCAGCTCAGCGTCCGTCTGCAGCTCGTGTCCCACCAGGTTGGGCATCTTGGTCACGTTGTAGCCCAGGTTCTGGCACATGGAGATGCGGATGGGGTCGCAGCGCCGCTCCTCCTCGTCCCCGAAGCCTCGAGCCGGGTCCGGCAGCAGCAGCGGCGGCAGCAGCAGCAGCCACAGAGTCAGTCCGACGCCTCCCGGCACCCCGAGGACCATCGGTCCCGTGCCCCGCCGGCAGGCCATGTCCAGGGTCCCCCGGTCAGCTGCAGCGGCGGCGGGGGGCTGCTGCGGGAGACACCCCCCAGTTTGCAAGCTGCCCGTGCTCGGTCCCCCTTGCACGGGGGGCAGCGAGTCAGGGAATGCGATCGCTCAGGCTCTCGACAGCTCCCAGCCACTGCACGCGGTCTCAGACACCCGGAGTCGGGGCGCAGAGGCGGGCAGCGAGGGTCATGGCTGCAGGCGGCTAGCCCCCCTCCAGGCGCCCGCTCGCCAGCGCCGCGCCGCTCTCTCGGGCTCTTCCAGACCCACTCGGGGCTGCAAGCTCGCAGGGCGGGCTCGGGCGGGGACGGACAGCGCGTCCGCCCAATGCCCGGGCGCCGCGGACCGCTGGGGTGGAGCCGAGGCTCCGGCAGGCCGCTCCCCGCCGGCAGGGTCAGGCCCTGCCCTACCGGCCCCTCCACCGCGGGGTCCCTCCCAGAGCCCCGCCCCACTTCCCGGGCTCCACTTTTCCTCCCACCCCGGACCGCCGCGCGCTGGGCCAGGCGGGGATGGAACCGGGTCACTCCCGCCTGGCCCACCTGCCCCCGCCGGTCTCAGGTGCCTAAAGTGCCCTCTCTCTGGACCGGGCGCCCCTTTGGATCGCCTGCTTCCAGCTGTCACCCCGACCCGCCACCGCGAGGAGTGCACACAAAGGACGCGCGCGGCTCCGCGTTGGCTTCCAGCCTCGGCGGGGTGACCTTGAACACTTTGCCCGCCCGCTCGGCTGCAGACGCGGGACGAGTGGAGAGAAGGTGGACAACGCGCGCAGGGCCCAGGGGGGCAGTAGTGGAGTCCCAGCACTCCCCGGGCGCTCCCCCAGTCTTGGCTAGATCTGCGCCCCAAAGCAGGCCTGGCTCCAATCTCCAACGGGGGAGGCGCCCCAGCAGCCGCTGCGCCGACCGTCCCGCGCCCCCATTTCCTCGGCGTTCGAAATGGAATTCCACTGGGGGGTTCGAAAGGAAATGAGACTGGGACGCTCCGTGCTTCTCGGCCCGCCGCCGCCCTTCCTGTCTCGGGGACACGATTTCTAAATGAGGTTCGGGAGGGCGGCCCTCTGGATCTGAGATCCGGGTGTATGCGCGGGAAGGGGGACAGGGATGGGGGTCTTAAGAGGCGCACCCGCACCTGCAGCCCTTCTCCACCCGGATTTCACCTGGAGACACGAGGCTCCGAGGACACGTGTTTCGATTGAGAGTCTACCTCTAGCGCCCCAGTCCCACACCTAGGCCTTCTTGGTCCTTGGGTTCACCACCTTCTCTGCCTCTCAGCCCTGCAAGGCCAGTGGCTCCCAGCAGGTGGAAGCCTAAAACATTTTCTAGGTGCTGAATCTGGGCAATTTACAGAACTTCATATGCATCATCTGTGAGCTAAGTAGCTCCTTTGTAGATCTTTGGTTGGGCGAGAGCCTGTGCGTAAAGCATGAAGCACAACGCGAAGCTCACGCTCTTGCACCATTTGGTTGTGGTCGCTGGAGGAGGGGGCTCCTTGCATTTTTGCCTGGGGGCCAAAAGACATGCCTTCCTGTGACCCAGACCTGTGGATCTGGGTTAAGAAATGTCTGCCCTTACTCTGGGATCATGCTTGTCCAACCCTTGCCTCCATTTCCTGTGGTCTGAGTGACAGCAACCAAGTTGTTGTACACGTTTATGAATTCCCGTTTCCGCCCAGACTAGCATTCGACTGAGGTGCCACACAAGTGGGAGGGAGATTTATACAACTCTGGTGGTGTTCATAATGGGTCTTATGATTCCATTTCTTTTTCATTGGCAACTCAACTTTGCTGAGGGCAGCAGTGGAATCAGTTTTTGTTGTTGTTATTTGGCGCAGTGCCTAGAACTGTGTTGGCACAGAGAAATTGCATTGGCTCAAGTCATCAGCATGACCTCTTAGACAAGGAGACTGCATTAACCCCTTCAAGAGATTTCAAAACAAAACAGAACCATGAAACTACAACCAAAGTGATTCTTAGGAATGAAAAGACCCACCAAACTAAGGTCCAGAGGAGACCTTTCAAAGATAGAAGAAGGGCAGAGAGGAGCTAAAATTTCCCAGAAAAATTTCCAACCGAAAGTTTACATACTGGTACTTAGTAGTTTTCTTCAATTACTTCTATCAAGCCTTCCATAAGTGCTCAGTAAACATGAGATCATTAACATACGAAACTAAATAGATGACGAGATAAATGATCAAATGAGTAGGTAGATCCTCACTCTCTAGGAATTCATTGGAGAAAACAAAGAATAGACAGTCAAATGCCACTGTTTAGAACTGTGGGTGCATAACACATAACAGAATCTGGAGGGCTATGCGAAGGGAGATGGCCTGTGGAATTCTCAACTATTAAGCTAGAGATCTGCTGCCCAGTTAGCAAGCACTGGGTATTTCTTTTACTATCCTCAGGCAGGGTGCCTTGTTTCATGATGAAGATGTGTGAACATGGTTTATTATGCATTTAATTCTGTGACAATGCGAAGAAGAGACTGACTCTTACACAGAGTCTGGCACCATTAGGTTTGGGTTGAGTGCTACTACCAAATAAATAACAAATAACCCTTAGAAAACATTTCCTCTGTGCCACAGGTCATCACATGTTTTACACATATTGTCTTGTTTATGTGAGAATAATTTCTTATTCTAAGTGGTTCAAAAAATGACATAGTGACAATACTGTATGTCTGCCTAGCCCTGAAATCTCATGCATGGTGCAGTTCTCACAGTGCTCTGCCTAACCCAGAGTCAGAGATGACTTTTGTCATCTGGACTTTTTAGGTTTATTCTTGGTGTCCCTGCCTCAGTTTTCTTGAACCAACTGTCTCCTTTGCAAACACTTGGAGAAGCCCCTTCCCCCTGCAGAACCTTTTCCTGTCAACAGCTTTTCTTTCCCTGCATGGAACTCATCGCAGGTATTTTCCCCAAAAGAAAGCCAGGGGAATCACATTTCAGTTTGAATGTGGAAAGAAAACAAAGATCAGGACTTAGAGCTTGAATGGCCCAGATCCCTCAGCCTCCCTCTCACAGAATGGTTTACACAGTCACCAATCTCTCCTGGTGACAGGCATGGCATGTTTGTCTTTGTTGCAGAAAACACTTCCCAGAGGGAGCTCCAGGCCCTGGGCTGTCTACCCTGGAACATTCAAAGTAGATTGGAGTGAAGTCGAAGTTAGGGACATGTAAATGGGACCTTCAGCTAACCCAAAGAGTGGGCACAGTCTCTAGTAACTCTAATCTGCATGTTTGGGCATCTTCTACTTAGTAAAAGCAGAGCTTCTTTGGACCTGCAGCCAACATAACTTCCACAGACTTGGGCAGTTCAAGAGTTTTGTCACTGCAGCTATAAGGGGCTAGATTCTAATGAACTTCTGTGATGTGTTAATTTTGCAACCTGACATTTTCTGCACTAATAGATTCTTATAACAGTTACTAAATTAAAGGATATATTTGAAGACTCGAGTTTATGTTAAAATCCACCACCTAGGGAGTTGGGGTCCTATAAATAAATATCCTTTCCCTCCTAAGGAAAACTTCTCATTTGCAGTTCTTTTGCTTTCCCAATTAAGTGCCAAAGTAGTCAGAGCTTGCTTTTTATTTCCTGTGAAACAAATTCAACTAATCCATATTCAGTAGCTTCCAAGAAGAGTCTTATTCCACCCTCTTATGAAGAAACCTGTTTCTTTGGATCTGGGCAGAATGTTTAGAACACACGAAGAAAATGTAAGAAAGTGGTCCATTATTATTCTATTTGATTTTTCAAGAAAAATTTTACTGAGACTAAAAATCCCATAAAGATGGGAAATTTACCACAGAACAGAACTGTAGGCAAAAGCCATGCCACATCCCTTCACTTTCTAATTATTCTGGGTGCTCCGTTTTCCCTGGCACCTAAACATATTACAAAACAAAATCATGTGCACTGAGTGAGGTGAAAGAGAACGGGAATCCAGTTCAAAGTTGAGGAATCAGAAGCCCCAATAGGTTAAGAAATAGCCACAAAGTGGTAGAGCTAAAGACTTGAATCCATTGCACCATTGGCCACCTGGAGAGAATCAAGACCCCACAAAGCTCTTACATATCAGATATTTGCTCTTTTATTTCCTCAAACATAGAAGAATGTACAAAGGACATTCTTGCTTATTGGCAGTGATAATTTAATAAATGGAAAGCTTTGCAGGCAGCAAGAGATCCTGAAAACATGCCTTATAGCCCCCACAGCTCCATTTCATGTCAGTATTTATCATCCAATCGGTGGCAAATGTGCTGTGATGAACCAGCCACTGAGCTGGGTACTGGAGAGGGGTGTGGAAGAGATGCAAGTATGTCAAAGGTGATCCCTGCCTTCAGGGAGCTTAGTAACATGTTGGAAGAGATGGGCTTGAGGTTAATCTCTCTGAACTAGCTTATCTAGAGTTAACATTTTTCTTAACCTCCCTTGTTGTGTTTTGTTTGTTTGTAACCTGAGCGGGGTGGAGGCATTTTATTTATTCTTCACAGATCTCTATGGCAGCTTTATGATTCTAGACAATTTCACATCTAATTTAGTGACAGTAACTGGCCCACACCGTTCCAAATCTATATTTATGTTAAATAAGTAAGTGGTTCTAACTGTAAGTTCTCTGGTTCTCCAGAAAAAGAGAGATATCATTATATTCTGGTCACCTCCAGATTTTAGATGTTTCCAGAATATCTTCAAGTCCCTATTCTAAGCTTGTTACAAGGAAGCCATGGTATATAACTTCTACCTTTCTCCCAAATCTAGACATTTTACCTAAATCTTAGCTCCCTTTCTATCTTACATTTATTTCTTAATTGAATATCTTTATTTTAAACACTTGGTTACAGAGTTGCTAATAAAATAATGTTCCAACACCAATCCCACTACCAGACTAATATTCCCTCCATTCTTGTCACCAATTTCCCAACTTCCCTAAAGCCTGCTCCTTGGCAGGTACAAATAATTTACTTATTATTTCTTGGTACACCTAAATGGTCATGGAATTGTTGAAAAATAAAACTTCATAAAGAGAAAATTTGTGAAAATTTGTCATCTTGCAAAGGAGTCATTATGTTATTATCTGAAGGTTTACTAAGTTGTTTATTGCTAATTGATTCATTCTGTTATTGGTTTTGTTTTTTGGGCTTATGTAATTTCTATAATAATTTCACATATAATTTGGTATATTCTTACTGGGAAGTCAGTATTAAAATGATGGGGGAGTCAAGCAGCTGTTTAGGAGTCACACTGCTGCTTATTAGTGAACACTTTCTTTGATGAACTGTGATACTGGGCCCTTGAGGTCTTCATGGTGACAGCAGTGGTTCATAGGCATGGCTGACAAGTCTTATGGAAGTATAAGAGCCTGGGACGGGGAGGGTTTGGCTTGTCCTGGCTCAAAAGAGTCCCTGGAGATGTCAGCTCCCAAACTGACATACCTGGAATTTTTGGCAGTTAGGAGTCTGCAGAGATTAAAAGTAATGGAAAAGCAGTGAAACAGGGCCATTGGCAAGGTGGCAATTGTAGGATGGGTCTGTGTGTATAGCTGCCAGGGCAACAGCAGGGCAGAGGACTTGTCCCATTTCCCTTCCAAGGGACCCTAGACTACACCCATTCTTTAACCATTTTAGGTAGAAAAGAAAGAAATATATTTCAGCTAAAATCATTATTTAATCCACCCTCTTATGAATATGAAACTGTGGCCTCATCTAAGACCCGGTGCACATAAAGTGATTCAACCACTCTTATTTATTTAGTTTGCTAACTTGGTCCTTTGACCTAAGTATTTACCAGATTTCTCTTGGACTTAAGGAATTCCTGATAGGCCTTAATGCTAGATCATGTTATTTGTAATAAGGACTTAATTGAGCCCCCCTTCTGTCAGGTACTCGGCTGAGTACTTTATATAAATTATCTTATTTAATTTACATGCTTTCTAGATTATGTCCTAAATCTGAATTACTTCTCACCACCTCTGCCCCCTACCACCTTTCCAGCTCACATCAACTGCCCCTTGATGATTGTGTCCAAAGGGGCTTCGCTGCATCCATCATTGCTCAATGGTATTTTCTGCTCTACAGAACAAACAGTGGATCTTTTAAGACCTGATTCCTAGAATCATGTTCCTCTTCTGCTTAAATGTGTCTGTGTATTTCTTATTGCCTTTAGAATAAAATTGATCAAGGCCACAAAGTCCTTTAGGGCTCAATTTTCTCCCCTTGAAAATACTCCGCTTTGATTACCACATGCTCCTTCGCATGGACCTCCCTCTAATCCTAAAACATCCCTGATTGGTCCCTGCTTTTCTAGCTCTTCTGCTCTCTGTCTTCTTCCTACAGCTTCTTCTTTCTTAGAGATACCATTTTCTTTTAAAAATCTTGCCTGAACAATCACATTTCATTGTTCCTTTCAGTCACTCCGTAATCCTGCTTTGTTTCGTGACACTTCACAGGATATCTCTATGTCCATTGCTGTCTTCTTTATTTACTTGCTTGTTAATTTTCTCTTTCCATTGACTAGTAAGGATCTCTAGGAGGGCAGAATCTTTGCTGTATTATTCAGTAAAATATCCCTGTTACTTAGTATTTGTTAAATCAAAAAATCTATTTGATACCTACTGCAACTGTTAGCATTTTTTTTAGTTGAGGAAACAAGTCCCTACAAGATTTTCATGAGTTTTCACAGCAAATATGAAATGCTATTCCAACACAGACTTAACTGAATCTAAAGAAGGTGCCTTTGGCTGCTGTGTATTCTACTTCAGCCCACTTCATTGTAGATTAGTGCCTCTGGATCCAAATATATGCTAGACATACACATAAACTGGATTTTAGAACTCAAGGAAACTTTGATAACCAGCTAGTTTTCTGCCCAATCATAGCTAATTCAATTAGTTAACAGCTCTTTATGGAGACTTTAGAGGCATTACTAATGGAACTAAAATTGTACCCCAAAACAAAGCAGATGTTTAGGGCCAATCCTGTTGTTGTTATTGTTTTCCTTCCTTCCTTCCTTCCTTCCTTCCTTCCTTCCTTCCTTCCTTCCTTCCTTCCTTCCTTCCTTCCTTCCTTCCTTCCTTCCTTCCTTCCTTCCTTCCTTCCTCCTCATTCAGAATGTTTTGGATTTCAAGAATTTGTTTTTATTTTAGCCCTCCCTATTTTATTCATTATTTAATTTGCCTTTAAAAATTCATTTCAGGGTCTCAGAGGAATAGAGTTCAGGGCTTCAAATTACTTGTCTTCAAGTCTATGGGTCACAAGTTCAAATCTGGTTATCCTCCATGAATCCCCAGCACAGTGTTAGGAGTGGCACCTGACTACTGCGTAGATGTATCCACCCAAATTTCATATCTAGGGCTTGATTATATTTCTATTCTAAAACAAGAAGAGAAACATTTTAAGGGTTTCTTTTATTTTTCTAATACACATTGTTAGTATTTCACACAGCTTAAAATCTGACAAATCAATGCTTACATGTCCCAGTGACCATATGTAAAAATGCAAAGCAGGTATTAAAATGAATACTATTTAATATTTAAAACCAGTTTGTAACTGGGAGAACATCTAAATTCTTAATTAGAAAACACAGTGGGGGCCGGGCGGTGGCGCTGGAGGTAAGGTGCCTGCCTTGCCTGCCTGCGCTAGTCTAGGACGGACCGCGGTTCGATCCCCCGGCGTCCCATATGGTCCCCCAAGAAGCCAGGAGCAACTTCTGAGCGCATAGCCAGGAGTAACCCCTGAGCGTCACAGGGTGTGGCCCAAAAACCAAAAAAAAAAAAAAAAAAAAAAGAAAACACAGTGAAGGGAAAGCTTTAAACTGATATGCACTATTCACACCTATATTTCAAGTTAGTAAATGCATATTTGCAAGCAGCAATGCAAAAGTATTCGTGAAGAATGCATAATCCCTGAAAATTATGAAAACATCCCTGCTACCAATACATTTCTAAATACAAAACTGACTACCATATTGTTATTTCTGTGTAGCAAGAGACGTTCATTTTCAAAACAGATAAAATTTAGTCGTTAGGTGTGAATAGTATAAATGACAGTCTTTTTTTTTTTCTTAGTTGATTGGGATTCTTAAGCATGCAAAAATCTCAAACAGGAGGGTCCACACAGGAACTGGGATTGTCTTATGGCATCCAATTAAGCCAGAGCTGGGAATGCCTCTGGGTCATCTATATCAGGAGCAGAAGCATTTGACTTGTCAGCTTTGTTGCCATGATTTGGACGTTCACCATGCCCACAGCCACCACATCCTCCCCTGCCACCACGTTCTGGGCGGCCAAGGTCTCCAAACTTAATCTTCAGCTGAGATGTTGTTGGCTTTCGGAAATGATGGTCCATAACTGAATGTTCAGCATGAGGCTCTTCACTCTTTGACTTATGAAGAACAAATCCCTTCTTCCACTGTCCATTAGCGTCTTCATTTGGTTTGCGAATATTAATTCTACTTTTGCATGGTCCTTATTTCGAATTGCCTTCCATCATCCAAAGTCATCTCTTTTGGACACTCTTCCTTTACTTCTTCAACTTCGTTCTCCTTATTTTCTGTGTCAGCCACAGGGTGTTCTTCACCTTCAGTTGTTTCCTCAGTCACATTTGATTGATCCAAGTCAGTAAATTCATCTTTGACAGTTCCCCAGTTGTGAGATCCGCTACTACCACGTTTGTCCTAATGCTTCAGGCCACTGTAATGTGAGAAAGAAGATCTATCACTTCCACTATGCCTATCAAATTCACATCTGCCAAGAGAATCAAATGCATGTCCTCATCCTATTCCATATCTACAGCCTCCTTGACCTCTTCCAAGACCACCACTGGGATAGACCAGTCAAAAATCATTCTATCGGCCGGAGAGATATCATGGAGGTAAAGCGTTTGCCTTGCA
The DNA here is from genome assembly GCF_024139225.1 of Suncus etruscus. Classification (NCBI taxonomy): domain Eukaryota; kingdom Metazoa; phylum Chordata; class Mammalia; order Eulipotyphla; family Soricidae; genus Suncus; species Suncus etruscus. The sequence continues at coordinate 37,706,177 of NC_064856.1, read as the reverse complement.
TGCAGAAGGTTGGTGGTTCGAATCCCGGCATCCCATATGGTCCCCTGAGCCTGCCAGGAGCAACTTCTTAGCATAGAGCCAGGAGTAACCCCTGAGCGCGGCCGGGTGTGACCCAAAAACCAAAAAAAAAAAAAAAAATCATTCTTTCAACTGAAAATTCTCCATCTTCACCTTTTTCTTCAAGTGATTTTTCAAATCTTCATTCACAAGGTGTTTGCTTTTCTTGTCTCCTATCATTTATTTTCCCTTCACCCTGAAATTGTTGATCAAGTCTTCTTCCAACATGTCTTATTCCTTCTATCTGAAGCACCACGGGTGACTCCATCTCCTCTTTCTTGTCCAACATGCCGGCGCTGGGGAACAGTGGGTTCTTGTGGTCTTTCTGCGACTTTCCACAACTATTTGCCTGCCGCATTGGTGTTGGTCTGAGCCGGGGCCTGAGCTGCCGCCCCCGCTAGCTTCATTTTTCTTATTCTCCGCTGCCTACAACACCTTGAAGGGGTCTGATTCGTCATCAAATAACTGGTCGAATCCATCGGTGACCACACAGTTGAAGTCCTCCAGTAAGTGTCCCATTTTAACAATTTCTAATTCTCAAAAATATGTCAAGAAACAGTAGCAACAAAGTCCTCCAGTAAGTGTCCCATTTTAACAATTTCTAATTCTCAAAAATATGTCAAGAAACAGTAGCAACATCTGTTAAATGACCAGAGACTTTTCTTGGATAATTGTTGACAGAATTATACTTACCAGATAAAGAAGCTGAGATCCAGTCAATGAAGATAACTTTCCTTAGATAGGTTTTGTGGTGGATGTGCTTTATCTACGGAACACATTGTCTTCTTTCCACATGTTTACTGGAGGAATAAGGATACCTTACAATGTTGATATAAACAGCAGTGAAGCCATTTATGAAACCTTAGACCAGTGGTCGGCAACCTTTTATTTCAACTGAGCCAAATCTCACCAAAACCACGATTGAAATTTATTTTGAGAGCCACACAGGGCGCACACTGATAGAGGCTAGGAGCAGAGTCCTGACTCCTGGAGCGGCCACCTGGCCGGCACACAGAAGAGCCACATTAAAAGTGTAAAGAGCCACACTAAACTAAGAGCATGTAACTTTTTAATTTCTATGGTCATTTATCTCTTTATTAAGTGATTTACAGTTATCATGACTTAGATTTCCACATTGTTATCAAGTTCTATTTTAAATATAATATACATGATATCTTTCTCTTTTGATTCATTTTTATATAAAATGCAATCAATTTTGTGTGTTTTTTTTAATTGGCTACTTTAATGCATTGATTTGTTGTTTCTAGGGGCTTTTTGTAGACCTTTTAGAATCTTCTAAGTAAATTATCATATCATCTTCAAACACTGACTTCTTTTCCAATTTGAATTCCTTTGATTTGTTTTTCATGCTTGATTGTTGTAGCCAGGAGCCAGGACTTCTAATACTATATGAAGAAAAGTGAATACAATTGTCAACCTTGCCATCTGACTTCATAGGAAATGATTTCAGTCTTTCACCAGTAAGAATGATACTGACTGTGGCTTTGTATAGATGGACCTTCTTATATTGAGGAAAGTTTTCTCCATCACTATTATGTTGACAAGTTTTATTATTAATGGATCTTTATTGTTGATTATTAATGTTGATATTAATAATTATTATCTTCATTGTATGATCACATGGTTTTTATCTTTCCTTTTGTTAATGAGGTGTATTATGTTATTGATTTGCATATATTGAACTATCCTTGCATTCCTATAATGAATTCCACTTTATCAGAGGTGTATGATTTTTATATGTGTTTTGGATTCTGTTAGCTAAGATTTAATTAAAGCGTTTGGCATTGATTTTCATCAGGGAGATTGGTCTGAAATTTTCTGTGAATGTCTCTGTTTACTTTGGATATTAGTGTCAAGTTAGCTTCATAGAAGGTATTAAGTAGGATTTCTGTCTCTTCAATTTTCTTGAAGAGCTTAAAAAATAAAGGTAGCAAGTATCTCAGAAGGTTTTATAGAACTCACCAGTGTTCCCATCTGGACCAGAAATTTTATTCTTGGGGATATTATTAACTACTATTCCAATGTTCTTACTTGTGATTCGCTTATTTAGGCTTTCTACTTTCTCCTTCTACAGCTTTGAGAGATTATAAGACTCTAAGAATCTCTTCATTTCTTCTAGGTTCTCCATCTTAAGATCATAAAATTGTTCATAGCCACCTCTAATTGTATTTTGAATTACTGAAGGAAGGGTCTGTTGTAATTTCTCTTCTTTCATCTCTGATCCCATTTATTGGACATTTTTTTCTTTTTTCTTATGAGTCTATCTGAAGGTTTATCTTATTTCTTATTTGGAAAACCTAACTCCTGGTTTCAGTGATTCCTTGAGCTTCTATATTGGTGGTTTCTATGTTGTTGATATCTGCTACTGTTTTTTTTTTTAATCTCTTTTTTTTTTTCTATATCTTTCTTCTACTATCTTTTGGGTTTCTTTGCTGTTACTTCCCAGATTTTTGAGTTGTGAATTTAGGTGATTGATTTGGATTTTTTCTTAATGTAGGCCTGCAGTTTTATAAATTTCTCCCATAGTATAGTTTTTGATGTATCCCATTGTTTCTGACAGCTTATATCTTCACTGTCATTAGCTTCAAGGAATCTTTTTATTTGTTCTTTGATTTCCTCTTTGATACAGTTTCTGGTTAGCAGTGCATTTTTCAGCTTACACCTGTTGGAGTTTTCTCCATCATCTTTCAGTGGTTAGATTCTGATTTTATAGTATTATGGTCTAAGAAGGTAATTTGTACAATTTCTATATTTATAAATTTATATGTTTGAGTTACTCCCTAATATATGATTTATGTTGGAGAACATTCCATGTGTACTAGAGAAGAATGTGTATTTTTGATTTGAGTGATAAAGAACCCTGTATATGTTCCAAAATTCCAGTTCTTTTAACTTCACCTTTAAGGCTATTGTCTCTTCACTGATATTCTCTCTGGTTGATCTGTCAAATGGTGAAAGTGGAATGTTGAAGTCTCCCACTACTATTGTGTTTCCATCAATGTGTTTTTTTAGGTTTGTTATCAAACACTTTTTAAACTTTGCTGAGCCTTCATTCAATGCATAAATATTTGGGATAGAATTTTTTGCTCTACTGTTCCCGTAACCATTAGGGACAGTTCATCTCTGAATCTATTTACCTTTATTATATTTAAAGATATTTAGTCTTATAGAAGTATGGCTGTTTCAGCATTTTTTCTTTCATTGGTTTGTATGATTGTTTTCCATTTTTCGCTCTGAATCTGTATCCTTTAAATGTGTTTCCTGTTGGAGTAAGTGGATTCCACCCCCCTGATTTCTTCAGCTACTTTGTGTCTTTTTATAGGGGAGTCATTGTCATTGAGAGAAATTAGTGATATATAGGACTATTTTTCGATGTGTGTGTGGAATCTAGCTGCTATTGCAAGAGTCTGGGGTTTTTTATTGCTTGTTTGTTTGTTTGTTTTGTTTGGATTTTGGGCCACACCCAATGACACTCAGGGTTTAGTCCTGGCTATGTGCTCAGAAATCACTCCTGGCTTGGGGGACCATATGGAACCCTGGGGGATCGAACCGCAGTCTGTCCTGGATCAGCTACATGCAAGGAAAATGACCTACTGCTGCGCCATCGCTTCGGCCCCAAGAGTCTGTTTTTTTATAGGTAGCTTTTCACTAATTCTTGGATGATTGGTTTAGTTATCGTAAGTGCTGACAATTCTTGTTTGTCTGAAAAAGTTCTGAATCCTCCCTAAAGTCTAACTGAGAGCTTTGCTAGGCAGTGGATTCCAGGCTAGAAATTATTTTTTATTCAATAGTTTGAATATATCATTCCATTCATTACTAGTTTATAAGAGATCATATGAAAAGTCTTTTGTGACTATATTTTTCCCTTGAATTTGAGTCTTTTTATTCTTACTGCGTTAAGTAATCCTTTTTTATCTTCTGATTTTACCATTTTGATTACTATGTTTCTTGATGTACCTAATTTTTTTGAGTTTGTTTTGTTTGGTACTTTTTGGGCCTCTTAAATTTGTACAAGAGCACAAAGATCAAGAAAGTTCTTAGTGATTATTTATTCTGTTATTCATTCTTCCCTTCCATTTTTATTCTACTTTGGCTATTCCTATGATTCAACAATTCTTCCTTTTGCTATTATCATATCAGAAATCTTACATATTCCTTTGTTTATCCTTCTTTTGTCTCTACATTCTTGGTGCTGGCTAGTGTTTTGTTTTCATTATCACTGGTGCATTCCTCCACCTGTTGAATTCTATTATTGTGGCTGGCTATTGTATTTTTAAAATCCTTCAATTCCATTTGTATTAACTCTTTGTTACTCTGGATCAGTTCATTTTTTTTTTTTTTTTGAATCACACCCGGCAGCACTCAGGGGTTACTCCTGGCTCTACGCTCTGAAATTGCCCCTGGCAGTCACAGGGGACCATATGGGATGCCAGGATTTGAACCTATCCTTCTGCATGAAAGGCAAACGCCTTACCTCCATGCTATCTCTCCAGCCCCAGGATCAGTTCATCTTATAGTTGGCTGAATTGTCTTTCTGATAATTTCCATGTTTCCATGATCATTCCGTGAATCACTGCTTTACATTCCTCATAGATAAGGCTTTATTTGAGAATGATGATCTCACTCACAAGGACAGGTCTCCTTGTCTATCAGAGCATATGAATTTCTTTATTTATTGTTTTTTTAAATTTCTAAACACTGTGATTTGAGTCAAATAAAATCCTAGCTGTTAATATTTCAGCAAATTGTTATTTCCTATAATCTGTCAATATAACAATGTCAGTATCCTAATGTGTTATTTTAGTATTCATACAGATAAATAATTAATTATCTTTTTGCATTGAGGCCAGTTGTAGATGCATTTAAGGTAAATATCAAAGTCAGAAACATTTGGAGTTAGTGTGGTAGAAGTGGTAGAGTTGTGAGTATATCTAGTGTTTGAGAGGAGGGCAGCAACTCAAGGGAGTTTTCCTCCAGTGCAGGGTTTCTGAGAGAATTGGCACACAGTGTACAATAGTGAAGCAGGTAGGGATCTGAGCCTTTGATGTACCCAGATTACAAGAGTCTGGTGTCTACATTTTGAGTCCCTTGGGTCATGCCTGAGTTCCAGAGGCAGATTCAGGGACTTTCCATGCAGGGGAGCCAGTGAGAAGTGACACACTACTGTGGGCAGGGACCATAAGAGACTTGATCCTATACAAATTACATGTACAGTAGGTGACTTCTTACCTATTACCCATGTTAATTTGTAATAGTCTTCCCCTCTATGGGAATACCACTCATGGTTCTTATAACTTGGTGGGGGAAGACTAATTCATCCACAGGGTGCTATTTCTACACACTTTTACATGGTTGTATAATCTATAACCAAGAAGGATGACCTCACAAAGCAGTACCATTCCCTGGTGTTTACCAAAGATTAATACATCTGAAAATAATAACATTTTAAAATCAATCTTCTGGATGTTCCAAATGCACTTGGGAAGTCTTTTTACTCTAATAAAATCTTCTTTTTGCATGGTGTTCAAAATAAGTTAAATAAATTTTAAAAAGCATCAAAAGGAGCCAGAGCGGTGGCGCTAGAGGTAAGGCATCTGCCTTGCCAGCGCTAGTTTAGGACGGACCACGGTTCCAAGCCCCCATGTCCCATATGGTCCCCCCAAGCCAAGAGCAAGAGCAATTTCTGAGTGCATAGCCAGGAGTAACCCCTGAGCGGCAACAGGTATGGCCCCCAAATAAACAAACAAAAAAGCATCAAAATATGTTGGAAAGTACAGGGATTAAGACATTTGCCTTGTATGTGGCTAATTCCTTTTCCATCTCCACTTTACATAAGGTCCCCCAAACACTACCTCAATACAGACTTAGGAGTATTCCCTGAGTACTTACTACAGATGTGGCCTGGAAGCAAGCAAAACAAACATGTCAAAACATTGTCTATCAAAAGGTTAAATTTATCTGTAGATGGTATATCTCTAGCACATAAAAATAGTTGCCTCTCAGGGCTGAGGAGACAGCTCAAAGGACTAGAGTGCATACTTTGCATTCAGAGGCCTAGATTCAGTCTCTGTCACTATATGGTTCTCTGAGCCCTAGCAGGAGCAGACCCATAGTACCAAACTGGGAGTAGCCTCTGGGTACTGTTGGGTGTGGCAAAAAATAAATAAAATAAGATTTGAAAATAGTTTATCTTCATTCACTGATTAGTAATAAGTAGGTACTGAATTATTAATATTTCTATCAATACCTCCCCATCTTTGGGAAGTAATATGATCCCCATTTTGTAGATAAGAAAACTAAGTTGTTGAAAATGATTTAAATTTAAACTGGTTACTTCCCCATTTATGTCACTTCTAGTGAAGCAGTTTATGCCCCCAATCTAATAAATTAGCTTACACTTCTCTTTTCTTGGTAAATATCAAAATAAAATGGCAATATAACATTAGATGTTTTGGTGACATCATTAGATATAAACATATAATGACCATCCATTTTATGATATTAATTTATCTCCCTCAACTAACAATTCTAAGAGTAAAAATTTGTCCTCTGACAAAGTTCTTTGCTTTTTTCCTCAAGGTTCTTCTTGGGCACAAGTCACTAGGGCTTGACTTTTCCAGCCACTGCAGAAATGTGTAAAGCCTCACTTCTCCAATTCCAATTCCACTTCTCCAATTCACTTTTCACTGCTCCTGGGTGCACTAGATCTAATGCCAGCATGGATGTACTATTTTGAAACTAAATGCATTTCTCAGAAGACTGGGGCAGAGTGCCATTTCAGGGATCTATTTTATAACATCACCCAAGTCTATGGTCCCACAGAGTCCTATACTTAATATACCTCTCAGTCTGGCCTTGGTTGCTTATATATGAGTTGTGTGCACAAGCATATTGGTAAAACTGTACTCACAATACAGTGCACTGGCTATGGAGGTTGGGGCTATCCTCATATGGACCCAAATTATCTTGGTCAGTATGGTTCTCTCTCAGTCAAGGGCAGTTATACAGATAAATGAATAACTATGGCTATATTAACCAGTACTAATACAACTCAGTAAAAATTGCTCATGAATAGAACCTGGAAAAAGAACCAACCAACACAATTATAAATTTCAAGTTATAAAAATCATTTAGACATAATCATTCATGGTCGCTTATCACAGAGTTCTCAGAGGCCAAGCCTCATTTTATATTTCTTTCTATGTGTTTAGTTGATTGAGTCAACCAAGGCAAAAATTACATAGAAAAATAGTGCTACATTTCCAAGTATCTGTGACTAAAGACGTTTAAGCATTATATTTCAACATTCAGCAAGCCTGCTAAAATATGTTAACTTTTACTGCAATCGTATAAATTCCACTTTTTCTTCATCTTCACATCAGACAATAGCACATATAGTTCAGTCTTACTATTGACCAATAGGTGGCACCACAAACACCCACACTTTTTCCTACTAGTTCATAAATCATGAATACACTAAAATTTAAATTCC